>NC_062550.1:91481972-91789153 GCF_016906955.1 Phacochoerus africanus
TCTGCTGATGGCAAAAGTATTAGATTCCAACTATCCTATACAATCTTCTGTCAGCCTACCAAGGCTTTGCCAGTGGTGATGGTAACAAGAACATCTGGGCTGTGTACCACTTCATTAAAGAGGGCATTAATGTTTGTCTCTGCTAATCCTATGCCGAGAACATGGGCTTACATGGTAAGCATGGGGGAGCCTTCACTGCGGTCCTGCAAAGTTGCTGATAAAGCTAAAAGGGTGGAGTCGCATTTGAAGATCTTGATCCATCCTATCTTTTCTCTGTGGAGCCCTGTTTGCCTTGACCATTCTGACCAGCCTAGATTTATAAAAACAATGGTTGCAAGAAGTGAAAGCCATGGCTTGTGTTATTAGCATTTGGATTCAGCCTGTTTCCAACCTCAAGAAGGAAGACTTCTCCCACAGTCGGCAGCACGTCCCTGATCAAAACAGCATGTTTTGTTTCTCAGGGATAAAGCCCGAACAGGTGGAGTGGCTGACCAAGGAGGTCTCCATCCACATGACAAAGGTCAGCCGCATCTCTGTAGCAGGGCACATCTTGGACAACTGGGGTTACCTTACTCATGACATCTACCAGGTCACCAAGTGACTTCCCTGATGAGAGGGAACAGGGACAACCCTCCTGTCTTCAGTTTCTGCAGTTGTGAGACTCACATGGAGGATGAGGGAGGGAAGATGGTGGTAAGCAAACCATCTTTTTCAGCCACGGTGCTTAACACTCAGCCTTGTGCTTCTCAGAAAAGAACATGTCGTGGCTGGCACTGTGTGGCTCTAAACTACACTCTCCCTCATCCTTATGTTTCCAGCTTTTCTGAAAGAGTTTATGTGTGCGAGAAAGTCAGAGCCCCCACCCCTACGCCAAACCTGCCAATCACTCCACTGTACTATTGCAGAAGCTTCAACTGAAGCGCCTGATGGTGTCGGGGGTTCCTCTGTGGATCCAGCATGAGAAAGAGCTCATTTTGGAGGCTTCATGAGAAGACCAAGTTCTAACATTAACGGCCAGCCCGTTCGTCCTCCCATGATTGAGCAGCCTCATTGACGGATCATATTATAGAAATCGTGTTCTATGAAAACCATTGAGTCTGCTGCCACTGCAGTAAGGAAAAGAAAAGATGCTGTTTTCCTGGCTTATACAAGAAAAAAGAAAGAAGACTCCTTTTTAAAGCTTGCAGGCATTTCAACTGTCCTCTTTCCCCTTATCGCTGCTGTTCTTCTCCTTGAAAAGAACTGTACCTAGCCTAGATTTTCCTTCTGTTCTACTACTTGACTGATCATCAGCATCACCCTGTCAGGATTTGCCTACTTGAAGAATGAAAAATATCACTTACTGCTCATCCCACACCCTCACCTCTTTCAGCAAGGTGTAGCGGAGAGTAGGTAACTGCACTTTATTTCAGCATCTTCTTCAGTGATTCTTTGTCTCCTGTCAGGAGGTTGCCTCTGCCCAGTTGAACCTCATACTTTCACTCAACATGGTTGCGCAGTCACTCGTTGCATATCATGAGTTAGGCAATGCAGGGCTGTACCAGGAAAGCGAATTCCCTGGGCTTTGCTTTTTAACCTTTGTGTGCTAATAGCTGGGCTCAGGCTTCTCCCTTTAGGAAGATAACCTCTATCTGCTCTAATTATGTAGACTTATTGCAGCCTGGTTTCAATAAAGTTACTGTAGACCCTCTCCCCCATCCAAAAATAGATAACTACCAGCTTAAAAAAGAGCAAGTAAGGGGGATTATACAGTAAGTGTTTTTCCATTTCAAAATGATGTTAGAATGAGAAGTCCCCATCCTAGAAGAATTTATGAGATGGAAACCTCATTTCCCTACTAATCTCAGGCTCCTTTGAAATTGGAAACAATTTCTTCTTAAAATAATACTTATGACATCCTGCTCCCCAGCTTTCATACTGATTTTAACTTCTGCAGTAATGATGGTAGCCCCCAGTGCTGAAACTATTGCACTTAACAAAACCAAGCAAGACCAAGTCAAACATGGAGCTAGGGCTCAGTAACCAGTAAGAAACAGATAAGTGGCCAATGCCATGATGGCTTCCAGGGAGCCGGTTCCATGAGAATCCTTGCTGTCTCTACTCTCTCTAAAAACAAAACAAAACAAAACAAAAACCAAAGCCATAAGCACTTGGACCCACAGAGGCTTATAACTGGAAATGTGACTGGTTCTGGTTTCAGCTTTTTCCCTTCCCTAAGCTTAGGTGCATTTTATTTTATGTATAATTTTTCTGGATTATAAAGAGTTGGTATTAAATTTGGACATGGTTGCCTCTTCCAAATATGATATTCTTATCCCTATGATTGCTTAGCTGGGCGAACTGCCTATTAAAAGCTTAGTCTTTTGCCTCATTCAGAACATAGTCATGAGGTCAATTGTCCTCCCACATTTGTGTCTCTGTGAACACCATTCATTATACATATGCAGCTGTAAGTAACCGTATTCATAAACTGTGCCTTCACAATGGAAGGTAGCCTCTTGAGAGACTGTTCTTTTACTAGTCAGCTTGTCGTAGGTATGTGTGTATAAATCTGACTTCCTTTAGCAGTTTTTCTTTATAACAGTCATTGTCAAAGTGTGGTCTCTGCACCAGCAGAATTAGGATTACCTGGGTACTTGTTATAATTGCAGATTTTCAGGCTATACTCCAGTTTCACTGAATCAGAAATTCTAGAGATGGGGCCCAGGAATCTGTGTTTAACAAGCCCTCAGGTGATTCCAGTGCTTGCTGAAGTTTGAGAGCTGCTGCTTCATAAACTGCCAAATCACTGCAGCTAATGTTGTGAGGATGAAAAATTAACTAATGAAATCTGGCTTTATGGGCTAGACTTTTTGATGGCTGATGATAGAGAATTAGGGAAGTTAAGCTGTTTCTTAAGCTATATAAGAGTTTGGAGGAGTTCCCATTGTGGCTCAGCGGAAACAAGTCTGACTAAAATCCATGAGAACGGATTCGATCCCTGGCCTTGCTCAGTGGGTAAGGATCTGGCGTTGCCTCGGTTTCCTTGCTATGCAAAAACTTTTAAGTTTAATTAGGCCCATTTGTTTATTTCTCTTTTTATTTTCATTACTCTAGGAGGTGAATCTGAGAAGATATTACTGCAGTTTATGTCAGAGAGTTGTTCTGCCTGTGCTTTTCTCTACAGGATTTATAGTATCAGGTCTTACATTTAGGTCTCTAAATCTGTTTTGAGTTTATTTTTGTGTATGATAGTGTTCTAATTTCATTCTTTTGCCCACACACCTATGGTCAACTTATCTACAACAAAGGAGGCAAGACTATACAACAGAAAAAAGACCGTCTCTTCAGAAGTTGTGTTAGGAAAATTCAGGATGGATTTAAGACCATAGTTTCTCTCTTCTTTTTAAAAATTCTTTTTTTTTTGTCTTTTGTCTTTTGAGGCGCACCCACCCATGGAAGTGCCTGGGCTAGGGGTGCAATTTGAGCTGTAGCCGCCGACTTATGCCAGAACCACAGCAACGCCAAATCCAAGCTGCGTCTGCGACCTACACCACAGCTCATGGCAGCACACCGGATCCTTAACGTACTAAGCGAGGCCAGGGGTCGAACCTGCAACCTCATGGTTCCTAGTCGGATTCGTTTCTGCTGTGCCACAGCAGGCACTCCTAAAAATTCTTTACTGTACTGTGAATGTAATAATTAGAAGGCTCTTGGATCTTCAAGGTATTAAGGAAAAGTACAAAGGTTTAAAAACAATCAGTAAAGTTATTAAATAAGATTATTAAATTGGAATTTTAAACTATTTTTTATAGCGGTCATCCATGTGTATTTGGAAATGAACATCTGTAAATTAGTGTCAAGTCTTCTTAGCAGAGAAAAAGTAATTATGATGGATTATAAATACTACAACTAGTATTTACCACTTATTGAATGCTTATGGGGTGCCAGGGCTTGAACTGTCATGCTACAAGTGTTACTGAATTTAATCTTCACAACAACTGGATGAAGTATCATTATCACTTTCTTTCATAGATGACAAAGTGAAGCTTGGGAATGTTAACGGACTTCCCAAAAGTCAGTGAAGAGTAGAGTTCAAGTTAAATGCATCATCAGACACCAAAGCCCATTCTCTTCTTGTTGTTGTTGTGCTAGTAAAAACTTAATCTATATAGGGTTGATATTATGCCAAGAATAGGGTGAAAAAGAGGGGAGGAAGGACGGAAGGGCAGGAGAGGTGAGGGTGGGATCAGAGGAGCAATTAGCATCATGGATCATGGAATCTAAGTGAAGACACAAGAGAGCAAAGACTATTCCCACCACCAGAGAGGTTCACTGCTTTACATTTTATAAAGCCCTTTTCCATGCATTATTTCACTTGATCCTTACTACAACCCTAGAAGATAAGTATTTTTGCTTCTATTCTGCAGACAAGGGAAACTGTAGTACAGAGAGATTAATTTACTTGCTTGTAGTCACAGTGATAGAAGCAATTACTCACATTCAGAGTTTCTGCTACTGTACCCCGCCTCCACCCACAATATGCTACCAAGAAAAAAAAACTCTCATTAAAAAGACTGTTTTTGTCTGGAATCTAATGTATGGTATTAGAAAAGAAAAGGAAAGGAAAGGAAAGGAAAGGAACGGAAAGGAAAGGAAAGGAAAGAAAAGAAAAGAAAAGAAAATCATGAACTTGGAGAATAGACTTGTGGTTGCCAAGTGGGAGGGGGAGGGAGTGGGATAGATTGGGAGCTTGGAGTTAATAGATGAGGAGTATTGCCTTTGGAATGGATTAGCAATGAGGTCCTGCTGTGCAGTACTGGGAACTGTCTAGTCACTTATGATGGATCATGATAACGTGAGAAAAAAGAATGTATACCTGTATGTGTGACTGGGTCACCATGCTGTACAGTAGAAAACTGACAGAACACTGTAAACCAGCTATAATGGAAAAAAACAAAAAAAAAAACCAAACTATTTTTGGAGTTCACATCGTGGCGCAGTGGAAACAAATCTATCTAGGTACCATGAGGTTGCAGGTTTGATCCTTGGCCTCACTCAGTGCGTCAAGGACCTGGCGTTGCCGTGAGCTTTGGTGTAGGTTGCAGCCGCGGCTTGGATCCCATGTTGCTGTGGTTGTGGCGCAGGCTGGCAGCTATAGCTCTGATTGGACCCGTAGCCCGGGAACCCCCATATGCCGCAAGTTCGGCCCTAAAAAGCAAAAAAAAAAAAAAAAAAAGACTATTTTTATAAGGATAGGTAATCTGTCTAAGTCATCTACATTTTAATGTTGAACAAGTAATTATCATTGATTCTCTTCTAGTCATTACCACAAGGGCCCAAAGGGAAGAAAGAAAGAGAAAAAGCAGTAAGTTTGGGAAATCTACAAAGAAAATAATTTAGAAGTGACTGTCTTTTGGGGGGATGAATCATCTTTGATGAGTATCTTCGGTTGTATTAAGAAGTAGGATTTCTTTACTTCATCTCTAGCCCTCAATCATTTTCACTGCAAACAAAAGACAGCAGCAATCCTAATGCTTCCATTTGTCACACTAGACCTGGAGGAATGGGTAATCCTCTCACCAAAGGGGGTGCAACGTTGTATTTCTAATATTAACAAAATAGAAACTGTCAACTTGATACAGTTAGTGTGAGACTATCCTCAATTCATTTCAACATCTTAATGTTCTTATTTCAATGTTCCTATGTTAGTATATAGCTTTGCCAGCAGCCCCCTGGCAATGAGAAACTGCAGATACCATAGAAGGTGTACAGAATGTTTTTTATACTCCATTTACTATCTTGAGTTTCCTAGTAGAAGCGCAAGTCAGTAAAATGTGTTCCTGGAAATTGTTAGTGTTTTGACTATAAGACTTCCAATGAATCTAGCCTTACTTTCCCTCTAAACAGTAAGACACACTCTCTTTCAATGGCAGAGTTGCCTGAGATGACTCTTTTTCTTTGATGATTAGGAAATCACCAGATGTCAGAACTGGAGGCATTACAAAATAGTTTTTGCACTCAAGAAAGGGATTACCTGTGTGGTTCTTTACAAGAAGTCCCCTAGAACATTTAAGTATTAGTGTGTAGGCCTTTGACTACTTCACAGAGAAGTTAGAGGATAAAAACATCGGAAAGCTAAAATGTTAATGTGTGAGAGCAGACATCTCTGAAAGTAAAAAATAAGCCAATAGGAAGGTAAGGTTGATTCTTCAAATAGTATAATATTTGTACATTTAACTTTTTATGAATATGCTTTGCAGAAAGTGAATCACATAGAGATTTAGGTAAAAATTCAGGCCCTGTAAATGTACAAAAATAACTTTAACAGGCTTAAGTTGCTAGTTCTATAAATTGGGAAGCAACAGCTTAAGTTTGACATTTTTCTTACTGTAAAATACTCCTCAGATAGTCAAGGCATATCTCACTTTGCACATTTTCTTGTGAATAATTCCTTTTCAGTTCAGTAGCATTTGGGGATCCATCCTATAGAATAGTTGGGAGCCGAGAGTCAGATCTCTGGGTCTGGAAAGCCTAGTTTCCCTGTTTAATTGCTAATACAATGGAGAGAATGGAGGGGACAGCTACATGGAAAAAGAAAAGCTGAGGTTACAGATATCTAACTTCTGGTTCACAACCCCAGGATTCGTATCTCTGTGGTATTTCATTTGTGTCTTGCCAACTTTGCAAGAGCTGGAAATGTACTTGAATTTGTTTTAAAACAATTACATTCAAAAGAAGATAAGTTGTAATTTAAGTCCTATTCCCTCTTATGAGGCGACTTTCAGTTATCACACCAGATACATAAGTTTAAAATACACACACACACACACACACACACACACACATATATATTATAATTCCACAAGACAACAGCTGTTGACAGAAAACTCGCAATCATTTCAAATAGTGAGGAAAACAGGTCTTTTAATCTTGGTGTTCAAAACCTTACTACTATAGTTGGAACTACAGTCATATTATTTCTTAGCAATAGAAATGTTTAATGAAATAAAATAGTACATGTGTGGGAATACAGAAAGAGTATAATATTTGTTAATTCACAATAAGATTTTTTAATCATATGAAATTCTGATATCTTTTTAACTTTTCTCTCTAGCTCTTTAGATAGAAAGAAAAAACAAAATTATGGCTTCAAAAACTACACTATATTGTATATGGAAATGGAAACGTTATTACTTTTTTCCACTATGAAATATTTTGTATAATATAGATAACTATGAATTTTGTAAAAGTAAACACTGATCAAGTGTCCTTGGCCTTTTATTTTTGCATGTCTGAGGGCACCAGTGCCAAGCATGTAATTTAGTTAGCTCAGTCAGCTTTCAGAATTCCTGAAGGGCAGCAGTTTCATTGTTTCCCAGATAAGGCCCTGGTAGGCATTAAAATTAAAGGGAACATGGGATCCTAGTATTTCTATGTGCTGAATAGAGGCTAAAGATTTTAGCTGTAGTATATTTATCTTCTAATTCTCATTCATAATTTAATTCAATTTTCTAAGGTAATAAAAGTAATTTAACTCTGTAGGATTACACTTTGCCACTTAATTTCACTAACATGCAAAGAAAAGAATTACAGCCTATTTTGTCAAACAAATAGATTATTAGTGGCCTTGATACAAAACCCCAGTCATTTCTTAGGCCTCCAAGAGTCCTCTGTTCTTACTACTACAATATTTACCTCACTGTATTATTTGATTACATATCCAGCTTTCCCTACCTAGTAAACTATCTAACTCCTTAGTGACAAATGCTAGAATAGTCGTAATGTCTAACATATAATGGGTTCAAAAAATCTTGGGTCAATATATGAATGAATTAATCAATAGCATTTAAAAAATAAGAGATCCATTTCAGATATTCGTGTTAAAAATATCAGTCATTATGATTGTTCTTGGGAGTTCCCATCGTGGCACAGCTGAAATGAATCTGACTAGGCACCTGAGGTTGTGGTTTCGATCCCTGATCTCGCTCAGTGGGTTAAGGATCCGGTGTTGCCATGAGCTATGGTGTAGGTTGCAGATGCAGCTCAGATCTGGTGATGCTGCGACTGTGGTGTACGCCAGAGGCTACAGCACCAATTAGACCCCTAGCCTGGGAACCTCCATATGCCGCAGGTGCAGCCCTAAAAAGACCAAAAAAAAAAAAAAATCAGTAATTTTGATTGTTCTTGATTGATTGTGTCAAACATCTACATACATTTTCTCTTTTAATCTTCAAATACATGGAGCCCTACTATTATATTTATTTTATGGATAAGAAACTATGTCTTGTTTTTTTTGTTTGTTTTGTTTTTGTCTTTTTGCTATTTCTTTGGGCCGCTCCCGCGGCATATGGAGATTCCCAGGCTAGGGCTGAATCGGAGCCATAGCCACCAGCCTACACAAGAGCCACAGCAACTCGGGATCCGAGCCGAATCTACAACCTACACCACAGCTCACGGCAACACTGGATCCTTAACCCACTGAGCAAGGCCAGGGATCGAGCCCACAACCTCAGAGTTCCTAGTCAGATTTGTTAACCACTGAGCCACGACAGGAACTCCAAGAAACTATGTCTTGTTATTAAGGAACTTACTCAAGATTATTGAGAACAAGTATTGGAAACCCTATGCATTTAATTCCAAAATTTGTTCTCTTTATGTCACATTCATCCACATAATGCTAAGAAAAGAACTCAATTGAAAATGGGCAAAGGTGGAGTTTCTGTCTGGCACAGCGGAAACCAACCCAACTTGGAACCATGAGGTTGCAGGTTCGATTCCTGGCCTCGATCAGTGGGTTAAGGATCTGGTGTTGCTGTGACCTATGGTGTAGGTCACAGACGAGGCTCAGATCTGGCGTTGCTGTGGCTGTAGTGTAGGCTGGCAGCTGTAGCTCCAATTAGAGCCCTAACCTGGGAACCTCCATATGCCAAGAGTTCAGCCCTGAAAAGACAAAAGACAAAAAAAAAAAGGGAAAAATGGGCAAAGGTTTAAATAGATATTTTTCCAGAGAAGATATGCAAATGGCTAACAAGCACATGAAAAGATGCTTGACATCCTTAGTCATCAGGGAAATGCAAATCAGAACCACAATGAGATACTGCTTCGCATCCACTAGAATGACTGTAACCAAAAAGAGATAATAGCAAGTATTGACGAGGATGTAGAGAAACTGGGAGCCTCATACATTGCTGGTGGGGATGTCAAATGGTGCTGCTGCTATAGTCTGGCAGGTGCTCAAAAAGTTCAACATAGATTATACGTATGATTCTGCAGTTCTATTCCTCAGTTTCTGCCCAAGTGAACTGAAAACATATGCCTACATAAAATCCCTACATAAAATCTGTACATGAATATGTATAGCAGCATTATTCGTAGTAGCCAAAAAGTGGAAACAACCCAGTATTCGACAACTGATGAATGAATAAACAAAATGTGGTATATATCCATCCAGTGGGGAGTATCCTCCAACCATAGGAACTATATCCAGTATCTTGTGATAGAACATGATGGGAGATAATATGAGAAAAAAATGTATATATATATGTATGACTGGGTCACTTTGCTGTACAGCAGAAATTGATACAACATTGTAAATACACTTTAATTTTCAAAAAATTTAAAAAAGGAATATAGTACTGATATATGCTACAACATGAATGAACCTTGAAAACATTATGCTGAGAAGCCAGACACAAGGACACATATTATTCTTTTCATATGAAATGTCCAGAAAATGCAAATTCATAAAGACAAAGTAGGTTGGTGGTTGCCAGGAGTTGGAGCTCAGGGAAAAAGGGGAAGTGACTGCTTAATTGGCACAAGTTTTCTTTTTGGGGTGATGGAAATGCCCTGGAATTAGATGATAGCAATGACTGCACAAATTTTTGAATATACTAAAACCTACTAAATTGTATGCTTTAAAATTATTAAAATAATGAATTTTATTCTGTATGAATATAATCTCAATAAGAAACAATCAATAGCTAAAAAACAAACAAACCCATGGCTGGTTATAAATGAATTTTACAAAATGAATATATTTCTTTACAAGTTCCAGTCATTAAGCTGACTGTTTTAAAAGCAATAGCTTTGGATGTATGGGCATTGAAGAAAACCAATTCTTTCAATAACTGTGACTGTTGTTTCTGAACATATACAAATGAACACAGATTTGGCAATAAATCTGCATTCTGATAGTTTCCAAAGAAATGTAAGTTTTTAGTAAGCCAGTATTTCCATCTTGATCTTTCACATGATAATACTCAATAATAAAGACTATGCTTTACAAGATTCACCAGGAAACAAGCAATTTTCTAATATGAAAAGAAGCATTCAAATGAATTAATTTGACAACAAAAAACTATGGAAGAAAACATGCCGTAGCAACTGGCTTCATGTACTACAATCAGGGGCTAATTTATCTTAAACAACTCAACTTCTGTAACACCCTCTGCACTGTAGAGACTACTGAGTGACAGTTAACAGAACTGTCAAAAAAAGGAGAACAGTGGGAAATGTAAGAATGAATTAAAAAAAAAAAAAACTTTGTGAGAGAATGCAAAATAGTTCGTGACAAGGAATTTTCCTTTAAAATAACCAGAAGCTATGTAAACACACTGAACAAGTGAACGTCAATGGGGTGAAAAGTACTTAATAATTATCTCCCACAGCATTTCTAATAGAATTTACCTGGTCCCCAACTGATTATAAAAACCCACCTAAATCCTAAAAGGCATTGAACAAAACCCGATAGGACCTTCCTTCATTCTCGTATCAAATGCTGTTTGACAGATAAATTGCCTACAAAATGAGTTCTAATTTTTGCTTTCACTTAGTTTCTTACGTTCTTGTCTGATAGTTGTGTTAATAGTTTTAATAGCACAGAAGTTATATATTGTTAATTTCACTTTTTGGCTATTTCTTTCTAAAATTATTCAAATTAAATAGGTACTAAAAATTGAAATTGATATGATCCCTCTTTCTCTCTCTTTTCTTTTTATCATAAGAAGTTACTTTAGGTGTTTGTGGGAAGGAAAAAAAATCTTCCTGATGACATCACTGTTCCAAGATGGAGCCTCTAATATTTTAGGACTCTCTGGGGAGTTCTGTTCCCTGTTTTGCCACTGATTTGTATTGTGACCTTGGAAAAGTTTAAATATAAAAAGACAAGTGCAAAGTGAGCTCATGAAAACAAGACTTAACTGAGATCAAAAGAAGAGCAGAGATGGAGAGGGTCAAATGGTTCTGCAGCAACTGTCCCAGTAACTCAACACAGTAACCGGGTAGCAGTTTGGCTTGAAAGAAATTTTACACGCTTTATCTGCATACTAAGAATGAAATTTCACATGCTTTAGCTGTATACTAAGAAACTATACTAAGATAGTTTCTTATATAGTGTCATAGAAAAGTCAAAGCCTGCCTATCAACAAAAACTGCAGCAAGACTCTCATGATATTTATCTTCCTCTCCATCTTGAAGAAATAGTAGCTGTGATAGAAAAGGAGCTAATTTGATATTATGAGGCAATTCCTTAGATATACTGAAATAAATGCCTTAAAATCAGAATGCCTTACTTTATTGCCATTGTACACATGCAAATCAGAAACTAAATTATGCATATAACTTAACTATTCACCTGTAGGATTTATCCAAATAAATATATCTGTTGGACAGACATTATTTTTAAAAGCCCAGTAGTCAGAAATAATTCTTAAAATTCATTAGACACAAAAAGCAAATAAGAAATAGTTCTATGTAATGAAGTAATAACAGAAACAAAATCACACCAATTGGTAATAATATGATCTTATCTACATGTGATCTTTATAAGTTTCCCGGGCATCATACTTCGTAGTTTAATGCTATTTGCACTTTTATGGCAGAAATATTTATTACAGTCCCCACAGGAAAGATAAAGTGCCTGATGATACTGAACAAATGAAGCTAGTAGAATTAATCTGATAAAGATATGAGACATTCAAAACTCATTGAGGTATATAAAGCATGTTGAAACTCCATTTTTAGCAGTATATCCTCAAGTAATCTAGATAGAAGAACTTCAGGTAATATATGGAGAACAAGAAATGGCAGTGTTAAAGGATACATTTTTAAAGCATAAAGTCATGACTCTCACACAGGTAAAAATAAACAATTTTACTTAACTCAGTAATTAATGAAGGACCAGTAAGACCTTACAACTGCTTCAAAGCAAAATTCAAAGAACCACATGTACATAGGCAAACAAATATATTTACAAAGAGGAAAAAATAAAAAATAAAAAAATGGCAGTTCCTGTCATGGCTCAGTGGTTAACGAAACTAAGAACCATGAGGTTGCGGGTTCAATCCCTGGCATCGCTCAGTGGGTCAAGGATCTGGCGTTGCTGTGAGCTGTGGTGGTTGCTGTGAGCTGTGGTGTAGGCTAGACATGGTGTAGATTTGATTGGACCCCTAGCCTGGGAACCTCTATATGCCGCGGGAGCAGCCCCAGAAAAGGCAAAAAGACAAAAACAAACAAACAAACAAACAAAACAAAGAGGCACAAAAAGGTCAGTATGAAGGACAATGATCAATTGCACTGCCAGACACAACTGATTTACATTTCTATGGACAAGAATTATTTGCACTATTATTAATTTTCTACAACATACAGAGTTGTAAAATAAATCAGTGATAATAAAATGCAGATATGAGCAGAAGACCTAAAAAGACATTTCTCTAAAGAAGACATACATATAGCCAACGGGCATACGGAAAGATGCTCAACATCACTAATTACTAGAGAAATGCAAATCAAAAGTATAATGAGGTATCACCTCACACCAGTCAGAATGGCCATCATCAAAAAGTCTATAGATAATAAACGCTGGAGAGGGAGTGGAGAAAAGGGAACCCTCCTGCTCTGTTGGTGGGAATGTGAATTGATACCCTTGCTATGGAAAACAGCATGGAGGTTTCTTAAAAAGCTAAAAATAGAATTGCCGTATAAGCCTGAAATTCCACTCCTGGGATATACCGTGAGTTTGGTTTCAGAATCTTTGAGTCTGTTTCTGTTTCGTGAATAAGTCCTTTTGTATTATTTTATTAGGTAACACTTATTAGTGATCTCATATGATACTTGTCTTTCTCTGACTTACTTCACTTTGTATGATAATTTTTAGGTCCATCCGTGTTGCTGCCAATGGCATTATTTCGTTCTTTTTTATGACCAAGTAATGTTCCGTTCTGTACATGTACCACCTCTTTTTTATCCATTCCTCTGTTGGTGGGCATTTAGGTTGCTTCCATGTCTCGGCTATTGTAAATAGTGCTATGAACATTGGGGTGCATGTATCTTTTCAAACTGTGTTTTTCTCTTGGTTTATATATGTACATTCATATATACAAAGTGATACAGGTATATAATATATATTATAATAATATAGTTCAGATATATATGTATATAGTTTGCTGTACACCTGAAACTAAGACGACTTTGTAAATCAACTATGCTTCCATTAAAAAAAAAAAAAGGCAGAGATAACCCAGAAAAGTATGCTAGCCGGAATACTTAGTCTTTTTTCCTTTTTTTTTTTGGTGGGAGGGTATTTCAAAGTCTATCGTAATTTTACCCAACAAAAAGAATATTAGACTTTGTTAATTAAGGAAATATGCAAGGAAAGTTTTCTGATATTACGGTTTCCCAAAAGATGCTATATTTGAACCTTTTGAGCCCACTGTTATAAATAAAAGTAGTCCCTATCCCTGGACTCACAAAGAAAACAGATTTTCTTTATTCTAGGAAATCATCACTCTGAAAGGGAAGAGAGGATCCTACTTAAAATTTACTTAAGAACACAAAAATTAAACTAAAGGGCTCAGTTACAAAAAAACATTGTTAACAGTACATTCTATTTTTTTTAATGGTACATTTTCAAACAATGGGAATATTTTAAAAGCTTCTTTCACTTGGCTTTTTAAATGAACTTACTTTATTAACAATATTTTTTAACTCAAAAGTGTTTTGAAATTTATTGAAAGGCCCCAAATGTTTCTCTCTGCCCTGAGCAGTTTGTCTTCCTTTCTGCAGATGGGTGGGTTTGGAGAGTTTGTTTTTGCTTTGTTTTGTTTTGGTTTTGACCAATCATCGCAGAAAGGGCTATGATATACGTTGAAAGATAAACCACAAAACTTGACTTTAGTTCATAGTTCTAGCTGTAATACTTCAAAACAAAGGTCTGTTGAAACACATCTTAAAGCAATCTTGGACTCAAATGTCCACAATTTGGAGTACACAGATTTGGTAGCATTTGGAAATTTTCCATATGTGGATTCATGCTTCTAAATAATCTTTCAACTCCTGATGTCTTATGATAAATAGTATGCACAATGGCACAGAAAAAAAACCTGCTATTCAGATATATAAGTCAAAGCTTTGGGGAGTTCAAAGTTGTGTATGTGAAAAAATGGAAATAAGCTAGCAACCTGAATCTAAAAATTGACCTGAGGGAGTTCCCGTCGTGGCGCAGTGGTTAACGAATCCGACTAGGAACCATGAGGTTGCGGGTTCGGTCCCTGCCCTTGCTCAGTGGGTTAAGGATCCGGCGTTGCCGTGAGCTGTGGTGTAGGTTGCAGACGTGGCTCGGATCCCGAGTTGCTGTGGCTCTGGCGTAGGCTGGTGGCTACAGCTCCGATTAGACTCCTAGCCTGGGAACCTCCATATGCCGTGGGAGCGGCCCAAGAAATAGCAACAACAACAACAACAAAAAGACAAAAAGACAAAAAAAAAATTGACCTGAAGCTTTAGGTCTGCACAGTGTTCTCACCATTCTTGATAACCTAAATTAAAACTAACTATAAAAGCCATCACACTACATGATATTACTGCCTAACCCAAAAATATCTAATAGGGAGAGCAAATAACAAAAGGAAGGCTTTTCACAAAGAGCAAATCTTTCATTAGAATTCATTTAGATCCATTTGTCTCCATTGTCAAATTTACGCAGGGGCATTTCTGATAAGACCTGCTAACACTTGCAGTGGCCCAGAAATTCCCCTAGGAGGCATCAGAATTTTCAGTGTACAGACAGATTTTACATTGAACTGATGAGAATCTAAAAGTATTTTCTACCTGTACATGCCCTGAATGTATTCATGCCAGGTGTGGGAAATGGGAGCCAAGCTTTCTATATTCACCCACCTCCAAAACTGCTAGACTTCTCCCAGAGGAACAAGACAAATAATGCACTCAAGAACAGACTACCCTTCACAACACCGTAAATCAACTATACTTTAATTTAAAAAAAAAAAAAAAGAATACCCTTGAAATGGCTCACTTTGAGTCCAAACCAATCTTTGTCCCAAAGAGCTCTTCAAGGACAAACTGGTTTGAAACGTACCAATTTTATTTAGGTAACATACGAAAGAAATTTGGTCAAAATAAATCCCTCAAAAATCCTACTTCCCAGAGCACCTGCTGTGTCACAACAGGATGGACACCATCTCTGCAGTGCCAGGACACAGGTGTGATCTTCGACCCAAAGCACAGTGGGTTAAACGATTCAGTGTTGCCACACTTGCAGTGAAGGTCACAACTGTGGCTCAGATCAGATCCCTGGCCCAGGAACTCCATATACAGCCAGATGGCCAAAAAAGAAAAAGAAAAGAAAAGAAAAAAGTGCTGTTTCCCAAGGTCTTATAATAATATAGTTTAAGGGTTAGGGTGGTGAATCTGGAGTCAGATTGCTAGAATTAAAATAGCTCCATCATGTATTGTCTTTGTGACCTTGGGCAAATTACTTAAAACTCTCTGGGCTTCAGTTTCCTCATTTGTGAAATGGCAGCAATAATTATACCTCCCTTATAGGGTTCTTGTGTAAATCCAATGAATTAATATTTATAAAATACCTTCCAACAGTGCCTGGTATATAGTAAGTGCTAATCAATACTAGCAGGTACTATTACTGTTACTATTCATCATCATCTTTACTATTCCCATTTCCCTCCTCATGTTCCTTGTGCTTATGGTAGCTCCCCCAGGGAACTATATATGACCACTGTACATAACGTCATATTTACCAATATGCTTTGCCCAGAAGCACTCTGGACAAAGCTGAATGTCTTTCAGTCCCACTCTGCCTAAAATCCTGCTCTGTGACAAACAATTAAAAGTGTCCCATTCCCACTTTGAATGCATAATTAGCACCCTGCTTTCTTGGGAAGTTTTCTAAATGGAACTAACTCAATAATTAAGATTCTCAATGCCCCACTGAAAATATATTGGCTGGATGAAAAAAAAATTAACACATATTGATTGAAAACTTATTAATGCCAGTTACTGGGACTTGAAAGAAATTTAAGCCACGGTTTCTTCCCTGCAAAAGCTTACAATCTAGTGGAGACAGGCATATAAACACATGACTACCATACAGTGTACTAAAATGCAGTCTTCCTATGAAATTTGCATTGGTTCCATTCATGTTCTTTGGTCCTCGCCCCCTCACCCCCACCCCATCCCTGCTGGGCTCGTCAGCCAGAGCAAGACTCTTTTTACTGAAGCAGACTCGGTTTGTCTTTGGCTCCTTCCCTCTCCCCTTCAGACATTCCCTTTCCCTCCACCTGCAAGATACTTCCTCCTTTAGGCAATTCTGTGTTCAGTTCTAGGATTGAGAACAGATGGTTATAATCCCTGCTGATATGTTTGTTGCTAATAATTTTAGGATTTACCCTCTCTGAGCATAAGTGCATTTTTGTAGGTAGCTCTTGAATCTAAAATACCATTCAGAAGCTTAAAGGAATGAGTCCCAATAGGAAGAATTTCAGGCAACAAGCTGACTGAGAAGAGGGAGGTCTCTCAAGGCTGATTTTCATTCTTTAGTCATCATTGATTCTGCTGTGTACCTATCTTTCTTTTATTGCCCATGCTTTCTTCCAAGATGTGCTTTCTCTAGTGTTCAACTATAGAGCAAAGAATAGATTGTGGAGCTTTTCAGTTACGTCCATTCTTGTTATATATATTATTGGACAAGGGTTTGGAATATTCAGCTTCAACCTATTTTATCCCATTCTGATAGTATGTTTCAAGCCCCCTTTAACCAAACTCAGTTATTATGCTTCATATTCACCACAGAACTACGACTTTTTCTGTTAAATTAAAACAGGCAAACCTTTAAGAAGGGTAGAGGAATATTTTATTCGTTAATGAAAAGACATGTTTTCCTCACAAGGGTTTCTATTCAGAGGTTTGTGCTGTAGCATTGTTGTGCATGTTTTTGTCCCGCTCAAGAGGAGCAGGTTCTAACAGGCTAGCCCATTATTAGAATTTATCTCTTTTCATGCATAAGAAGTTCATTCTTTTAGAAGTTAATCCTTTTCTCTAAAAGGGACATACTATCTCTTTAGAAATTAAATCAGTTTTTGCCTTTACATTTTGTCTCAAGTTGCTGCTAAGCATTGTTCCACTTTCTAAATCACTTGTCATAGCTAAATGGAGGTCTGTGAATTGCCACAGCTGCCTTTAAGTGGGCTTTTTTTTTTTTTTTTAGGTTCACAGAGTAGGCACTGTTTGTATCCTCTTTTCACAAACATTTTTTAAAGTTCCAATGATAATGTGAAAGAGTATTCATTTTCCATTGGAATTCAAAGTTGAATGATAAAGAATGAAAATAAAATCATATATATGTAAACAATGGCACAAGAGCTCAAGGAAATTATTCAGTTGATGAAATTCAACTGAATATTTAGCTGTAAAATATTTTTTCCACTAACTTACATTTTAAATTTTAGTGGGACACTAAAAATAGTGGTTCCTTTCTTTTCTGGGAAGCAAATTTTATCAGACATTCATAAAAGGATTCAGTTAATTTGGGTGAAAGATTATTTACTGTGGTAATTCCATCATGGCGAATGTCAACAGTGAGCATCACTAGATGATGAAATACTGCTTTATTTGGAAGGCAGGTGCTAGAAGGATAGTCTATGATTACTCTAGTCACAAGCAATGAGGAAATGAAATATAGAAGGAGGAAAACAGTAGGAGAAAAATCAGAAAGAATACAACTCAGTTTACATGTAGTCATTATCAACAAATGCAAATCCATCTTCAGAGACAATTAACATTTACTTTTTCATTTGTGCCACATCAGAGGTAGTGCCTGCAAGAAAGAAGGGATGTCTCCTAGCTTTCCCTTATTTGATTTTCACATCATTTGGAAACATTCTGCTTTGGTGAGATGGTAATAGGACCCAGCCATATGATTTTTAAGTCTTATCAGGTAGCTCGGAAAGATTATGGGTGGTTGCCTACAACCAAGCAGTATTCACAATACAGAGAAGCAGGCCTTAAAAATCACAGAAACTTAAGATTGAGAAGGACCCTAAAAGTTGGCAAAGCCAGTCTTCCATCTAATGTTTAAATCGTCTCCAACATCTTGGTAAGTGATTGTCCAACTCATATGCGTGACGCTGCCAATAACCAACTAGATTCTCACAATCTCCTGCCATGGCCAATTTCCTCAACTCTATGTTTGCTGACTACTAGAAGGCCTTCTGACCCAAAAAGAACAATTAAAAAGCAGCTTTTCTAAGTAAGGCATGTGTACCTTCTAATGATGGATTTGAAAGGTAACTTTCTCATTTTGCCCCCACCTTATGTCTACAATCTTAAATATGGAGTGTTATTTTCTCTTCCATGTCTGTTTGCCTCTAATGTATAATATTTGTCAGCAAAGAGCACAAGTATTCATGAGCAAGCTGTTCCAGTAATTCCTTAAATTACTGGTTTAAAGTTTGTAAGTTTCCTTTCTTGTAAGATAAGTATGCTAAAAATGATTTGCAAGTAGGTTAATGTTAGTAACAAATAAATACTATTAGATATAGGTAGGAAAACTTTTCACATCAACAGAGAAACATACACTGAGTATAACAGAAGAGTTTATGAAATCCACAGTAAATCCAAAACACTAAGGTATAGCTCTTGGATAATTAGGAATAGTAGATTTGTTTTTAAAGTAGATTTCTCATTTTCCAATTACACAGCCAGATAGGACTTTTCTCAGCTAAACTTTAAATACATAATCCCATTTTCCTGCTCTTTAGCTTATGTTTGTGTATCAAACAAGAGCTATGTTTAACTTGTTACTAAAGTTTCCTTTTTCTGTTTTCTTTTCTTTTTTTTTTTTTTTTCAATGAAGACCTAGTTTTACTTGCACATTTTTCACGAGCATCAAATAGTGGGTGATCTTTCAAGCTTGAACAGAAAGAGTTGTATCGCTGAGGAAGGATTTCTTGTTTCAAATGGTCTAGGTAATGATTTACAGCTATTTTTGGTAATTCTCAAAATGACAGCTCTTTGAATTTTTCTGTGTGCAGAAATATTTGCTGGGCTGGCATCTTTCAGACCCCAGGAGATTCATCCCAATTCTCGGCATGTAGGAATGAGGGAATGCTCTGAAATCCTTACTCCAGAGGGAACTGACCTGTCCACATTATCTTGTGATACATGTGAATGTTTGGTGAGGTTTCCCTAAATATCTATGGCCTCCTGAGGCCTGGAATTTGTGAGCCAGGACTAACTTATGAGTTGGGTTATATATAGGCCTTGGGCATTGCAAGACTAAACCTGAAAAACTGACTTATAATGATAGCTTATTTCCTCTTAAAACTAACAATAGTTTGCAGCATCTATCTTTATATAATATTTAATATATTGTTTTAAAAGTAGGAAGGATACAAAAAGGCAAAAATAAGAATTAGCAACCTTTTAAAATTCTAAACATTATCAGAAAATATGTATGACTGCCACTGGCTATTGGAAAGTATAAGCAGAGGTTAAAAAAAAAAAAGAATAAAGGAAGGAGAAGAAAGAACATAAGAAACATAGGAGATAGAAGGCAATTTTTTAAAGAGAGGAAAATTAGGTATATTTAATCACTACCTTTCCCAGAAATCTTCAGTGGATCTTCAGTATTACAAGATAAATTCAGCATACTAAAACCGTGTAATATATTTCACGATCTAGATAGAAGGGGACTTACTCAACACATGCCCTCTGGTTTACTTAGACAGAGCGGGAGTTACCCACTTTGATCTCTACTATAGTTACTTTAGACTTCTTAACATTGTTGCAAATGCACTCCTGGAGTAGTATTCCGTATAATCTCCTTAACATCAGTGATGGATTAGGGATGGTTTATTCTAGGAATTTTCACTTGAATTCTATAAAATACTTGTATTCTGAGTGTTTTATATATGGTGGTTTGTTTTTTGTTTTTGTTCTTTTAACAGGTTATAGAATTTAGACAATTACAAAACTGCTTTTTCCACGAATCTTCATTATGCTAACAACTGCTGTCAGCTACATAAGTATGCCTTCACTTTACTAAATTCTTCAACTTTGGAAGATTTTTCTCATTTAGTTTTTCAATGGATTTCATTTTCTTTGAAATCAGCATCTAGTACAAGTAAACAAAGAATCCACCTTTCAATGAAAGCTTTAAAAGAATCTCACCATGCATAAGTTATTTGATAGAATTTTTATTTTTTTCATGATGAAAAGGAATGTGGAATTTAAAAGATTTAATAAAAGACTTGGGCTGAAGCATTTCTACCAAATATATGAAAAAGCAGATATCCAGGAGCTAGGATGAAAGACCTCATTCTTATAGAGCAGTGAAATTGAATTCCTGCAGGTCTCCAAATTTAAGTGCAAATTTGTCTTTGGCTCTTGCCTGGACACATGAATAGTGATGTACAATAAACTCTTGCAACCCCACGGGACTTTACGTATAAATAGCTCCCAACAGACATAGTCACAAAGAGAAGGCCAAGAAAATAGGTAACTATAACTTACCTCACACTTGGACATTCCAGAAGCAAAACCAATAAATTGAATCTATGAGTAGAGTTTCCATAAATAAAAGCAAAAAAACAATCTACAACATCACTGTACTCTAAGGAGAAAATTCTCTCATGTAAAAAATCTGTATCCTGGAAGTTCTCCGTGGCACAGTGGGTTAAGAATCTGGCATTGTCACTGTAGCAGCTTGGGTCGCTGCTGTGGTGTGGGTTCGATCCTTGACCCGGAAACTTCCACATGCCATAGGCACAGCCAGGGGAAAAAAAAAAATCTATATCCTAACTAATCCCTGAGAACTGAAAGGACAGCTATAATTAAGCATAAAAACTTGATATTACAATACATAGAACCTAAATTGAGTAAGGTGGCCACCAAAATAATTATTTACGAAAATTTCCAGATTAAAACTCTTAGGCCTCATTCCCAAGTAGCCTGTGGTTCTCCAAGCCCTAAATAATTCATGCACCTGAATTTTATGTGTGCATAAGGTCCACAGTAGATATATAACACACTTGGACAATGCATATGCTATTTTCAGAGTGCCTCTACTGGTGGAGCCAAAGACATACATATACCAAGAGAAGGAAAAGAGAAAAGAGGTCCTGGATAAGATAACACAACTTACTCAAGGGTTGAATTAGGTCAAGCAGGAATACATCAATGTACTGGTGTGGCTATGGCCACGTTTGTTAAACTCTAGGGACTATTTTATTTCTGGCCACTCTAAGTACTTGCTGCTTTTTAGTACTTCCTTTATCACTGCAGTCAGAATATTTTAGATGTATTGAAATGAACTTTGTTCATAGTTTCCCTAGCACTTCACTTTGGTTACTTTTGATTCTCTTCCTGAAAAGTCTCTTCCCTTCGGCCTGTCAGAAATACCACCCATGTTCAAGGACCAGCTCCGAACCCAATCCCTCTCATAATGCCCTCAATAAATGCCCAGCTATGGTGACTTCTGCATCTTTTGAATTCTAACTTTATTTTGTCTCTTAGGTACTTATTTACAGTCTTGTTTATCTGTAATTTTTTTCTACTGTAAATCTTTTTTCTCCAGCTACATTATACATTTTACTTTGCTTAGACAGAAATCACATTTTGTAATGGTTTTTGTATCAAATATGGAGTCTAACATAGTTACTCTCTCGTAGATATTCATTAAAAATTTGTTGACTGGTTGATACGATTTATTACCTTTATGCTGATTTACCTTTTATACTGTTTCTTTTTTTTTTTTTGTCTTTTTGCCTTTTCTAGGGCTGCTCCCCCGGCACATGGAGGTTCCCAGGCTAGGGGTCCAATCGGAGTTGCAGCCGCCAGCCTACACCAGAGCCACAGCAACGCAGGATCCGAGCCGTGTCTGCAACCTACACCACAGCTCACGGCAACGCCGGATCCTCAACCCACTGAGCAAGGCCAGGGATGGAACCGGCAACCTCATGGTTCATAGTCCGGATTCATTAACCACTGAGCCATGACAGGAATTCCCTTTTTATATTGTTTCTTAAGAAAAACAACAACACCTCATAGATCCAAACTGGGGAATCCCATTCTGAGCTACTTTACAAAACGTTCATTTGTATAGTCAGGACATCATGTGCCAATAAAAGCATCTTGTTACTGAAATTTGTGGCAACAGTTATTAAGAATTATTCCAGATGATCCCAAATATTAATTTTTAGAAATTATTGGTGAGGTAATACAAAAGATATTAAAATCTCATAGAAGTCTCAGATCTCAGATAATTCCACTGAAGTATTCCTCACTGGGAGAAGTACTATTTAAAAAAAATCCTGGAGTTCCCGTCGTGGTGCAGTGGTTAACGAATCCGACTAGGAACCATGAGGTTGCGGGTTCGGTCCCGGCCCTTGCTCAGTGGGTGAACGATCCGGCGTTGCCGTGAGCTGTGGTGTAGGTTGCAGACACGGCTCGGATCCCGAGTTGCTGTGGCTCTGGCGTAGGCCGGTGGCTATGACTCCGATTCGACCCCTAGCCTGGGAAACCTCCACATGCCGCAGGGGCTGCCCAAGAAATAGCAAAAAAAAAAAAATCCTGAACTGCTCTGAATTGTGGGATTAAAAGAAAATGCCCAGTCATTATGACAATATGTCTTCAAAGTCTTAAAAAACATATAAATATTGGCTGCTCAATTTTATCTATAGAAAACACATTCCAAATAAACAAAGATGTACACAAATAGCTACAAGGATATTCATTATAGAATCTAAATACAGGATTTAAAAATATCTAAAAGACTAAATAACTAAAAATAGATGATTGGTCAAATAAATTGCACATCATATAAGGGAGTCATTAAAATGTGTGTTGTAGAAGAATATTAAACGAAATAGAAAGATGATCTCAATACATTATGTGGGAAAAAAAGTTTTAAATATAACTGCATTTTTAAAGTACTGGAAATATATGCTTCAAATGTTGATAATGATGTCACATTGTGATGGGATTACAGGTTTCCAAATTTTCTGCAGTGAGGATGTATTACTTTTGCATAAATAATTAAAAATTTTAAAGTCATTAAAAATTTAAGCAAATATCTAACCAGTACCTCAGAATTGCTATTAGGATCACATATCCTACAGCCAAGGAAATACATTATGTAATCTTTTGAATAACCACAAGGCAAGTTAAAGAAAGGATCTCTCATCTTGATGACTTGTTCAGAAAAGTAAACGAAAGTGATATGGCTAAAGCCAACCAAGAAGATGAAGTTGTGGGAAGACTGCTTTCTCCTAGCATTGTTTGTGCTCATTGCTCTTACTTATTTTTGTTTGCAGGTCCACGGGAAGTGTATGTGTAAGCACAACACAGCAGGGACCCACTGCCAACATTGTGCACCTTTATACAATGACCGCCCCTGGGAAGCAGCTGATGGCAAAACAGGGTCTCCAAAAGAGTGCAGAAGTAAGTGCCAAGCCCACAGACTCAAAGTCTTTGTAAACTTGTCTGTGGACCTCACTGTCTCTAGAAGTATAATATAAAGTGGAGGGTGACAGACACCATAACCTACACAAACAGAGCCCATTACACTGCCCACTGTGACATCACCCGTTGAAATCAGTTACTGCTTGCAAACTCACTGATATGACTATCTTACCAAGGATGTGTTGCCCATTTGCTGGACACTATGTGGGACCTGAGTCTCTCCTTGAGTTCCATGGCTAGGAGTTCCCTTGTGGTGCAGTGGGTTAAAGACCTAGGATCATCATTGCAGCTGCTCGGGTCGCTGCTGTGGCGGGAGTTCAAGCTCTGGCCCAGAACTTCCACATGTTGTGGCCATAGCCAAAAAACCAAAACCAAACAAACAAAGAAAAATATATGGCTAGACACAAAAGCAACTGAGGATAAGTGTATGCAGTCACCTTCATAGCTGAAATAGTGAATTATAAACATGAAAATAGCTTTCTTGAATTCAATTCTCATAATAATCCTATAAAGCAGGTGAATGTTAATCCCATTTCAGAGATCAGGAAATTGAGGCTTAGTAAGATTAAGTAACTTGCCAAAGTTAGTAAATGACAGTGTCAGGACTTGATCCCTAGTCTTAAGACTCCAAATTAAATGCTTTTCTCCGTAATACCATAATGCCTTTCTTTTCACGTATGATACTCATAATGATGAGTTAGATGTGAAATTAAGCCATGACTAACTTTAGGTTTGAGATTGGAGATTAGATAGAAGGCTAAAACACATAGGAATATAAATCTTTTTTTTTCCTTCTTTGCAATTCAAAATGGAATACACATGAAATAGAAACATATATGCAGAGAGAAATACACATGCCCATAACAATGTTTACATTCACAAATTTCAATTTTACTAGGATTTAAAAACAAGTACAACGGGTAAAATTGAGACGTCACTTCCCATACATAATCTGAAGTCATGAACTGATTTATTTTAGTTTCTCAGAAATGTAAAGGATTTCCTCTAAGTATAAATCTTAAATTATCTTATGCTTTTTAAAGATTATGAATCTGGTCAAAATATCATAACACATCAAGGAAACAATGAAAAACAATAGCACGAATATTTTCAAATACAGTTGACCTCCAGGAAAAAGTCCGGATTCTTATTCTAAATCACTCATCAAGAGAATCTAAAGAATTTCTCCTAAATTCCTAGAATGCCATTCTGGTCCTTTCCACAGAAACCAACTGCATATCTAAATACATATAGAACACAGTGACCTGAGACCTGTCACTTGGCACTATTGCCTGATAATCTTAGAAACGCCTTTGAGAAACTGTTGCGTAAGAAACTTTGCAGACCGCTTCTCTAAGAAAATTAAGGCCCCTATAGGAGATTATCTTGCACTCACCAGTACAACAATAGCTGAGGAATAGTACGCATGAAAGTACTACCATGGAGTTCCCGTCATGGTACAGTGGTTAACGAATCCGACTAGGAACCATGAGGTTGCGGGTTCGGTCCCTGCCCTTGCTCAGTGGGTTGGGGATCCGGCGTTGCCGTGAGCTGTGGTGTAGGTTGCAGATGTGGCTCGGATCCCGCGTTGCTGTGGCTCTGGTGTAGGCTGGTGGCTACAGCTCCGATTAGACCCCTAGCCTGGGAACCTCCATATGCCGCGGGAGCAGCCCAAGAAATAGCAAAAAGACAAAAAAAATAAATAAATAAAATAAATAAAAATAAAAAAAAGAAAGTACTACCTGCCAAGTTACTAACTCCTGCTCACCAGACAGTTCCTTCCAGGATCGATGGAAGGAGGGAGGGAGGGGAGAAAGAGAAAGAAAGAAGGAAGAAAGGAAAGAGGCTACTGAAGGCCAGAGGAAACAGGGTGAATGGGGATGGAAAGAGGAGAGTTCTCAGTGTGTATATTTTTTTTATGTTGTTTTGATTCTTATACTGTAAAAAGGTACAATATTCAAAAACTAAATTATTTAAAAAATTAGCAGTTGGCTTACCCTACTACTAACTGCCTGAATATTAGAGAGCCTGTCATTGTATCTTTAATTCTTTGTTCCCTTCCCATGCTTTTCTCCAGCCTGCAAGTGCAATGGACATGCTGATGCCTGTCACTTTGACATTAATGTGTGGGAGGCATCAGGAAACCGTAGTGGTGGCGTCTGCAATGACTGCCAGCACAACACAGAAGGTCAGCATTGCCAGAGGTGTAAGCCAGGCTTCTACCGGGACCTCCGGAGACCGTTCTCTGCTCCAGATGCTTGCAAATGTAAGTGAACTTGTGGTTACTGGGGAAAAAAGGTTGATTTGTACAAAATCATCCTTTTTTTGCTGGCTCAATGAAGACAGGTCATGAAATTCTCAGACAACTCATTCATACACTTCAGCTAATTTCACTGATAAGGGGTAAGAATTTTCTATCTGTTAGGTACAAGCAGTACAATATTCATAAAAGCAATCCCCTTTCTCACACACCATGAAATAAAACTGTTTCCTATAGCACCACATTTTGAAAACAAGATGACTAAAAGAGAAAAAAGACTGATGAAGAGGAAGATACACTTAAGATTATCTTAAGGCCAAATATATGAGTAGAACACAGACAATAATGGACTCAAATGAAGAAATAAAGAGCGGTTATGTGCATTTTGGTCGTTCTAGTTTTCATTTTTGCATTGAACTTCAACACCTGCAAAATGACAGATTTTGGTTTCATTGTGAGTGCAATTTGGTTGACTCTGCTCTAATGTACTATTGTATCATAAGTGAATTTGGAGGATAACAATAACTCCCTGCTCTCTTACAAGATAAAAAACTGTTACAGGAGTTCCTGTCGTGGCTCAGTGGAAATGAATCTGACTAGTATCCATGAGCATGGGGGTTTGATCCCTGGCCTCGCTCCGTGGGTTAAGGATCTGGCGTTGCCGTGAGCTGTGGTGGAGGTCACAGAAGCTGCCTGGATCCAGCACTGCTGTGGCTGGGGCTGGGGCGTAGGCTGGCAGCTGCCGCTCCAACTCTCCCCCAGCCTGAGAACTTCCATATGCCACAGGTGTGGCTCTAAAAAAGGAAGAGAGAGAGAGAAAAGAGTAGAATTTTAAAAGATTTTCTCAGTTAATCGCACATTATCTGAAACATGTGACTACAAAGGATGTATGCAGAGCGGAAGTAAAAGTCCAGTGTGGATGAATAGTTTCTCTAACTACGTGCGTATTTACGTATTTATCAGCTTAGAAATTATTATATAACAGAAACCACTCAAGACTGTTAATGGAGATGAATGATCCTGCCCTTCCTTGCCCCACCAAGGACTCCATGTAAACACAATGACAGGAAAGGAGCAATACAATGGGAGACAATAATTTAAAATCTGGGTTTGTTTTTAATTTAAAGGAAAAATTCGATTACTCTTGAAAATACATAGTTTTAACATCAGGCAGGATATATCTACATGAAATATGGGTGGGCTTACTTTTCCACAAGCTTTCTCTCTTGGATTGTGGAAGGCAGAGCATGGCACAGCTTACTTTCAACAATGAGCCTCACATTTGGATTTGCATCATAATATTTCTCCGAGAATTCTGTTTTACTCCTGTTCCTTGTTTGTACTCAGACTTTCATTTTAGTTTAGGTTTCAAACAGACCTAGAATTGAAGCTTTCCCTTCCTCTTACCGCTGTGTAACCCTATGCCAGCTACTGAAGCTATTTGGACTTCGATCTCATTCTCCCGCAGGGTTGTAATGAGAATTACATACGCTAAGGTGTGTGCAGTGCTTAGCATGTTGCCTGTCATATAGTAAGCCCTCGAGAAATGAAAACGAGTATTATAATAACTCTTGCCCTATAAGATAGGCAGTGGGACATTCGGTCCTCCCTCCTCCTCATCCCACAGATGACCTCAGGGTTTCCTAATGCAAGTGCAGACGCCAAATACAAACTCTGTGCCTTTTAAAATATGTATCTCTTGAAACAAATTCCATACCCTGTGAAGTTCACATCTCATTTGGTCTTATTTAAGATGATTCTGTTCAATTCTATACAGTTCGAGAATGGGAATAACTACCAGCTTTGTGGACTGAGTGCTTGTACATAGTAGTGATTGCCTTACCAATAAATATATTTTTTCTCCTTTTTACCTTTGGAAAAAAAAAAAAGATAGGCAGTGGGAAATATGATAAAGTTTCTACTTTTTATTTATTTATTTTTTTATTTTATTTTATTTTATTTTTGGTCTTTTTGCATTTTCTAGGGCTGCTCCTGCGGCATGTGGAGGTTCCCAGGTTAGGGGTCCAATCGGAACTGCAGCCACCGGCCTACACCAGAGCCACAGCAACGTGGGATCCGAGCCGTGTCTGCAACCTACACCACAGCTCACTGCAACGCCGGATCCTTTAACCCACTGAGCAAGGCCAGGGATCGAACCCGAAACCTCATGGTTCCCAGTCAGATTCGTTAACCACTGTGCCACGACGGGAACCCCTCTACTCTTTATTGACTAAAAATACCTTATGTCAAAGATAAATTACTTCTTTAAAAATTCACAGTACATTAGGGACTAAAATATAGTCTCCTTAACTCCATGTGCTGACTGAAGGGCCTGCTTATGAAATTGCTTCAATATAGAACATATTCAGCCCTAAAACCATTTTGTACAGGATGTATTTAAATAGATACATATATGTGTATATTTCATAGCCTTAGATCACTAGCAAAAATGTCTAAAAATAAGGAAGTATAGATTAACAAGCAGAAAAAACAGGGAAGGAAATTAATTTGTCTGTGAGTAAATTAACTATATTTTATACAACAGGCAACATTTTCAAAAAGATATGGTTAAATAGCATTGACTTGAAACAGCATGTAGTACAATGTACCTAACATATTCACTCGTTTATTTATTCATTCATTCAATGCATATATATCGAGGGCCTATTATATGCCCCAGGCTCGATTACATTCAGGAACAAAACAAAGACCCCTGTATTCTTTTTTTTTTAAATTATTCAATGAATTTTATTACATTTATAGTTGTACAATGATCATCACAACCCAAATTTATAGCATTTCCATCCCAAAACCCCAGCGTATCCCTCCGCCCCTCAACCTGTCTCATTTGGAAAACAAGTTTTCCAAAGTCTGTGAGTCCATATTTGTTCTGCAAAGAAGTTCGTTGTGTCTTTTATTTATTTATTTATTTTATTATTATTATTATTATTTTTTGTCTTTTTGCCATTTCTTGGGCCGCTCCCGTGGCATATGGAGGTTCCCAGGCTAGGGGTCGAATCAGAGCTGTAGCCGCCAGCTTACACCACAGTCACAGCAACGCAGGATCCAATCCGTGTCTTCGACCTACACCACAGCTCATGGCAACGCCGGGTCCTTAACCCACAAAGCACGTCCAGGGATCAAACCCACAACCTCATGGTTCCTAGTCAGATTCGTTAACCACTGAGCCACGACGGGAACTCCTGTGTCTTTTTTCTAGATTTCACATGTAAGTGATAGTATATGATGTTGGTGTCTCACTGTCTGACTGACTTCACTTAGCAGGATAATTCCTAGGTTCATCCATGTTGCTGCAAATGTCGGGTTATTTCTTTCCTTTCAATGGCTGAGTAATATTCCATTGTGTGTATGTACCACATCTTCTTGATCCACTCTTCTGTCAATGGACATTTAGGTTGTTTCTATGTCTTGGCTATTGCAAAGAGTGCTGCAATGAACACTGGGGCACATGTATCTTTTTGAGTCACGGTTTTCTCTGGATAGATGCCCAGGAGTGGGATTGCTAGATCAAATGGTAGTTCTATTTTTAGTTTTCTGTAGAATCTCCATACTGTTTCCCACAGTGGTTGCACCCATTTACATTCCCACCAACAGCGTAATAGGGTTCCTTTTTCTCCACACCCTCTTCCAGCACTTATTGTTTGTAGACTTTTTGATGATGGCCATTCTGCCCGGTGTAAGGTGGTACCTCATAGTGGTTTTGATTTGCATTTCTTGAATAATGAATGATGTTGAACATCTTTTTGTGTGTTTTTTGGCCATCTGCATGTCTTCTTTAGAGAATTGTCTGTTTAGATCTTCTGCCCATTTTTTGATGGGGTTGTTCATTTTTTGAGTATTGAGCTGCAAGAGGTATTTATACATTTTGGAGATTAATCCCTTGTCAGTCGATTCATTTGCAAATATTTTTTCCCATTCTGTGGGTTGTCTTTTCGTTTTGTTTGGGGTTTCCTTTGCTGTGCAGAAACTTTTAAGTTTAATTAAGTCCCATTTGTTTATTTTCGTTTTTATTGTCATTACTCTAAGAGATGAATCTGAGAAGACATCGCTCTGGTTTATGTCAGAGAGTGTTTGGTCTATGTTTTCCTCTAAGAGTTTTATAGTTTTGGTCTTATATTTAGGTCTTTAATCCATTTTGAGTTTATTTTTGTGTACAGTGTTAGGAAGTGTTCTAATTTCATTCTTTTACATGTGACTGTCCAGTTTTCTCAGCACCACTTTTTTTTTTTTTGTCTTTTTGCCATTTATCGGGCTGCTCCCTTGGCATATGGAGGTTCCCACGCTAGGAGTCCAATTGGAGCTGCAGCCACTGGCCTACACCAGAGCCACAGCAACGTGGGATCCAAGCCACATCTTCGACCTACACCACAGCTCATGGCAACACCGGATCCCCAACCCACTGAGCAAGGGCAGGGATCGAACCTGCAACCTCATGGTTCCTAGTCGGATTCGTCAACCACTGAGCCATGATGGGAACTCCCCAGCACCACTTACTGAAGGGACTGCCTCTTCTCCATTGTATATTCTTGCCACCTTTGTCATAGATAAGTTGGCCGTAGGTGCGTGGGTTTAATTCTGGGCTTTCTATCCTGTTTCACTGATCTATATTTCTGTCTTTGTGCCAGTACCATACAGTTTTGAGGACTGTATCCTTGCAGTTTACTCTGAAGTCAGGGAGCCTGATTCCTCCAGCTCCACTTTTTTTTCTCAGGATGGCTTTGGCTATCTCAGGATGGCTTCCAAACAAACTTTAAAATATTTTGTTCTAGTTCTGTGAAAAATGCCCTTGGTAATTTGATAGGGATTGTACTGAGTCTGTAGATGGCCTTGGGTAGCATAGTCATTTTGATATTTATTCTTCCAATCCAAGAACATGGTATGCAAAGACCCCTGTATTTAATGAGCTTATATTCTAGCAGAGAAGACAGATAATACATAATTAATAAGTAAAGTATGTAGTTTTTAGAAGGTGATATGTGTTATTATCACCAAAGAAATAAAAATAAAACATATTAAGAGGGATCCAAGGTGCCAGAGATTTGGAAAGAGAAAAGTAATGACAAGATGCAGCACTTTTTTTTTCCATTTTTCCCCAGTTTTTTGTTTTGTTTTGTTTTGTTTTACGGCTGCACCTGTGGCATATGACAGTTCCCAGGCCAAGGGTCGAATTGGAGCTGTAGCTATGGCCTATGCCACAGCCACAGCAACAGTAGATCCGAGCTAGACTTGTGACCTATGCCATAGTTTGCAGCAATGTTGGATCCTTAATCCACTGAGTAAGGCAGGGATTGAACCTGCATCCCCACAGAGATAATGTCAAGTCCTTAACCCACTGAGCCACAACAGAAACTCCTTCACCCTAGTGTTATTGGGGAATAATTGACATATAGCATTGTATAAGTTTAATATCTACAACATAATCATTTTGTATATGGATAATTATGAAATGATCACCACAATAAGTTTAGTTTACATCCATCGCTTCACATGGTTACAATTTTTTCTCATTGTGAACAGAACTTTTAAGATCTCTCTTAGCAAATTTCATATATACGGTATAGTATTAACGATAGTTATCATGTCATACGTTACATTCCCCAAACTTGCTGATCTTATAACTGGAAGGTTTGGTTTTTTTTTAACCACCTTCACCCATTTCGTCCCAGCAACCCCCACTTCCTGCCTCTGGAACTACCAATCTGTTCTCTGTTCCTGAGTTGTTTCTTTAGATTCCACATATAAATGAGATTATAGACAAGATGCAGTATTAAAAGAGGATAGGCCTCATCACTAAGAAGGTAAGATTTGAGCAAAGATTTGAAGATACTAAAAAAGTTGGCCAAATATTTAACTGGAAGAGAAAAATCTAAGCAAATAGAACATCCTAAGACAAGAAGGTGTCTACTATGTCAAAATAAAAACAATGAGGTCAGTTTGGCTGCATCAGAAAAGGATTTGGTGGGTAGCAGAAGATGAGACTAAAAGTGTGAGGCAAATAATATGGTCGCATAGGCCCCTGAAAACATGGCAGCTTTTACTTGGAGTGAAATGATGAGCCAGCACAGGTTTTTGCGCAGAAAAGAGGCATAATCTGACTTAGTTTTTAAAGGATCATTCTTGTGTTAGACAAAGGCAGCTCAATTCATATTGCATTTGCACTTTTAGCAATCAAGTTTAGTCGAAGTCAACAAGCAAACTAGTGATTCTTAAATTGTGGTCCCTGGACCACCGGCATCAACGTCACTTGGGAAATGTGTTAGAATTGCAATTCTCGGAGTTCCCGTTGTGGCTCAGCAGTTAGCAAACCCAGCTAGCATCTATGAGGATGTGGGTTCAATCCCTGGCCTCCTCCAGCAGGTTAAGGATCCAGCATTGCTATGAGCTGCGGTGTAGGTTGCAGACGCGGCTCAGATCCCACGTTGCTGTGGCTCTGGCTTAGGCCCACGGGCTACAGCTCTGATTGGACCCCTAGCCTGGGAACCCCCATATGCCATGGGTGTGGCTCTAAAAGACAAAAAAATTTTAAAAAGAAAAAAAGAAATGCAATTCTGATTCCAACCCAGACCAAGTGAACAGAAATTCTGTTGGTGGGACCCAGAAATCTGAGTTTTACAAACAAACCCTCCAGGTGATTCTGAGGCCAACTCAAGTTTGAGAAACACTGGTCTAGAAGAAGGCCCCCCAAATTTTATTTACATTCATTAAAGCAAACCCAGTTTCTAATATTTAACTAATATTTAAGCATCTGTGCTGGTATAGAAAACAGGTATCCATTTTCACTAGGCTAACCAACAGAAGACCTAGGGGAATGGTCAAAGAAAACTTTCCAACATTGATTGAGGCCACATTTTAGAGGGCCTTGTAGTTAGCCTAAAATTTTTCATGTTTATTCTCTAGGGTACTGGGAGCCATTGCAGTGATTTGATTAGGAAAGTTTCATATATTTCCCACATATTTGTAATGTTTATATTAATTTGAAAGCACTGTGTATAATTTATTGCATTTTACTAATCAAATTTTAAATTCTTCAGCTGTGCAAAATTGTAAGATGAATAAATGTACAAAGGATTAAAACAGATAATTTTTAAAATGTCTACATCTTACCAATAAAAAGAGAAATAGAAAAGGTTTATTGGCAGACATGGAGCCAAAATAAATACTTTGTGTTTGTTTTTGTTTTGTTTTGTTTTTTATTACTGTTCTGTGTTCAAGCTATGGCTCTTATTCTTACAAAATGTAAAAAGGTTGCCAGCTCTAGATTTTTAAATCCTAGAGATCTCATGGATTCAGAGTTTTATAAAAAGAGCATGAAAGAGATTATCTAAAACATGACTTACGCTACCTTATGCCAAAAAGGCTTTATAGGTTTTGGTCCCCAAACTAAATATTTTTAATCAAGGCATGATACAGTGTGGCATTTGCTTGAAGTTTTTTTAAGTCACTTAGTAAAGCTACAACATGGGTTGTATGTTGAGAATGGCAGGAACTGAAGTTGGGGAGGGAGGCAGAAGCCAGCTCACAGAAGTCCAGATAGGCTATAATAGTTTTAGACTTTATCTTGTAAACAGTTTCATTTTTATTAATAATCTTCGCATATCATTAACTCCTTCCTTAGCAGATGTGTCCCTATATCCCCTTTAGAGTTACTAAGGCTGATAATAAAGTTTATGACAAAGTGGTTAATACACTTAACATTTATTAAGTACCTACAGTGTACCATATTTCATGCTAAGTGCTAACAGAGACAGCACTCTAGCCACAACTTTTCTGCCCATTGGTTCCCACTTTACTTTTATGAGGAAGGTAGTATCAAGAAAACAAGTGGATATTTCTAAAAATTTAAACCATCTCAGTGTGTGGCTCCATAAACAACATGCACAATGTTATTCAAATAACAATTTTATTATATTTATTCTACTAGGCTTACAAGGCAAAAAAGTAACATGATACTCAGTGTGTGGTCCCAAGACCAGCTGCAATGGCATCATCCAGTTGCCAATTAGAAATTGCAGAACCTCTGATCCCACCCCAGACCTACTGAATCAAACATGCACTTTACCAAAATTCTCAGGTGACTGTACTATGTTAAAGTTTGATAGAGCTGCAGAATACTCTTCATCAAGGATTAAATGCATTGAGCATTTACTCTACAGGTTTTTTTTAGTCAGCCAAACAATATCCTACTGTTCCCTGAACATCCAAATTAACTAAAGTGTGTGTCTCTCTTTGAATGCATATAGATTTAGATTTTTTAAAATGACTGACATAGGAGTTCCCATCGTGGTGCAGTGGTTAACGAATCCGACTAGGAACCATGAGGTTGCGGGTTCGGTCCCTGCCCTTGCTCAGTGGGTTAACGATCCGGCGTTGCCGTGAGCTGTGGTGTAGGTTGCAGACGAGGCTCGGATCCTGCGTTGCTGTGGCTCTGGCGTAGGCTGGCGGCCACAGCTCCGATTAGACCCCTAGCCTGGGAACCTCCATATGCCGCAGGAGCGGCCCAAGAAATAGCAAAAAGACAAAAAAAAAAAAGAGTGACATAGAGATTTACTGATAAGTGTGTTTTTATGGTATAGCATTTTCCAAAGTTTGACTCATGGCACACTTACTCCAAAAGATGTTAATAAGAACTAGATATGGGGAAAATTTCTCCACAGCCTTCCAATTCAGGATATGGTGAATTAATCAAAGGTTTTCTTTCCAAATTTCTTTTTCTCAGGATTTCTCACACCCTTTAATATGCTAGTGTTTTATAAAACTCCTATGGAGCTTTGAAATATGTCTCTCAAATTTAACCAGAGAAGGCTTTTCTTACAAGCATCTTGTGAGACCAGAATACATTGGAAATGTTCCTATTGTAGAGTGGCCGCATCTACATGAAGAAATCACTTAAGAAGATGTAGCCTAGAAGATTCCTTCTGTGTGTTTGCTCTTCTTTTCCAAGTGTTAGACTTACAATTGTATCTCGAAGAAATAATAAACATTATATTTCCATCGGTGAAATAATCACAGACATCATATTAAATAGGCCTGGTTAGTCTACAGTCTATAAGACTGCCAGTGATGAGTTATCAAAACTCTTCTCTCCCTTATTTCTTAGTTTATGTCCTCTCGGGTGTTGGAACTATTGAAAACCTGAAACAGTAGGCCAGATAAAATTTACTGGAAGTATGTAAATCATAGGTCAGTTTAGCTGGAGAAACTTATTGAGTGTCTCCTTTATGGCAGGCACTGTGGTCAGTCCTAGACCTGTAAAGACAAAAGATCTTCCCTAAAGGATCTCACATTCTAGATGGGAAGGAATTTATACTAACAGGTCATTTTAATCCACGGAGATGATAGTGATGATATAACAGTAACACTGGCATTTATTGCCTATTCTTTTCCGTCCACTGTTAAAAGGGCTGTGTATGTATTAATTCACTTAACTTTCACAAAAGCACTTTGGTGTAGGTAGTATTATTGTGCCCCAGGAATAATGAGGAACATGCCATAAAAGTGATCCATGAAGTACCTTAAGGAGAGGGTGGGAGCGGTGTGAGGGCAATTAAGGAGAGAATTTCCCGAAGAGATGCTTCACACTCTCTCGGGGGACGTTTTTACTTTTTCCTCTAAAGTGCCGAAACACAAAGTTTGTGCTACTTTCTAATCAGGGAGTGCCTTTGTTGCCTTTAATGAGATGATCTAGAAAAGGGAATGAATGGATGTTATTCTCCCTCACTGAATCTACTACACATTTAATAAAATACTTAACCTGACCACATTAAAGGGTTCAGCAAATACCAGTGACATTATTCTTAGTACTCTATTCACAGTTAGGTAACTAGTTGCCTGTCAAATAAGCCCAAGACTTATTGGCCCCATAAATGTCCTAGGCTATTTTTCCCTCCTAACAAACACCATGCCAAATACTACGGCATTATGTGTACACTTTTAGTTAATGGCCATAAATTCACCAAAGCTGAATAAATAGGGCCCTGCACCAAATCTACTAACAAATAGATTTATCCTTGGGAGCAATTAAATCATCTCTGTTCTCACTTCCTCTTTATTTTCACCTTAACTAGAGTCAAATATGGGACCCAAACAATCAACTACACATGTTCATAGCCAGGAAATCACTCCTGAGGATTTCAGAGATGTTTGTTTTTTTAAGGCTAGTAGAGATCACTGAAACTGAATTTATTTCTACAACTCAGAAAAAAGAAAAAAAAATTTTTTTTAAGGACAGTGCATTTAAGGTCTGTAAACACAAAGGACAATGTGAATCTCTATAGCTAAATCTAGGGCTGAAAGCAGAAGGGAGGCACGAATTGGCTAGTTGTTAAGATAGAGAAGTAAAATGAGAAACAAAGTTCTCACAGTGTACTGAGACACTTGGAGGAATACTGTCTCTTTGTTCTTTTTTTTTTTGTCTTTTTTGCTATTTCTTGGGCCGCTCCTGCGGCATATGGAGGTTCCCAGGCTAGGGGTCTAATCGGAGCTGTGGCCACCAGCCTACGCCAGAGCCACAACAACGCAGGATCCGAGCCGCGTCTGCAACCTACACCACAGCTCACGGCAACGCCGGATCCTTAACCCACTGAGCAAGGGCAGGGACTGAACCCGCAACCTCATGGTTCCTAGTCGGATTCGTTAACCACTGCGCCACGACGGGAACTCCTCTTTGTTCTTAAAGGCAGTCTCTTCCAGCATGACTCACCTGAAATCTTTAAGGTCACCGTGTGCCTTTGGTATCCTATAACCTAAGTAGATTTTCCAGTGGCAGGCCTATTAAAAATATGAGAATAACCCTACTGGAAAGTGGCATGTTGGATTTCTAGGGAGGGAAGAAGCCCTGATTTGTAGCATTGGCCAATTTCTATGGTTTAATATTCCCACCATGGCCAATTTCGAGCTACCAGATTTTTTTAAAATCGGGAACTTAGACTCAGATAGACTCTAAACCAAAAGTGGAATGGTTTCTCTCCTTTGAGCGAGGTCTTGCCTCCACTTTCACAGTCCCCTTCTCTGACCTCAAGCACTGTTGCTATCTAGTCATTGGTTCCCAAACGTGTATGTGAGACAGACTCACTTGGGAAAACGTGTTGAAATATGAACTCTCAGAGCCTGGCCCTAGATCTACTGAAGTAGAATCTCCAACAGGGATGAGGACACAAATCTGTGTCCCCATTTTAAGAGCATCACTGGTGATTCTAGTTCAGCCTTTTGGTCTCCAGGCTAGCATGTGAGAACCAATACACATACTACTCCTGGCGAGACAAGATTTTCCTAACTCGACAGATACAAATGCTGATAAACATTCATTCAGTTATCTTCTCCCACTTACGAATGTCTAACTCAGAACCTCTGTTTTTCTCCAGGAAAATTTCTGGCAGAATTCTAGAATGTCTGTTTTTCATGTAACAGTTTCAAAATAAATACCCAGCAATTCCATTCAGAGAGCTCGCTCTTATTCATAGTATACAAATCTATCTACCATAAATATCTCATAGTTTAAAGTGAATTATTATAATGAGGCTGGAATTTATTTTAAAAAATAGCTTATTGCTACAGTGACAATTTACTTTCAGTTCCATACTGAGATATACCAGAACATAGTGTTAAACTATTGTAAGTATGTTATGTTAGTATTTAAGTAATTATGAACGCAGTACTTCATGAAGTCCCGTCCTCAATCCTTACCTATTCTTTGAACACCAAGAGATATATTAAATGTTTTTGACAGATGGAAATTGATTGAGTATGGAATATCGACAGCTAGTCTATGACGCTTTTCTATAGAAACTTTCCCTTACTTTAGTGAGAAACATAGATTGAGGCAGATGTTTGAAAAAATGCTTTGTAAAACAGAATTATCTTCCTTTTTAGGAAACAGCCAGTTCGTTAGTTTACAATAAATGAATTGACTTTTATGTCAAGACGTATTTTTAACCATTGCATAATCTCTTTCCACATTTAAAGAAACATCAGCAAATGGAAAAGAAAGTGGAATTCACTCCCTGTCAAAGTAAACAACCTCTTGAAAAACTGACGTGCCCTTCCTTCCTCCCTGGTGGGACAAAATAAATGTAGCCAACTGCCTTTTAGCAAAGAGCGAATAAAAATAAACTTGGTCTCTGGGCCCTAAAACCCATACCAAATGTTTACCAAGATACTGTCTGGTTACTTGGTTACCATTACCCCAACTAGCCAGCTATCTTTGTAAAGAAAGCCTTCTGTCACCCATCCCAGTCTCTTTTGTCCTTTCTTGCTTTTCTTCTTTCGGGCTTGGGCGAAAACTGCCCAGCTGATGGAAATACGAGTGCCCAGAGTGGGTGCCTGGCTTGCTGCAGAGCATCCTTCCCTCCTCGCAGTCGACTCAGACACCGCCTTCCCATCGTGCTCTCCAGAGGGGCTGCTGCCTCTCTCCGTGCTCGAGTCTCCGTTTAACAGTTACGGCCTCTACCTCTAGCATGGTTATTCTTTACCTTCAAATGGTCTCTGAGGTGAAATTCTTTAATTAATTAAATCCAGAATGCCTTACCACAACATCACCTTCCAGTTTTCATCCTTGTGCCTGTATTCTAGTCCATTTCAGAAAAGAATTGTTCCCCAAGGGTTACTGACACTTTTTTTCAGTAGGAGCTTAGTGGGTTTTTTTCTTTCAAAGTGTAGTTTTAGCAAAGCCACATGAGTTCATCTTGTGTCATATAAACAACATAGAAATCTTTGTTTTCTTTTGGAAGCAACTGTGAATGATTCTAGCATAGAATCAATATGAAGTAACTGTTGTTGAAAAGCAAACTTTAAATAGAACAGTGACTTGGCAATAAGAGTTGGGAAACTTTAATCCCAGTTTAAAACAATCTAGGATGAAAAGCCAGAAGGTTAAGAAGTGAAAGAATAGATAAAAAATACATATATAATTATGTAATAATCATACAGGACTATCTTTTAAAGAGATTAAACAGCATATTAAAATTCACCCCCAAAAGGAGACATTTTATGAACTGATAAATAATAAAAGTCAGTCAAATTTGGGAAGAGAAGTGGGAGAGGTATGGAATTCTCTAAAATGTCTCCAGAGCAACTCACTGAATAAATAAATAACATGCTATCCTGCATTTGATGAGAAGCATTAAATAGTGAAGAAAATAACTATAAAATATCAAAACTCTCAGAAAGTCAGAATTAGATGGGGTATAAAAAAGAAAACTAGCATTTGTTGAGTGGCTACTAGAGGACAGACACTGCACTGGACAATTTACATCAGTTATCTTACTTCGCAATCTTTTTGAGTTAGGTAGTGTCTTTTGTATTTTATAAATGAGGACACTGAGGTTTAAACTGATTATATAATTTGCCCAAGTTCACACAGCTGGTCAAAAGCAGAGATTTAAACCCAGGTGTGTCTGACCCCAAATACTTTAATCCAAAGACCTATAAAGATCCAAAGAACTTGATTACACTCTGTGACCTAGCTGATGAACACAAAATATGACAGCTAAAAATATTTCTTATGAGTGAGTTCCCATTGTGGCTCAGCAGGTTAAGAGCCAGACTAGTAACCATGAGGATAAAGGTTTGGTCCCTGGCCTTGCTTAGTGGGTTAAGGATCTGGCATTGCCACAAACTGCAGTGCAGGTCTCAGAGGCAGCCCAGAGCCCACACTGCTGTGGCGTAGGACTACAGCTGCAGCTCCAATTCAACCCCTAGCCCAGGAACTTCCATATGCTGCAAGTATGGCCCTAAAAAGAAAAAAAAATTTCTTATGAGGGCTTAGGTTTTTTTTAAATTTATGGAATTTGGTTTTGAGTAAGACCTTGCTTACTGATAACTAGCCATGTAAAGTTTAGATCTAAAGAACTGCATTATCTTAAGGAATCTTAGTATAAGAAAAGTGAAGGTAAATGAAAGGTTTTTCAAATAAATCAACTAAACAATCAGGAAAAGAGTGATACTGAGGGATAAATATAAAAGAAGATAAACATTTGCAGATCAACTAGGAAACTGCTCAGGGAGAATACAACTTTTTGCATATACTTTAAACGTATAAGGGGATATAGGGAGTGGCAAAGAATAATTTAACTTTCCTAGAACAAAGAGTCACAATTAGATATAATTGGATGAAAGTGAGGAAAGGAATTTCAGATTGATTAATGGGAAAAAAAATTAGCTGCCAGTGAGAGGCATTTATGGGTGGGGAATGTCTCCCACAGAGTTAGAATAAAGAACTTTTATTACAAATAAAAGCAATAATACTTGGCTGAGTGAAGCATTAAATGTAGGAAACAGTTTTGCACTCTTGTATGGAATAGTCTTACACTGGCAAGATTCAGAATATTCTGTTCTGTTTGACCATTTCAGTTTTTTTATGAATTTGTTGAATTTCTGTTAATCATGTGTTGCAATGCTTGTGATGCTGAGATACTAAAAACCTGTAAAAGAGACAGAATGAGCCTTTGAGGAGGTTCACCAAAACATAAAATCATTTCCTGGCTGTCACTCATTGAGAGGCACATTTACTCAACAGACACTAAGTCCTGAAAATGAGTCAGTCATGGTCCTAGGTTTTGGGGATACAGAGATGAAATGACATGGCTCCTACCTTCTAGGCCTTCACAATGTACTATAGAGACAACAGTGAGGTAAAAAAACATGAGATTACACTGGAGGCAAGAAGACCATCAGTCATTAAATATTTAGGAGTTCCTGTTTTGGCTCAGTGGTTATGAACTTGACTGGTACCCAAGAGGATACAGATCTGATGCCTGAGCTTGCTCCATGGTTAAGGATCCACGGTTGCTGTGAGCTGTTGTGTAGGTCGCTGATGCAGCTGAGCTCCTGAGTTTTTGTGGCTGTGGCTGTGGCTGTGGCCAGCAGCTGTAGCTCCAATTCAGCCCCTAACTTGGGAACTTTCATATACCGCAGGTGCAGCCCAAAAAAGAAAGAAAGAAAGAAAGAAAGAAAGAAAGAAAGAAAGAAAGAAAGAAAGAAAGAAAGAAAGAAAGACAGACAGACAGACAGACAGACAGAAAGAAAGAAAAAAAGAAAGAGATATTTATTATGTGACTGTAATCTATTTTTTAAAAAGTTAACACAGATTTCTCAGTGTGCACCCTGTGGCAGGCCTATCTTATTGATGGTATATACAATAAAACAGAGTCCCTAACCCCATGGAAACAAGCTATAAATAAATTCACCCAAATAAATATGTAATGGATTATAGCAGGGGCTACCCCATCAGTTCCGTGGAGATAAATGGAATCAGTAGGGGTTCTTTCTCCAAAGGAAAAAGACGTTAGAGATGACCCCAGCTCCTGACTAGGTGCCTAGGTGGGTGGTGCCTCAGTGGACGGGGAATGTCGAAGGCTGTCTTCAACAAAAACACGATGGTGTATGAGCTAACCGAATTCTCCAAAGCAAAATACAGTGTCCAAAATTAAACCAAAAATATTTCCCCATAATAAAATGTATCTGTACACCAAAAAATACTTTCTTCAGGGTTTTTTTTTTTTTTGCTTTTTTAGGGCCACACCCATGGCACATGGAGGTTCCCAGGCTAGGGGTTGAACTGGAACTGCAGCTGCTGGCCTACGCCAGAGCCTACGCCAGAGCCTACTCCAGATCCAAGCCGCGTCTGCGACCTACACCACAGCTCAGGGCAACGTCAGATCCTTAACCCTCTGATTGAGGCCAGGGACCAAACCTGCAACCTCATGGTTCCTAGTTGGATTCATTTCCGCTGTGCCATGATGGGAACTCCACTTTCTTCAGTTTTAACTGAAGTAGCAACCCAGGAATATAAAATTCGTTATTTAGCTAAGATCTCTTAGAAATACCCAGGAATAAATAATAACTGGCTTAGTTACAACTACTAGACAGGAAAGGAATGATACAGAAATCAAATTGACACTTTGAGCGGTGGTCACAGAGTAAAGCATTAAAAATTAAGGGCATGACTTTTCTATTTATTTGTATTACCCATTTTAAAAGTTTATAGAAGAGAGATAAGAAATATACTTAAATACATTATACTTAGTTTTTAAAAGCAATCAATAGAGGCAGGAATAACTAGATCTCATGCATAAATGGATCTCTCTCTTTTGCGTAGGATGTCCAATTCAGGAGACACTGCATTTCAGTAACTAGAAGGCAAATCTTAATTTCGATTATTTTCTTATGAAATGTATTCTAGTGTAATTTTTTTGAAACTAACATATACCTTGAATATTGTGTAACTAGATATCTTTGAACTATATATATATGTGTGTGTGTGTGTATATATATATATATATATATAAAACATTTAAAGAATGAATAGAACAATGCTCCTTAAGAGAGTAAAGGGGCAAACCATACTGTCTTTGACAGAGTCAAGTTCATCTACAATTTTTTTTCTTTGTTTTTTTATAGCTATTCATCCACTAGAAAAAAAAATAAAGTTGATAGTAGAAGGAGAAAGCAATACCAAAAAAAGGTGGAAGACTTCATTTTATCTAACATTTAACTTCACAGTTAACATAGTAATGGCAGTTCACACTGCCTCCTCTTTGGAGCTGCATCTCAAAGTCATTTCCCACTCCTTCTAAGAAGCTTGGCAGGAAGCTAAGCAGCTTTTGAAATGGTTTTGATATGAAAAATTCCCCATCAGAAATTCTGTAGGGCCTTGGCCTTTTCAGGAGAAAACAATGTTGGGAGGCTGGGAGGCGCTGCTGAAGGAGTGGCCGCTGAGCAGTGGTGAAAGGGCTTGATGAGCAGCCTCTCTCCCAGCTGAGGGCCTTGAACTTTGAGTTCTGTTTTTAGAAAAGCTAAATCAGGAGCAAATACTTCCAGGCTATTTTGCTTCCAGTATAGCTTTTACTAACAAAACAGCAAAAGCTGGAGCCATCAGGTAATACTAAGGAGCCCTGGCAATTTAAAAAAAGGTGAGAAACACAGTAGGTTGTTTCAACCATATGCTGGGCATCTGGTTAACTCCCTGAGTGAAGAGATATACAGAAAAACTCCTAAAGCTCTAGTGAAGGTGGGTCTAAAGATGAAAGGCAGCAGTGGTCTCCTGTGACTCCACCACCAAAGGCTTTAACCCATCAGAGTGAAGACAGCCATAACTCTTCCATAATATTCCTGGCCATTCTGTACCCACATTTACATGCTAACGGTGTTCATGCAGATTGACAGCTGTGGCTCTTGTCCTACATTCCATTGCAGGGGATCTCCCTATAAGCACCAGGACCGTAGATAATACCTTAGCTTTTCTCAACATACTTTGATCCACAAAATGAGAGAAATAGCCTCTTTTGTTTGCATCCAGAGAAAGGAACATGTAACAGAAGAGTAACCTAGTTCTATAGGACTTAATCTAGTCAAGAAAGCTCTTTGCCACCAAATTCCTCCTGAGTGCAAAGCAAGGAATTTCATCCTATTTTGAAAGCTAGTTAATTCATTAATCTTAAAAAACCACCCATTTCTGCAATGAGGCAGTCATCATTCTTTCTCTGTTTCCATACTTCCTGGTCTATCTCTGTTGTACCATTTACTTCCCTGTAATTATTTATTTGCACATCTCTCTTCCCTCCCTGAGGAGATATGACTCTGTGTGTCTTTGTATCTTAAGCACCTACCATAGTTCATGTTAACACTAAAGTTCAAGATCTCTTTGGTGAAGGGGTGGTGAATGAATGAATGAGTGACTGGTAGACATTTGAAAACTAGTATGTTTCATCCAGATAACAATAATGGTTATTATCTGAGCATATGGTGCCACTAAATACCTGAAACATTGCTATGTACATACATTATCCTCTTTAATCCTCACACAAACAACTCTATAACACAGGTATTATTACTCTTACTTTATGAATGAGAAAATTGAGGCTTGAGAGGGTTAATTTCACATTCAGGGAGTAAGCCTCATAACCAGAATTTGAACTCTCCTAGTCTGACTCCTAAGTTTGTGCCCTTACCAATTCTATTATATTGCCTTTATTTTATGGTGTTCCTGAGATATTACAGGTAATTTCTAAACAGCTGCATTTGTCAGCCTTTGTGACTGAAACAGTTACTAGTTTCACAGCCTCACAGATACACAAGGTTATTTTAAAAATATGTTCATCCATTGTTTCATTCATAGTTATGTTTCCCGGGAGAAAAGCAGACTATTGTCCTAAGTCTTTTCTGAGCATCTCCTATGGAGGGACAGTACTTCACATAATAGATGTAATGCAACAAATATATATCTGTAAATAAAAAGTGTACATTTTGCAGTTATCTAAGTTCATTATTTGAAGGAAAATTCTGAAATCTTTTGTAAAGTACCATTTCCTCTACGTCATCTGTTCTGAAAGTTTTGTATTACTATGTTGGGTTTTCCTATAATAGGACATACCAGTTCAGAACATACTATTTAAAATAAGTTGTTTTCACTATTAAAGAAATACTGTGATGATATTTAGGAATTAAAATGACATTTTTAATAATTTTGCTTTGCCAATATGGTCATGTGAGAGCAGCCCCTAGGGCAAATTTTCTTTTGGGGGAGCAGTGGTAGTAATTACTACAATAATGATTTGCCACCTAGACAGGCCACACCACTTCAAAATATAATCTGGCTACCACTCAAACCATGATTTTGACCGTCAAGAACAATTCACAGTTCCCTACAGCTGAATACACCAAAAATTGTAGCGAAACAAGTAATTAAGTTCTGAATAATAGCATATGATGTTAGTTCAATTTTTACTATTGGGTTTTTGTTTTATGTCTAACAAGGAGAAGACAAAGCTGAAGTCAAAGATTTATGTCCTTCTTTTTTTTTTTCTTTTTTTTTTATCTTTTTTAGGGCCGCACCTATGGCACTTGGAGCTTCCCAGGCTAGGGGTCTAATCAGAGCTGCAGCCACTGGCCCACACCACAGCCACAGCAATGTGGGATCCAAGCCACAGCTGTGACCTACACCACAGCTCATGGCAACGCTGGATCCCTAACCCACTGAGCAAGGCCAGGGATCAAACCCATAACCTCATGGTTCCTAGTTGGATTCGTTAACCACTGAGCCCCAATGGGAATTCCAGATTTATGTCATTCTGAGTGGGTTTTAACTTTGATATTCATCATGATAAATGCATAAAAAGTGCTTGGGTTGCACTTTAGAATCAACAAATAGTAAGAAATATATGCTGGAGGATCAGAACCTGAACCGGCATCTAAGAAGGACCTTTTGCCCCCAAGCAAGAAGAAAACAGATATCCACTTTGGAAGAAACAAGAAATGCAGATTATGTGTGTCAGATATTGCCTGCTATACAAACCTCAGGAGATAGGTATGCAAGGCAAGCCTCAGTGTGCAATCTGAGAAAGTATGCCATGAAAGGTGTCAAGGCCTTCTGCCTGGAGCTAGTTCTGCATAGTTTCCAAATGGTATTTTTATCTTGTAATTATGCGAAAAGTCACATTGACAGAAATCCACTAGCACATGTGATAGAGTCACATTCTTTTCTGGCCATTCCTGAAATGTGTATAGGTTTTAAAATGTATGGCAGTAGAGAGAGTCAAGTCTTACAAAGGACTGAATTTTCTACTAAGAGTAAAAGATAACGGGGGGGGGGGGGAGGGGGAGGGGCGGGTGTGGAATACCATATAATACAATAGATGGGAGCCCTGCTATCTTCTGTCAAGAACCGAGTTGACTTAACTGAGTGAAAAATAACTATTGGTTTAGTCACCTCAAAATGATGAAATGTTTATAGTGGATTATGGGCTTTAATTTAAAGTCTTCAAAAAAAATTTAAAGTCTTCACATAGCATTTTGATACATTCGCATTGCATGTTATATAATCTCTCTAAATTATTTAGTTAAAACAAATGAAAAATCAAAAGAGCTTTGCTATCCTAAGAGAAAATGCCTAATGTTTTCATAAAGAAATCCAACTAAAAGAAAAAAGATTGGGGGATTTAATGTGAAAACAGCAATCACTATAACTGTATGAATGGAAATAAAGCCGTTCTCCTAAGAAATTCAATGTTTGGAGTTCCCGTCGTGGCGCAGTAGTTAACAAATCCGACTAGGAACCATGAGGTTGCGGGTTCGGTCCCTGCCCTTGCTCAGTGGGTTAACGATCCGGCGTTGCCGTGAGCTGTGGTGTAGGTTGCAGATGCGGTTCGGATACTGCGTTGCTGTGCCTCTGGCATAGGCTGGTGGCTACAGCTCCAATTAGACCCCTAGCCTGGGAACCTCCATATGCCGTGGGAGCGGCCCAAGAAATGCCAAAAAGAAGACAAAAAAAAAAAGAAATTCAATGTTTTAGGCAAAATGTTTCCTTCTCTCCTTGTATTAGGTAAGTTTTTAAAAAATATTATAATAATTATTCTTCTAAATTATAGATCTCTTTAAGGGTCAAGACTATCTTATTCAAATTGATCCCTAGGAGTTTTCTCAGTACTTAGAACATAGTATATGCTCATTTAATGTCTGTTGAGTAAGTGAACCGATAAATAAATGCTGCCTTAAACAAACACACACTGTTATCCTTTCAAACAATGTCTATTATAGTGTTTTCCTCCACCACTCTTTGTAAATAGCTCCCCATTCTTTTTTGGCTGCATGTGTGGCATGTGGAAATTACCAAGCCAGGGAGAGAATCCAAGTTGCAGCTGTGACCTACACCACAGCTGTGGCAACTGCCAGAGCCTTAACCCACTGTGCCAGGCAGGGTATCAAGCCCACACCACTGCACAGACAATGCCTGATCCTTAACCTATAAATAGCTTTTTCATCACTGCCTTTTAATTCAATTAAACAGTCTTTTTTTAGCAGGCATCATTTACTATTTGCTAATTGCTTGTTAAGTGCGAGGGATGTACATTATGTCTCAGTTAACTCTCAATACAATCTGGTAAAATAAAAATGTGGGGCTCATAAAGGTAAAAATTTAGCTAGGAGTTGAACCCAAGTCTGCCTCCACTGACATTTTAGGGATAGGTGAGTGAGACAAGGAATTTACATACTGGTTTGACAAAGAAAAGTAAACATCTGACTGTCTGCAACGCAGAGCAGAAGTGACTAGACCTAGAGAAGAAATGTTATTTTTAAAACACTGGAAGCTTTCAAAGAAAGGATGAACCTGTATTCAACTGTGCTGAAATAAGGAATGACTTCTAAAAGAAAGAAAACTTGTCTATTAGATGAGCAACTGGAATGGTCCTCGTGGGCTTCATACTTGGTGACGGGGGAGAGGGTGGCAGAGGGAATGGTGCTGCATCTCACTCCTTTCTGAATATCATTAACCTTCAAGTTCCACAAGTTCTTTCTTTACAGGAAAGATGCACACAGAGCTACTACCTTCTCCAAATGGTTGAATTGTTTGACCACATCTTTCCAGAGGCAGCCTTTAGGGATGCACTTGAGTAGATCTTAAAGAACAGTGTTGAAATTTGCAAGATAGATATAGGAAGATTCCCTATTGAAATTAATAAAGGTACAGAAACAGAAAAGATGGGGGTTCCATTTAATTAGAATGAAGGCCCTCTGCAAGAATTTGTCCCCTTCAATTAGAATAAGGGCAGGAGGCAAGAGTAATGAGAGGTTAAGACTGGAAACGTGGGCTAGGGCCATGGTATGAAGAACTTCAAATATTCGATTCAGGGGTAACTTGTAAACTACAAATGCTTCATAAACATTAGAATGATAACTAGCACATGTTAGTTATTGTTAACGAACACACATTATTCCCAAGAAGATAATTCATACCTTTTGTTTCAAAAAAAAAGCAAGAGTCCATGTTCTTATCATAGTGGTTCTCAACCAGGGAGAGCGTGAGCGAGGGAGGGAAGAGTCTGTGTCACAGATGAAAGATATAAGATGTGAGGATCTTCTGCAAACTTGTCACCTGCCCAATGATTTGAGAACCACTGCTCTAACGATTACAGGTTTAACCAAATGAAAGAGACCTAAGCAGAGTGTTACACCATCAATGCCTCCATTTCTCCAGCTCCTCTTCTCACAAGGCACCAACACCACCCTCCCGTTGGACAGCATTTCTGTTCTATTATAAATTTTATGTGACTTACACAGGCTTCATTGTTTGACATTGTTAATCACTTGAAACTTTCTTATCCTTTGGTTTCTATAACAACAGCGACTCGGCTCTTCCCCCTCCCCATCTGGTCCTTATCTCCTTCACAAGCTGCTGCTCCTCTCACTGCCGGACGATGCGAGTGAGTGTGCTTGCTCCAGGGTTCCATCCTGGGTGATCTTCCCATCCGATACACTCTCCCCGCAAAATCTCATCCAGCCCTCCTAGTTTCAATTCTCATCTGCTGACAAATCTCACAACTGTATTTGTGACCCCACCCTCTCTCCTGTGCTTCAGATTGTTAGTTCCAGTTGCCTATTATAACTCATTGGTGTATCCTTCAGACGTCTCAAACCTAATATGTCTAACCCTGAACCCATGCTCTTCTCCTTCCCTTCTCTGTCTCTACCTCAACTTGCTTTAGTCATTCACTTTCATAAACTAGAAAATCTTAACATCTTCCTCATTTCCTGTTTGTCCCTCAGCAACGCATTTTTCCTCCTCATGCAGATGGCCTCCAAATCCTATCAATTCACTCTTTAAAAAAAAAATTTTTTTTTCAGGAGTTCCCGTTGTGGAGCAGCGGGTTAAGAATCTGACTAGTGGGAGTTCCCATCGTGCCTCAATGATAACAAATCCAGCTAGCATCCGTGAGGACTCAGGTTTGATCCCTGGTCTCGCTCAGTGGGTTAAGGATCCAGGGTTGCTGTGATCTGAGGTGTAGGTTGCAGATGCGGCTTGGATCCCATGTTACTGTGGCTGTGGTGTAGGCCGGTAGCTGCAGCTCTGATTTGACCCCTAGCCTGGGAACTTCCCTATGCCGTGCATGTGGCCCTCAAAGAAAAAAAAAAAGTTTTTTCCATCCAACTTTTTCTCCCATTTCTACATTTCATTGTTCCTATTCTCTCACCATTTCTTTGGTTTCCCTGTCATCAGTCTCTCCCTACTCCAGTCTGTTTCTTACAATGCCACCAAGTAACTATCAAAATTAAATTTATAACCGTGTCATAATTCTGCTTTTTTAGCATTTTACTTCCTATGATTCTTTATACTGATAAGGTAAAATTCAGCTTCCTGGGTTTGGCTCCAAACCTGTAACTCTAAGGCTTTCTCTTCTGCTTCATCAGCTCCAACTGCCTTCCACTCAGTGTACATATAGACACAGTAAATTTTTCGCATTTCCCAAACAGGCCGTGCCCTTTCACATATGATTTCCACATCAGGAATGTCTTTCAGGTCAATTCCAAAAATTCTTTTACCAGACTCTGTTTGGGGACATAGAAAACAAAAATAAGATGATGAAAATCCTTCTGTCAGTGAGTTCAGTCTCTGGTAATAAGGGAGACAGGCACATAAACAAATAATGACACACCATGATATACACAAGATAGAACTATATACAAAGAACAGAGGCAGCACGGAAGAGAGAATAGCTAACTGTCTGGAGGGCACAACAAGGAAACTTGCAAAGGTAAAGGCAATGCAGGCATGGCAAGGGGCACTGAGGCATGAACGAGTTTCATTTCCAGGAAGCAGGAAGAGCTTCCACATACAATACAGAAACATAAAACGCAGTGAAGATGAACTATATACTTAAAAATGGTTAAGATGGTAAATCTTATGGTTTGTAGTTTTTTTACAATTAAAATTTTTTTTTAATTATTTAAAAGAAATGCACCAAGGAGAGTATCTAAGGAGAGGCTAGAAGAAGTACCTGCCTATCTTCCCCTCCTTTTTCAACTTGCAAACTCCTTATCATCTTTTACGATCAAGTCAAATGTCTGAGCGAGCCCTCCTTTGTGGATCCTATGTGACTCCCTCAGCCTGTGCTCCCCTCCTCTGTGCTCTTAGAAACCTTCAGTACAGTACCAATCACAGATTAGGGAAACGTGTACGAGTTCCTGGAGAACTGGCACTGCAAGTGATCCAAGCGTGGACCCTACACTTTTACAAGAATGATCTACTGAATTCATTAGTTAGTTAGTTAGTTCATTATTAGTTAACCACGTGCCAAACACTACACTAAATGCTTTACGTACATGATCTCCTTTCATCCTTACGACTGTGCAGAGGATAGATGTTGTTCTCGTCTCCATTTTATGACATGAACATTGAGATAATGAGAGGCTAGGTATTTGCCAAAAGTCAAACTAGTAGTTCCTTTGAAGCCAAATTGACCTTTTAATGACAAAGAAAGTAAGTCTAAAATAAGTTCCAAGTTCAATAAACTAAGTTTCAAAGGGGATAAAGGAGGGAATGGGACCTACAAAGTTAGTGGAGAAGACTCAGCAGGAAGAGTTGCCTGATAAGAATCAGACGCTGTGCTATGCCCCTTGCTGAAATAATTTCATTTAAAATAGTTTCGTTTCATCCTCATCCTCATGAACTCTCCAAGAGATGTAGAAACCTCACTGGAAAAGCAAAAAACAAAAACCAGAAAAAAACCCGTAGTTCAGGAAAGTTGTATTTCTTGCCCAAGATCACAGAGCTTGTGAGAGTCAAGGCTATAAACTAACTTTTTCATTTGATTCTCAGAGAAAAAAGAGTGGAAAGATAAAGAGGTTTTTGAGGTAGAGAAAAGATTATTCAAGGACCTTATCAGTGAATTAGAATCTTCAGATCAAGTGGTTAGGGTGAATTAAAAAAGCCTGGAGAGGAGTTCCTGTTGTGGCTCAGTGGGTTAAGAACCTGGCTAGTATCCACAGATGTGGGTTCAATCCCTGGCCTTACTCAGTGGGTTAAGAATCCAGCATTTCTGGGAACTATAGTGTAGGTTGAAGACATGGCTTGGATTCCACATTGCTGTGGCTGTGGCTGTGGCTGGCAGCTGCAGCACCAATTTGACCCCTAGCCTGGGAAGTTCCACATGCTACATGTACGGCCCTAAAAACAACAACAACAAAAAAACAAAAACAATAAAAAAACACCTGGAGAAATTCTGGGATAGTACTGTGAGGAATTTTTTTTTTTAAAGGGCCAAGTAAAGTTGAATAAATAGGAACAATGAGCATTAGTTAGGGGACCCTGATGAGGTCAGGGTACATGAATTTGTGAAAAACCCAAAAAGAACTTTTTTGTTTGTTTTATTCAGCTCTTTTTGCTATCCTGGGAACAAAGAAAGTATTGGGGATTGTCAAACTGTAAGCAGAAGGGGACTGCGGGAATTGAGAGAGGGCTGAGGGAAGGACTCTTGATTAACAGAAAGGACTTGCAGAAAGGGCTAATGATAGATTCCAGTCTGAGGAGCTGTCTTCACCCAAACAGGCTGCTATAACAAAATACCATAGACTAGGCGGCTTAAGCAAGACATTTATTTCTTACAGTTCCAGAGGCTGGAGTCCAAGATATGGTGCCAGCATGGTCCAGTTCTGGTGACAGCTCTCTTTCAGGCTGCAGACTCCCATCTTCCGCTGTGGCCTCACACTCTCCACAAAGAGGAGGGCTCTGCACTCTGCATCCCCTTCTAAGGGCACCAGTCTCTTTATGAAACTGTATTCAAACCACCCAAAGGCCCCACCTCTAAACATCATCATATTGGGGATTATGATTCAACATACGAATTTTAGGGGGTCACAAACACTCAGTCCATAGCATTATGCAAATCGAATCAAGCTTTCTTCCTATACCAAACCCAAACTCTCCCAGCTGTACAGGACTGGAGCTATAACCAACCATTTTAGTGCAGTCACTAGAAATACGTGACTTCTAACCTCAAAAGGTGGTCTTTATGCTACCTGGCAATTATTTTTCACTTCTTAAGTTTCTAATTCACTCTCCCACTTCCACTATTCATCATCTCTCTCACCTGATGATCTTGCTTTCCATTTCACCCAGAAAATACAAGCAATGAGAAGAAAAATCCCACCAGCTCCCATCACTGAAATTAGCCGCTTCCCTGCACTGGTATCCATATGCTCTGCTTTTCGCCTTGTTACTGTGAACTACAGTTTTCCCACCAAAGACCAATATCTCCTCTTCTACACCAGACCCCATACTTTTATCCTTACTCAAGTATGTTAAAACATCCCTTTTAAAATTCTTTCCTTTTTTTTTTTTTTTTTTTGTCTTTTTAGGGCTGCACCTGCAGCACATGGAGGTTCCCAGGCTAGGGGTCCAATCGGAGCTGTAGCCACCGGCCTATGCCAGAGCCACAGCAATGCCAGATCCAAGCTGCGTCTTCGACCTACACCACAGCTCATGGCAACACGGGATCCTTAACCCACCGAGTGAGGCCAGGGAACACACCTGCATCCTCATGGGTGCTAGTAGGATTCGTTGTGGCTCCTCTCCCATCTTTCTTTTAGTCGTCAATCTTTCCCTTTCTACTAGATCATTTCCATCAACATCAAACATGCTGTAACTTCTCCAATCTTCAAACAAAACAAAAACTCCAAACTTCATTTCAGTTCATAGCTCCAATTCAATTTTAGCTACCCCATTTCTGTGCCCTTATAGAAAAGTTCTCAACAGAGCTGTCCGCTCTCATGCTCAAATTCCTCTACTACCATTCTCTCTTGAGTGTTCTTTTTCTTTCTTTTTTTGCTTCTCAGGGCTGCACCCGTGGCATACAGAGGTTCCCAGGCAAGGGGTGGAATCAGAGCTGCCAGCCTACACCAGAGTCACAGCAACACAGCATCTGAGCCAAGTCTGCAACCTACACCACAGGTCACGGCAACGCTGGATCCCTAACCCACTGAGTGAGGCCAGGGATCCAACCCCCGTCTTCATGGATGCTAGTCGGGTTCATTAACCACTGGGCCACGACAGGAACTCCCCGAGTTTTCTTTAATGAGGTTCTCCAATCACTATTACATTGAAACTGTTCCTGTCAAGGACAGCAATGGTTTTCGTGCTGTCAGTGCAATAATCCATTCCTGTTCCCTATCTTTGTGGATTTATCAGCATGTAACATAGTTGATATTGTCCACCTCCTTGAAACTTTCTTTGTTTAGCTTCCAGAACACCATGCGCTCATGTTTTTTTCCCTTTCTCACATACTGCTCCTTTGTCTTTGCTGATTCATTCTCATCACTCCAAACAAAAGCCATTCATAACATAATGCCTTTAATTTAACTTAATTTTTTTTGTCTTTTTTTTTAGGACCTCACCCTCGGCATATGGAGGTTCCCAGGCTAGGTGTTGAATTGGAGCTGTAGCTGCTGGCCTACGCCACGGCCACAGCAACTCAGGATCCAAGCCTCATCTTCGACCTATACGACAGCTCACAGCAACACCAGATCCTTAACCCACTGAGCAGGACAGGGATTGAACCCACATCCTCATAGATGCTAGTCAGGTTCATTAACCACTGAGCCACGATGGGGACTCCTGCAATGCCTTTAATTTTAGAATAAATTAGGTGGTTTAGCAGTAAGATGTGCTTTTCTGATGATACCCTCTTATCTGTGATTTAATTAGCTTTCATTCACTGAGCACACATCAAGTTGGTAAAGGAGGAGTCTCAGAGACACTGCTGTGCGGTGAAAGGAAGCCATTGTGGGATTGCTGGGCCTAGTAGACTCCACAGACAATCTAGTCACTCATTGGCTCCTGTGTGTCCTCTCTTTTGTAGTGTGTTCCTGTCATCCAGTTGGATCAGCTGTCCTTCCTTTCAGTTCGGTGACCTTCTGTGACCCTAGCAATGGTGACTGCCCTTGCAAGCCTGGGGTGGCAGGGCCACATTGTGACAGATGTATGGTGGGATACTGGGGCTTTGGAGAGTACGGATGCAGGCCATGTGACTGTGCTGGAAGCTGCGACCCTCTCACAGGAGACTGCACAAGCAGGTAGCTCTGCATGGCTCTTGCTCTCATCTATGTGTCTTTCAGATTCTTTTGGAGATCCTGTAGTGATTTGGAAAACCTTGCACGCTACTAGTGTAGCAAAGGTGTATTTGCATATCTTTTTAAAGAATTTCTGTCAAATTGCAGAACCAAGTAATATGCTCTTGCAAGATTATAGAGAGGGCCTGGTTCACTTTGCAAAGTAAATTGTTCCTTTTAACAATAGGCCTTTACAACATTACTTCTGAAAAGTGGAAGGATGGGAAGGTGGCTGATAGGGTTTAAATCTGTACAAATATACTCATTTCATTCAAGTTCTAAGAAATTCCTTAATAAACTCTTCATCGTTTTCTGTTTTATCAGCAACACAGACATAGACTGGTATCATGACATTCCTGACTTCCATTCTATGCACAATAAGAGTGAACCAACGTGGGAGTGGGAAGATGAGCAAGGATTTTCTGCGCTTCGACATTCAGGTGAGACAATAGATAATCTCATTTCCAGGTCTGGTCTTGAGTAACAATGATTCATGACAAACCAGAGAAAACATTTTGGATCTTATAAGGGGAACTCTTTAGTTCCGAGGTTGACAGAGTAGTGAACCCCGTAAGTATAACACTACTAAATATATAGCTAAGTGGTATTTTAACAAGCTTTTGCTTATTTTCTGATTGTAAGAGTAACATTCAGTTATCATGGAAAATTCAGAAAATGCAAAACATCACAGTAAAAGAAAAAAGCCCAAATCTGGTGATGCCACTGTTAATACTTGGATGTTTTACACAGTTGAGAGATAACCCAATGGAAATGCAGAGATCCATTTAAAAGAAAAATATTCTGGAGTTCCCGTCGTGGCGCAGTGGTTAACGAATCCGACTAGGAACCATGAGGTTTCGGGTTCGGTCCCTGCCCTTGCTCAGTGGGTTAGGATCCGGCCTTGCCGTGAGCTGTGGTGTAGGTTGCAGACGCGGCTCGGATCCCAAGTTGCTGTGGCTCTGGTGTAGGCCGGTGGCTACAGCTCCGATTAGACCCCTAGCCTGGGAACCTCCACATGCCGCGGAAGCGGCCCAAGAAATAACAAATAGACAAAAAAAAAAAAAAAGAAAAGAAAAATATTCTTACAGATCTAGTGCAACTCAATACGCATAAAGCAAAAGCTAGCTGTGAACTCCTTATGTTTACAGTTTTTTTACAACTATAAAACAAAATAATTTTACAAACTAAGCATAAGCCAATAAAACTAATAAAATTTAAATCGACATTAATTGAATATGAAAAATGATTTTTACTGAAGCCAGAATACTGTGTACTACCTAAATGTGATTTTTAGTTTTATCAATTCTATAGTACTATTTCTCCTTAAATTATGCACCCCTGGAGTTCCCGTCGTGGCGCAGTGGTTAACGAATCCGACTAGGAACCATGAGGTTTCGGGTTCGGTCCCTGCCCTTGCTCAGTGGGTTAACGATCCGGCGTTGCCGTGAGCTGGGGTGTAGGTTGCAGACGCGGCTCGGATCCCGCGTTGCTGTGGCTCTGGCGTAGGCCGGTGGCTACAGCTCCGATTCAACCCCTAGCCTGGAAACCTCCATATGCCGCGGGAGCAGCCCAAGAAATAGCAACAACAACAAAAAGACAAAAAAAAAAATGCACCCCTAAAATGTTCTCCTTCTCTTAATTTCCCTATTTCTGTTAGTGAAACTACAATTGTCTCTGTCACCTTGGCTTAAAAAGTTCAAGTACATTTTTAGCTTCCTCTCCTCGTGTCCTCATCCAATCCATTAAAAGGATTTGTAGACCCTAACTCTGTGGCATCCCTTGATACTTATCCCTATCTATACCCATGGCCACCTCTCAGACCCACATTGCATCTACCTTAGAAAGACAGTACAGTGGAAAGATCAGGAGCCTAAGATTCTCCCAAACCCAGGATTAAAATCTGGCTTTTCTACTTGCTAGCTATGCTACCTTGAACAAGCTAATTAATTTTTCTGAGCCTTTTTTCATTTATTAATAATACCTATATCAGATACTTATTATAAATATTAAATAGATCATACTGATAAATTTTTTTTTTTTTTTGGTCTTTTTGCCATTTCTTGGGCTGCTCCTGGGGCATATGGAGATTCCCAGGCTAGGGGTCGAATCGGAGCTGTAGCCACTGGCTTACGCCACTGCCACAGCAACGCGGGATCCAAGCTGCATCTTCGACCTACACCACAGCTCACGGCAATGCCGGATCCTTAACCCACTGAGCAAGGCCAGGGATCGAACCTGCAACCTCATGCTACCTAGTCGGACTCGTTAACCACTGAGCCACGACGGGAACGCCTCAATAAAATTCTTTATAAAGTTTATGTCTTATAGTTGGAACTCAGTTTAATTGCTGTCATGTGTTACCAATTTCACTAGTTTCTAATTGGTTCCTACCTACATTTTTTCCATCATTCTAATAGTTTGATAAAGTAATGTCAGATTAATGTTCATATATATGTTTTAATTCATATAATTTCTTTAAGCTAGCAGCTCTGAAAATTCTCCTTCATCTAACAAACTGAATTCAGGCCTTAACTAAAAATCAATCAAAGTCCTCCATGATACTTTCTATTTTCAACTCAATCTGTACTGAGGATAAACAGAACAACTGACTCTTCCATGAATGCACTCTGCCCTTTCTCTCTTACCTTTCTTTGCTCATCCCCTTTTCTCTGTATTCCCATCACATTTCTCTTTGTTTGAGCCTGAGATGAGTAAAGAAATGTGAAACACTCAAAACAGCATGTGGCACGTAGTTAAGTGCTCCTGAATAAATGCTACCTGCTGGTATACCACTCAATCCCTAAAAAATGCAATGCGTGAGGGCAGAGGAGAGGGGTCAGGGAAGGGATAGAATTCTATGCAGTTGTTAAATCAGCAAGCATCAAAATCCTATCTGTTCTGGGCTCTAAGAATATAAAGATGAATAAGACACACCCATTGTCCTCAAGGATCACAGTCTAGAGAGAAAACAGGTAAGTAAATATAAGCATGCTATTATAGACTATATACAAAGGCACTGAAAGTCTTCATGGGGCCTGGCAAATCTTTCATACTCAATAACTGCGATACATACTTTTAACTGCTGGGAGAAATAGCCTAGTTATTCTTCAAAGTCCATTTCAAATTCTTCTTCAGCTATGAAGCCTTTTTCCATCTTCCCAGATAGGTGGCCCTCTCATCCAAGCATATCGTACCTGTCCTAGAACATGTATCACTGTGCCTACGCTTGCTTTATTCACCTTACTGAATTATGGGCCTTAAGGCAAGAATTGTATCTTGCTCATCTTTACATACTCTGAAGTATAAAATACCATGTCCTGCCTATGATAGGTCCTTAATAAATACTTTAAAAATTGGATAGCATTATCTTCAAAGGATTGCTCCATTATTTTATCTTTCTTGACTTTTACTATGGTGAATATCAATTGTAAAAAGACAATGTCTTTCCTGTAGGTTATCCATTCAGTTGTTCCATTCCATTAGCATGAATATTAATGCCAGACTATATTTATAATATCTATTATAAACATTATACTATATCATTGCTTCCACATTTCTATATTTCTTTTAGGTCAATATTGGATGATAACTAATTTAGTTAAATGACTCTATTTTTTTTGAGTGATTTTATGGTTTCTTATGGATTATATTGTATGAATCTCTCAAGCCTTAAAGGGTTATGCCACTTGGATTTACTTGCCAATTTTTTGCTAGTTTCTAAATGACTAACAGCATTTTTTCACTTACTTTGTGTAGGTAAATGCGAGTGTAAGGAACAGGTATTAGGAAACTCCAAGGCATTCTGTGGAATGAAATATTCATATGGTAAGTTTGAAGTCTTTGAATGCTTCTAAGGATCTATTTAACTAAATACAAAGAGTTTTAAAGGAAATGGGTGGCCTGGTCTATGACATTCTCAATAAATCAAAGCACCAGTTTTATATAATAATAGTAAACACAGTATTCTGGTCTTGACCTAGATTTCCCTAATAGAGAAGGTGTTGGATGTCCTGGTGAGAGCAGGAGGCTTTTAAATCAAAGGCAAGGTCATCCTACTATGTGGAAAAGAGGCAAACAACAAAGAGAGAAAAATCATGACCATAATCCTTTCTTATGGATACTTCCTGTTTTATTCATCTAAAAGGGAATCTATAATGATTCCTGGGCTACTTTTTCCTACTTAGGACTACGAAGCAATCAGCTGAAAGCAGTATATTTTACAGTGATTAAAAGTTCAGACTTTGGATTCAGACTACATGGGTTTTATTTCTGGTTTATTGGGTGGGTAGTCTCTCCAGACTTCCCGATCTGTAAAATAAGGATGACGCCACATCTCCATGAAATGAGATTTTTGAAAAACACACAGCATATTACCTTGCACATACTAGATGCTCAGTAAGTGGTAGGGAGAAGGAAGAGGAAATATATTTGCATTGAGACTAGCTCTCTGCCTGAGTCTCTTCCCTGCCCTCTCTATATACTCTAGACTCCTCTACCTTTCAAATACCAGGAAAATAAAGTGTATGGACAAAGGGAAATGTCATTGCCCTAAGTAAAGACTATTGCTGTCTTCAAATTCTAAATGGCTTTATGTTTATCTTTAAGTATATTAAAGATAGGTTCTCTTATTACACAAAATTGTCCATCAAGACATAGATGAACCAGTAGGAACTCTCCTAATAATACAGAATATTGCAGTCAATGTTCTTGAGGTCTACTTTCTTCTCCACTGCAACTTAGCCCATTAATTAATCTCTGCCCACAACCATTTCATAGACGGAAGAGCATAGTAGAATCATGAGTCATATGGAAAACTGGATCTCTGCCATCACGTAGAAGGACAGCTTCCTAACCTCAGTCAGTCTGAATTTTATACCAGGAGAAAAAAAATCAAGTAATTAATAATATTATTTAATCTCTTTAGAATATGTAAAATACATTCTGGCAGTAACATTTTGCTCTTTGCCATAACACAAAGCTAGCCATAAGAGTATATAATATAGTTGAATCTAAATAAAAACCAGGATAACAATTCTACTTCCTGTGCATCTTTTTTCTATTTAAAAAGCGGAATTTATTTGCCGTAGGCAAATGGGTGATATTCTTTTAGCATAGTGATATGGAAAGAAACAGCAGTTGAAAACATCAAAGAAAGAAGATAGTCAATACAGATAAATGAGATGAAGTTGGTACAAAATCAATGAGCCTAATTATTGATTTTCTTTCTTTTTAATGAGGTATAAATAGTTGACCTCAATATTACAGAAGTTTCACAGAAATAGACTCAAAAGATTTTAAAACAAAATTTATGATTACCAAAGGAAAAATGTTGGGGGGAGGGATAAATTACAAGGTTGGGATTAACATATATACACTGCTACATATAAAATAGGTAAGTAACAAGGACCTACTATATGGCACAGGGAAATCTCAATGTTCTGTAATAACCTATATGGGAAACGAATCTGAAAAAGAATGGACATATATATATATATATGTCAGATAGATATATATATATCAGATATATATATATCAGATATATATATATACATATATATATCAGATATATATATATATCAGATATATATATATATATCAGATATATATATATATATATATATATCTGATTCAATTTGCCGTACACCTGAAACTAATATAACATTGTGAGTCAACTATACTCTAATAAAAATTTTTTTAAAAAGACATATTTGACCAAAAAAAATTATATATATATGTGGAGTTCCCATCGTGGCTCAGTGGTTAACAAATCCGACTAGGAACCATGAGGTTGCGGTTCAATCCCTGGCCTTGCTCAGCAGGTTAAGGATCCAGCGTTGCCGTGAGCTGTGGTGTAGGTTGCAGATGTGGCTCGGATCTGGCGTTGTTGTGGCTGTGGTGTAGGCTAGAGACTACAGCCCCGATTTGATCCCTAGCCTGGGAATCTCCAATGCCATGGGAGCAGCCCAAGAAATGGCAAAAAGACAAAAAAAAAAAAAAAAGTTTTAGGTGTACAACTAGTGATTCACGATTTTAAAGGTTATATTCCATTTATAGTTATTATAAAATATTGGCTATATTCCTTGTATTGTACAATATATCCTTGTAGATTTATTTTATACATAGTTGTTTGTACTTCTTAATTTCTAATGACTTTTAAAGAAAATTTCCACATTATCATCATTAGTTCACTTCTCCGTTATACTCTGAAATGCTTATTTAAGTTGTTCACAGTTCAAAGGATAGTATAAAATTCCATGCATTTTGACTTTTGGGATTATGTTGTTACAGTGCTAAAAATAAAGATTTTATCAGCTCATGATAAAGGATCTCATGCTGAGGTCAATGTGAAGATTAAAAAAGTCTTAAAATCTACCAAATTGAAAATTTTACGAGGAAAGCGAACATTATACCCAGAATCATGGACTAACAGAGGCTGCACTTGTCCAATCCTCAACCCTGGTGAGCATTAGACTTTTCTAGCTTGATACCTACCTTGTCTCTGCTGATTTGCTGCTTGTCTTACATTCTCTGAACTACATCCTAAATAAACTCAGCAAGAGCATCTCTCCTTTTCACCATCTGAATTCTGGGGGAAATCCAAATGGAATTCTTTGAACTGATATAAAAAAAGTTTCTCTTTTACATGCTCTATAAAAATAAACTATTTTAAATCCAGCAATATGATATTCTCTATCCTGAAAGAGAAGTCTCAGATCGGTTCCAGGTGCCAGTAGCAAGGAAAGCACTTTCATGAATTTATCTGCTGCTAATACTGTACTGGAAAACTAGGTCCTATTACATTGTCCTGGTTAGAACTTGCTCCCAAAGGAAGTTCAAATCCCAAAATTCCATCTGTGCAAATAATATTGAATTCATTTTTACTATTGCATGAGAAGCATCTGTTTCTCCTGGATAAAAAACAACTCTCAAGTTTTCATCATCTCGTTTTTCACTAAATGATCATTCTGGTTTCAAATTAGAAGCAGCAAAAATAAACAAACAACAAAAGCCACTACAGAATCTTAGAGAAATTTGGAATGGAGGGAAATTTGCACCTTCAATGTTATGGCAGACATAGAAGCAAGCAAGTGAGCATAGGATTCTTTCCTGTTCACTCAATAAGTACACTCTTCACGCTATGTCATAAGATGTTTATTTCTCTGTCTCTCTCATTACATGTGAGGATGGAATTTAGATTTTTGATAATACTATCTCCAGGACCTACTTTAATACTGAAATAATTATAATGTAGTACCCAGACAGTATGTTCTAGTAAGACAATATATTTTAAAATCTTCTGTATTTCCCTGTTCACATAGTTGCCATCTATGTCTTAACGGCACTGCTAAGACAGGTTCATAATTTGTGTTCTGGTCTAATTCTTTTCAAATTTAAGTCCAGGAAGCGACAGTTATATTAAAAGAAGCCATTATGGTCTTTGGTTAATAAATTTGACAGAAACAGATAACTGAGAGAAAGAGAAAGAAAGAAATTATCAATAAAATATCCCCATCTCCCAATCTAAACTGAAGAGTAATATGAAACTCCTGACTTTTTTTTTTTTTTTTGCCACACCCTTGGTATATGGAAGTTCCCTAGGCCAGGGACTGAATCCAAGACACAGCCGTGACCAATACCACAGCTGCTACAATGCCAGATCCTTAACCCACTGCACAAGGCCAGAGACTGAATCTGTGCCTCAGCAGCGATCTGAGTGAGCCATTGCAGAGACAAAGCCGGATCCTTAACCAGCTGGGCCTCACAGCAAGAATGCCAAAACTCTTGACTTTTGATCGTTGTCTAATCTTTCATACTCTTTGCATTTTATTTAAATTAATCTAAATTTTAATAAGGAAAAATTTTACAGACATTTTAAATAATAAATGTTTCCAAAGAACAAATGAAGTAATCAGAATCTTGGAGTTTGAATACCAGAAACTGAGAGTCATTAAATTTTATTTCCCAATGATCTCTACCTGGGAGTTATCCCTATAAGCACTTTCTACTATCCTGGCAAAAGAAAAGAAATCCATCCAGTTTTTTAGTAAGACATTAAAAACAAAAGCTTTGAGCATCTGAGCCACCCTCCAGGAAGTGAGCTATACTTCCTAATAGGGTTTCTGCCAAACAGGGTAAAAGAATCAACTGAGTTCATCATGATTGAAAACATAAGAACAATTATTCAAAGAATTCTTGAAAACATGTTTATTCGCTTTGATGAAAAGACTGGAACCTGCCAAAGCAAAACCAGACACTCTTTCATTTCACTTTGTTTTTCCATTTTTACAAGTTCAACAGAAAAAGCCAGAGAAAGCTGATAAGAAAACTCTGAAACCTTACACTCCAACTTGTTCCTTTTGCTACTTTCGAAAAGGAGTCTAATTGGCATCCCTGCTACTTCATTCATTCCTGCATGCATGCATATATCTACTCATTCATCAATTATATATTTTAGAATACCAAGACTAGCACTAAAGTATATTTTCTTTTTCTATAGATACAAAGTAAACTTTGTGCCCTCAAACTTGTAGCTAGGTAGATGTCAAAAGCATAGAGATAGGAAAATAAAATGAACATGCTAATAAGTGATGCAACAGATAACATTGTTTTCCACAATAATTTTTGGCATGATGCTATCCCATAATTTATGGGTTTATTCACCATCATTTTAATTAATTTATGTATATACTGCAAAATGATGGCAAATTCCTATATTTGTTCTATTTATAGGAAAGTCCTTTAAAATACTAGACTTAACACTGAAAATTATTACATAGATATATTTTTTTAAGGCCACAACTGTGGCATATGAAGTTCCTGGGCTAGGGGTTGAATCAGAGCTACAGCTGAGGCTTATACCACAACCATGGCAGCACCTATCTGAGTCACACCAGCAACCTACCCTTCAGCTTACAACAATGCCGGATCCTTAACATACTAAGCAAGGCCGAGGATTGAACCTGCATCCTCACAGAGACAATGTCAGGTCCTTAACCCACTGAGCCACGACAGACACTCCTGTTGTATGTTTAAATGTGGATTTCAGGGAGTTCCTGTCGTGGCTCAACAGAAAGGAATCTGACTAGCATCCACGAGGACGCAGGTTTGATCCCTAGCCTTGCTCACTGGGTTAAGGATCCAGCACTGCTGTGAGCTGTGGTGTAGGTGGCAGACGAGGTTCAGATCTGGCATTGCTGTGGCTGTGGTTTAGGCCACTGGCTACAGCTCTAATTTGACCCCTAGCCTGGGAACCTCCATATGCCACAGGTGCAACCCTTAAAAAAAATGTGGATTTCTTAATTTAGAGATGATACAAACAACATCCCATTATGTTGGAGTTCCCGTTATGGTGCATTGGGTTAAGATTCCAACTGAAGTGGTTTGGGGTCACTGCAGAGGCCAGGATTCAATCCCCAGCCCAGCACAGTAGATTAAAGGATCCAGCTTTGCCGCAGCTGCAGCATAGATCACAGCTGTGGTTTGGATTCAGTCCCTGGGAAATTCCATATGGCACGTTTAAAAAAAAGAAAGAAAAGAAAAGAAAAAAAAAAGTCCGTTATATTTTAACTAGTCTGTTAATCAAATACTTGGGATTCTTTTTCATGCAGAAGGTAAGGATTACCCTTTAAAAATTTTTAGGACGTTCCCGTATTGGCGCAGGGGTTAACGAATCTGACTAGGAACCATGAGGTTGCGGGTTCGATCCCTGGCCTTGCTCAGTGGGTTAAGGATCCGGTGTTGCCGTGGGCTGTGGTGTAGGTTGCAGATACGGCTCGGATCCCACGTTGCTATGGCTCTGGCGCAGGCTGGCTGCTGCAGCTCCGATTAGACCCCTAGCCTGGGAACCTCCATATGCCAAGGGAGCGGCCCTAGAAAAGGCAAAAAGACAAAAAAAATAATAATAATAAAATAAAAATAAAAAATTTTAAATACCTTATAATTCATCTTACATTAATGCTCTCCAGTATTTGAAACCTGTGTCATTATTTTCTCTCTTTTTTTTGAAAATCCCATCATAGCTATTTTTAAGTTTAGGACATTTCTTTTAATAGTCTTTAATAACCCTTTTATTATTATAGAAGCAATACAGGTACATTATAGAAATTTAGGGGAATTTTTAAAAACTTTACACTTCTAAAAGAAAATTTAAAAAAATAAATTTTACACTCCTACTCCCCGGAGATGATCTCTGTTAACATCCGAGGGCAAATCCTTCCACAGCAATCTCTATGCATGTATATATTGTATTTTTTAACAAAAATGAAATTATAGTACATGCTTTAGTCTGTACGTAGCCTACTTTATTCAGTTAATGACCGTTAACTTAAATTTTAGTTTATTTCATATACTCTAATACTCAGATTATATCCCAATTTCCCTACTGATCTCAAAAGGTCCTTTAGAAGCTGGTTGTCCTTGCCAGTGTTCAGTCTTGAATTACACATTGTATCTGGTTTTTAAGTCCCTCACGTCTCTTTTATTCAAGCACAATTTCTTTTTAGTGTTGAAGAAATCAGACCAGGTATCCTGCCGATTATCCTGCCTTTTATATTTGTTTGGCTGGTTCTTTGTGGTATCATTTAGTTTGTCCCTCTACTTCCTACATTTCTTATGATATCTGAAGAATAGCTTGATAGACTCAACACAAACATTTTGACCAGAATTCATTATAGATATTGTTGTGTGCTTCATGTTAAATCTCATCAGATAATACATAGTACCTGGATGACCCACCATCGGGGTTGCTAAAGTTGACTCGGGGGTTAGAATGATGAGTCTGATCTCTCCATTGGGCAGTTTTGTTTTCCCTTTCGAGGCTAGAAAACAATGAGTGTGAGTTACTTAGTCACTATACAAACATCCAGCTTCTCATTAACTATTCATTTAATGATTTTATCACCAATTGGCAATCCTTTCCTGAATGAATTGTTTCATTAGAGTTTGAGAAATAATGTTTTTCTAATTTCATCTAATTCCCTTCATTTATTAGTTGACATTATTCTGTAAGGGAACTTTCTCTCCCAAGCTGGGCTATTAGGTTACTGTGAAATATAGTTCCTACTGTAAAAGCAGGATAAATGCTAAATTCTTCCCCTTTAATTTCCAATTTCCACAGTTTTAACAACCACCTCAAGATGATAACCTAATTTTTCTTTGGATTTCTCTTGTTTGAGTACCACTTTGGAATTAGGGATTTTTGTTGTGTTGACATGTTTCAACACACAATTATTACGTTCTTAGTGTTCAAATTTTCAAAACTTTAGCAAGTTATAACCCTCTCCTACTGGTTCCTGTGTTCTTTTAAAATCCCCATTAGGAGTTCCCATCGTGTCGCAGCAGAAACAAACCCAACTAGGAACCATGAGGTTGCAGGTTCAATCCCTGGCCTTGCTCAGTGGGTTAAGGATCTGGTGTTGCCCTGAGCTGTGGTGTAGGTCACAGGCGCGGCTCGGATCTGGCGTTGTGTGGCTGTGGTGTAGGCTGGCAGCTACAGATCTGATTGAACCCCTAACCGGGAACCTCCGTATGCCGTGGGTGCGGCCCTAAAAAGACAAAAGACTAAATAAATAAATGAATAAAATCCCCATTAATCTCTGAAAGCTTCCTTGCTTTTAAGCACATTAAGAAGTCCCATGCTTCCCTTGTATCTTCCTGCCCTGGACCTAGAAAAAGCATTTCACCAAGAAGCCTTGGTTTGTTTTTAGTGATACCTGTTATTAGAGACCACATTATGTTTGTTACAGGTGTTCATTACTACTGGAATGACATTTTTTAAGCCATTTCAGTGAATGAACAAGACTATACATAAACCATGAGTTTAAACAGACATTTTCAATTGAATGGTAACATCTCATGTTTTCCCCTGAGTTTTAAAGTATGTGTCTTTTTATCTTACATTGAAAAGTTTTATTTTACAAGTGTAATTACTTATTTTCTCTATCCTATAATATTAAATAAAATTGTTTTAAAATACCTATATCAATATTACTATAAACAACTACTGAAGGAGATTATCATATTTCTTTTTATTAATATACAGGTAATGAGAGTGTCCTTTCATTATTTTGTGGCTGTTTGCCAAAAATTTTTACTTGAAGCCTGAAAAGAACTTTGAATTATAAAATCAGCACTAGATCTGGTTAAGTCTTATCATTTTTTTAAGTATAACAAACAAACATCCAATATTCCAAAACATACAAACTTTACATAGGAAATATGTGTTATTCTCTATAACCCTAGCTATCTTCCAAATGGTTTTCTCAAATGTTTTCTCAAATGTTTTCTGAAAAGTTTTCTCAACTGGTTGTTTCTCAAATGTTTTCTCAAATGGCTGTTTCACTTTTATAAAATCCTCCTTAATATACACTACCACATACAGTGAGTCTCTAAGAAATAATGATTTATAGCAAAATGTTAAGTACCCATAGGATCCTGACTTCTTTACCATAAAAGGTGGTATAGTAAAGAGCAAAAGTTCTACCCTCAGGAGTTCCCAGTGTGGCACAGTGGATTAAGAATCTGACTCAGCGCCTCGGGTTGCTGTGGAGGCACAGGTTCCATCCCTGGCCTGGCAGCAGTAGGTTAAAGGATCCAGCATTGTCACAGCTGCGGCATAGGTCACAGCTGTGGCTCAAATTCAGTCCCTGCCTAGGAACTTCATACGCCATGGGTTGGCCATAAAAGGGAAAAAAAAAGGTTCTACACTCAGGCCAGAGCTTGAGTCAGAGTGCTGCTGCTTCCTGGGAAGCACTGATCCTTAATCATACCAAACTGAAGTTTCCTCATTTGCAAAACAAGGACAGAAAAAAAATAATACCTACTTCACAGGGTTATTTTCAAGATTAAATGAGATAATGCATTTAAAGCACTTGGTACATAATATTTACTAAATGTTAGCTGTTATTACCTATGACTCTCTACTCCAGCTATGAATTTATAAAACCATGAACCATGCATGTATAAAACTGCTAAAGTCACATCTCCCCTTCAACAAATTATGATACTAGATAGCCTCTAATTTTGTTCTCTTTTAGGTTTGGAGTACCTTGTAGCAGGACATGAGGATATAAGAACAGGCAAACTAGTGGTGAATATGAAGAGTTTTGTCCAGCACTGGAAACCATCTCTTGGAAGAAAAGTCATGGATATTTTGAAAAGAGAGTGCAAGTAGCAGGAGAGGTGTATAGCACATAATGGCATTTCTCTTTGTACAAAACACAAACCTAATGGAAAGGAGACCTCAAAAATGAAACTGGAATTTTTTTTAAGTGCCAAAATATATAGACATGTTCTAATGCATGGGCCTTGTCTAACCTATTTCTTTGGGGTCCATGTTTAAATATAGTTTGTTTCATAAAGAGAAATGAAAAATTCTATACCTGTTTTCTTTGGGACTGATTCTGAAATTCCTAACTGTCAAGGATATGTTAATAGCAGTATGATATTTAGCAGTGATCCATTAAGGGCAATGCATCTAACAAGGACTCCTCTCAGCTTCAGATATGTTACTTCCATTTTGTGCTACTTGAAGTAATTAATGAGATTTTAAGGAATCCCCAACCCTACTATCAGAAAAGGTGTTTCTTAAAAAGAGCCTTCTCTTACGTGGTGTGTGTGAACTTTGGTCTGTGGGGTGTTAAATGGAATCTCTCCACCTGTATATAGTATTCCATTGTATAAAGCACTTTACTACCTACCACTTGTGTTGTGAAAGTTTGGAGACTGCTGTTGACAGAAAGAAAAGAAAAGGGCATATAAGGAAACCTGCTGAAACAGAAGCACTACTACTATGTGTGGGAAAAAAGTGACCATATAAAGGAAGTTGTACCCTTTAACCTTGAACACTTGGAGAAACTATGTGAAGAGGCAACCTGAAAGGAGAATATATTTGCATGAAGTCTCCGCTTCAGGCTAGAGGTTAGATTCCACGGACACTGGCCAGGATGAAACTTTTTAAAAAAACAAAACAAGAAGAAACTTTAAAATAAGAGAAAGGAGTCATATGTGTAATAATATGTTTGGATAAAGAGGAAATGGACTTTAAATTTTAAAAAGCCCATTTATTTGCAGTGCACTTGTATACACTTCAAAAATGATTGTAGACACAGAATTGGTTTTATTTTTGTGTTTAGTATTTAAACCTGAATATTGAAACTGTTTCCTCCTTGTCTTTATTAACAGTATATGGTCATTCTATTTACTCATTTTTTGACACAATGTATGTGATAGTTCACCAAATTACAATTTTTTTCATTATTATTCATCTTCTGTACCCATGCATAACCACTATACATACCATTTCTTCTGTACTTGAATACACACAACGTGAACCACAGTGCCATAAGATTAACTTCACATACAGAACATATTTTTTCCTGAGGTCCTGTGGACTTGCAAAAAATATATATATATTGCTCTGTTAATTTTTTTATATTTCATATATGTAATAAAGGAATATGATCTGTTGATTTTTGTTTCATTTCCTGATCATCTCTTTCATTGACGCTAAAGATCACCTTCTGTTAATGAGGGAACTCAAACCAAACTCCTTAAATTAAGAAAATCAAATAAGGACCCGGTATTTCTAACTCCTTTCTGGTGTTTGGGGGGGGAGTGGAAGCTAATTCATATGGGTTTAATTTCTGTAGGTGTTGGACATGCAATTTTTCCATCAGATGCACTGCATTTTTTATATTACATTTACTTTTTAACTAACTTAAAAAGTAATAAAACTAATCATTGAGGAGTTCCCATTGTGACTCAGGAGGTTAAGAACACAACTAGTATCCATGAGGAAACGGGTTCAATCCCTGCCCTCGCTCAGTGGGTTAAGGATCTGGCCTGGCGGTGAGCTGCGGTGTAGGTCGCAGACATGGCTTGGATCTGGCATTGCTGTGGCAGTGGTACAGGCCAGCGGCTGCAGCTCCAATTCAACCTCTAGCCTAAGAACTTCCACATGCCACAGGTATGGCCCTAAAAAGAAAAAAAAAAAAAAAGTTGTTAAGAATACAATAAGCTATAACGAGAAAAAAATACCTATATTCCAACCATCCTGTGATAACAGCTGTTAGCATTTTAGTATAGATGGTACTAGACTGTTTCTACACATATACATACCTTTTATAGAACTGGAATTATACATACTCTCATGAAAACTGCTTTTATAACCTGTTATCTCTAAATTTCTTACTTAGTCCTCTCTTATCCTGGTAGGTAGGATGCTATCTAGTAGGCATCATTTACAAGCAACTTATAAAACATGTTGTAAGTATACTATACCTAGAAAATATTTTAAATACATCAAATATGGGATTTTCTTAAGTTTCAAAATTGCCAGGTTACCTTCTTTTCCATTTTACTTTATATAAAACAACTATTGCCCATTAAAAAGAATATAAATAATGTTTACTTTTTAAAGAGAAGAAAGATGTCCATGATATATTATTCAGTGAAAGAAAATGACAGAACAATACTCATAGTATTAGTCCTCACCCCCAGAAACACAGAATATGTACAGTGTTTCAAATAAATAAATAATATATACAGTGTTTCAAAAAGCCTGAAAGACTAACAGATTATAGCAGTATTTCCCCCTGCAAGGGAAGGAGAGAGATTTTCACCTTTTATTTTGCATATATCTGCATTGCTTGACTTTGCTTCATTTATTACTTATTGCTTTTATAATTTATTTTTTCAATTCAAATTTAACCAATTATTTAAAGTCTATTCAAGAAAACATTAACCGAAGGTTTACTTTAGCTAGTTTGCCAAATTGCTGGCCCCTATATTTCCAGTCCTTTTGACAGAATCTTTATTAGGTGCTCTTTCAACACCTTTTCTGGCAACATTCCAAAAAAAGGTCACTGTTATAATCGTTTCTTAATGCCTTGATTTTCAAATCACTTGTAGCCGTTTCACTGCAGTTTCAACTTCCTGTGAACAGAACGTTACGGGCTTCCAAAGGGAAGAAGGAAAAGAAGGAAAAAAGAGAAAGCAAGCAAGCAAGCAAGCTCCACATTTGTAAAAATAAACAACAAAATGAAATGTGAGCAAGCCATCCTGTGATCCCATTTCCATTCCATCATTCTACCACACTTTCTAATCTCTGGCATCTTTCAAAATAATCATCACAGTACCAAGGCAACAGAATTATACAAAACTTCCATCTACGGCTTCAGATGAACATGAACACTTCCTTTAAGAGCTAGTGGGAAAGTCTCTGCCCCCAGAGCTTTACTCTCTGTGCTGCTGGGCTTTATTAGTCAGCAGATTAGTTACATAATCTCCACAGAGCTACCTGTATAATTTGCCTGAGGTCACCCCGGCCTACGCACTCTTATTACATCACTTTCCCCATAGAGGAATGTTTCGAATATTTAGTATTTGATGCAATGGAAATTCTCAATAAAGGATAATCTTTTAATAGTGTCTACTAAATGAGGTCAAATCTGTGGGGATGTGACCATGAGTCCAAAACGCAGTGTCCATCTGGAGATGTTAAACAGAGAGCAAGGCCTGTTGTGGGTAAACACAGTTCTTTGGGATACTTTGGGTCCTTGCAGAACAAATCCCTTTCTCAATGATTAGAAGCTTATCAACTCTGAGGGGTGGGAAAAAGAACCTTGAAAATTCCTTGTGCTGGCTGTCCCTTTGCCACTGCCCTGGAATGCCTGAGAACAAGGAGCATGAGCACCGCCTCTGCTGCCCAGAGTTCTGTCAGAGGCCCCAGGACTGAACTGCTTTTGTGCTCATTGTTTCAATGATAAGCAGTCCCCTAACCTAACTTTATCAAAGAGCCAAAGTTACTCACAATTTATTTCCCACAGTTTGGAAGGAAAATATTTATGAACAACCTCAATTTTGCAAGGGAGATTGGTATGATAAAAATGGAATAGAAGCAAAAGGGTGTGCCTTGCATGACTGATTTTTTTTTTTTCAGTCTCTCAGAGAATGATTTGTCTGAGAATACTTTTTGAAAAATGATGCCCTTGTTCCTGCTTTCCTACACTCCTGCCAAAGGGATATAAACATTTCTTTGCTTTTCAAGCATTACCATGTTTGAGACAAGAAATATTTTAAGTGACAAATTCTCAGCTCTATTATTTGTCAGCTTATACATGCTGAATAACAACAACAACAAAACAGAATGCTAGTTATGAGAGGGAAACAAATGTGCACTCGGCCAAATAGATAGTTCCAGAATTAAGATGCATATTCTGTTATGAGAGGGTTTTGGTAAATGTTGAATATATTTCTAGCTTCTTAATATGTAGTTATAGGCGGATGACTGTGTTTCAAAGTGGGTACATTAGTAATACATTAATTTATAAATCCAAGGCTATGCAAGATTTTTTAGGGATGACCAAATAAATCATAATGCACTTATGTGAATAAAGGGGAATGGCAGCCTGACAGGGAACCTTGCTCCTCAGGAAGAAAAATAACCATGGTTAGCAGATTTTCAGAGTGTGAGCAAAATGGTCTGCTCAGAAACTCCCTGGACACCTCCTCCTCAGCCAAGACACCACCGAGGATTTCAAACTCAGTAAATAGAACAAAGTAAGATAACACACAAAGAGAAAGCAACAATTAAGAATTTACTACAAAGAAGGAACTTTTCTAAGTTCTTTATATGTGTTCTCATCTGATCCTCCTAAGCACTCCTAAAGGAATGCTCTTATTATTTGCATTTCCTAGATAAGGAAACTTAGACAAAGAAACACTAAACTGTCCAAGGACACTCAGCTAATAATTGCAGAGCCTGGGTTTAAACCCAAGCATTCTAACTTGCAGAGTTCATAATTCAACCACCAAAAGGGGATCCTAGCATGCAGAAAGGAATCTATGAGAGATCATGCCGAGCGCACCATCTTCCTCATTGGCTGCTTCTTTCAGATCGTAGCTGAAGGAAGAACATCGACGGTCAATATTTGTGCCAGTTTCCCTTCCCTTTATTCCAAAGTATAATGTATCCCATTATTCTACCCTGCGATTACATAACTTTCTACTATCTTTCCCACTGTTACATTGCCATTAGGGTAAAACTGTTCTCCATAATTTATACTAAGATAAAATAATGAGTCCATGTTTATCTTTGCTCTTTTCCTCTTGGTCTGATTTTCTAACATCTCTTTAGTCATAAGGTCCACTTTTGAATTTATCAGTAATGACCCTGAATAAACTACCATGCAATTCAACAGCATTTCAAATCAGTTCTCTCAACTCTTAATCTTGTTCTGTAGAGCAATTCCGGTTGCAAGATGAATGAGAAGGAACTACACCAGAGAGAGACAAGGAAACAGAAAAAAATAGAGAATGTAGGCACTTTGTCAGCCAAGGTGAGCAAGAGGCAAGAAACAAAGGTAGAGCTAAAGAGAACAAAGGAAAGCAACAGCCAGAAAAGGAATAGGTGGTGTGTTTTAGTAAGGATATGCAAACACTGCAAAGTAGAACATAGTCAACCAATTCCTCCTCGGCTAGATATCATGATTTGTGTGAGATAGTTCTGAATATTTATTACAAAATTTTTCCACCTAACTCTTTTGCTGTTAGTTATGTTTAAAGAGCCAGAAAAGCTAAAGAGTATAAAACAACAGAAAAACCTTAGGTAATGGGTAATTAGGAAATCAGGGAACCAAACGGTTCTGCCATATATTGAAATACATTTTAAATTTATCTTTGACAAAGTACCAATAAACATTGCCTGAGTCTTTTCTAATAAACATACTCATCTTGATAACGGCTATCACTTTGCCCTTATTAAGTGTCAGGTACTGTGCTAAACTTTACATGACTTAGCTCTTCAGGCATCACTTAATAACCTTGTGAAGTTGGTACTGTAATTAGGCAGAAACTGAGGGCCAGAGGGTGTCCAAGGTCACCAAATAAGTAAGCAGCAGAGCTGGGATTTGAAGCTTGAATTTACACCTTTTTCTTTTTCTTTTCTTTTTTTTTTTGACTGTACTCACAGCATACAGAGGCCAGGGATTAAACCTATTTCACAGCAGTACCTGAGCCACAGCAGTGACAACACTGGATCCTTAATCCACTGCACCATCAGTGAACTCCTAGGACCCATATGTTTAACCTTTTTGATCTATTGAGGCCTCTAAACCAATGATTCTCAAATAATGTGCATAAACAATCAAGAGACATGTTTCTTAAAGTGCAGAGTCCAAGGCCCCTACCTCGGAATATCTGTTTCAGGTCTGGGTGGGAACCAGGAAGGGACAAATTTTTTTTTTGTCTTTTTGTTGTTGTTGTTGTTGTTGTTGCTATTTCTTGGGCCGCTCCTGCGGCATATGGAGGTTCCCAGGCTAGGGGTTGAATCGGAGCTGTAGCCACTAGCCTACGCCAGAGCCACAGCAACGTGGGATCCGAGCCGCGTCTGCAACCTACACCACAGCTCACGGCAACGCCGGATGGTTAACCCACTGAGCAAGGGCAGGGACCGAACCCGCAACCTCATGGTTCCTAGTCGGATTCGTTAACCACTGCGCCACGACGGGAACTCCGTGGAAGGGACAATTTAATAAGTACCAGTGGGGACGCAGATACCAGTGGTCTACAGACAAGACTTTGTGAAACACTGGTCTTAGACACTCTTACCGTCTCAGCCAAGTTAGAATTATCACTGATTCCATTTCTATGATGTACCTCCCTCTGGTCATAAAGTTACTTGGCCTTCACCACAAATACTATTTTATGAATAACAGAATCATTAATCCTATTATGGTACCTAAGAACTAAGATGATGGTGGAGAAAGGGAATTGAAAGGATATCCCTCCAACTATCATGTACCCTACTTTTTAACCTGGCCTGAAACAGAACTGTGAAACACCTAAATTTGTCTTTGGTACCTTAGTTCCTTGGTCCATTTTGGGCAATCTCCTCCCAGGTGCTTACTGACTCCATGCTGCTCAGAGTCTATGCAAAACTCTGAACTCTCGACTTTCCCTCCAGCCTTAAACGGTATACTTACTATTTAAGATGCTACTCTGGACCAAGAGATGGAGAGACTGATAAGATAAATAAATCATTCTAATGAGATATTTTCCCATTTTCCCATCTTCCTATTTCTCCCAAACAAGATGTTTTATTGACTCAAATAAACCATGCATGTCTGCAGAAAACTTTTAATGGGTAACTCTTATCATGGGAATTTCAGGCACTGATGACGGTCCAGTGAAGGAGATATTTTTGGTCAGCTGTGCTTTTCAATGCCTCATAAATCAGGCTGCTTAGGCAGCTTCCTAATTTTCCTTAGGCAGTGCCAGTCCTGTTCACATATTCAACTGCACCCCACTCAGAAGCTTAAGAAGTAAGGAGAGAGGTAAAAAGCAGTGACATTGGGAAAGGAAAGCATTAGGGACCATTTAACTTAACCTCTCTCAGAAATAAGGATTCAAGCCACAAATAATCTACATGGACTTCACATTTTTCTTTCCCATTCGTATAAATGAGAAATAAAATCTAGGACAATATTTTCCTTGATACATATTGGGAGAAAACTCAAGGGAAAGTACACAATTTGCATCACAGCAAATAGAATTCCTTAACCTCAGAAATATTTGTTATATACATGTGCACACTCCAACCTCTTACACATGGAGACTTGCCCAGCAGTGACCTTCAGCAACCTTGAGAGCTTTTTATAACAATAGAGAATACAAAACTGGATATTCTTATCGGTTTGTTCTCTGCCTTGGATAAAAGTTGTACTAAGCATTTTGGAGCAAAAACACTGTGAATAGATTGTTTTTAATGAGGTATTTATAAGTATACTTAATTTGCATCCTCCAAAATTTTACAAGTCTCACCAAATGTCTCAGGAAAGAAGACTAACTATAAGAAAGATCCGGAGTTCCCGTCGTGGCGCAGTGGTTAACGAATCCGACTAGGAACCATGAGGTTGCGGGCTCGGTCCCTGCCCTTGCTCAGTGGGTTAACGATCCGGCGTTGCCGTGAGCTGTGGTGTAGGTTGCAGACGCGGCTCGGATCCCGCATTGCTGTGGCTCTGGCGTAGGCTGGTGGCTACAGCTCCGATTCGACCCCTAGCCTGGGAACTTCCATATGCCACAGGAGCGGCCCAAGAAATAGCAACAACAACAACAACAACAAAAAAGACAAAAAAAAAAGACAAAAAAAAAAAGAAAGATCCCTCACACAAGATACCACCTCACACCAGTCAGAATGACCATCATTAATAGGTCAACAAATACAAAATGCTAGAGGGGGTGTGGAGCAAAGGGAACCCTCCTGTACTGTTGGTGGAAATGTAAGCTGGTACAACCACTATGGAGAACAGTATGGAGGTACCTTAGAAATCTATACATAGAACTACCATATGACTCAGCAATCCCACTCTTTGGCACATATCCAGACAAAACTTTCCTTGAAAAAGACACATGCACCCACGTGTGCACTGCAGCACTATTCACAATAGCCAAGACATGGAAACAACCCAAATGTCCATCAACAGATGATTGGATTAGGATGATGTGGTATATATACACAATGGAATACTACTCAGCCATAAAGAAGAATAATGCCATTTGCAGCAAAATGGATGGAACTAGAGACTCTCATACTGAGTGAAGGAAGTCAGAAAGAGAAAGACAAATACCATATGATATCACTTATATCTGGAATCTAATATATGGCACAAATGAACCTTTCCACAGAAAAGAAAATCATGGACTTGGAGAACAGGCTTGTGGTTGCCAAGGGGGAGGGGGAGGGAGTGGGGTGGATGTGAAGCTTGAGGTTAATAGATGCAGACTATTGCCTTTGGAATGGATTAGCAATGAGATCCTGCTGTGCAGCACTGGGAACTATGTCTAGTCACTTATGATGGAGCATGATAATATTAGAAAAAAGAATGTATTCATGTATGTGTAACTGGGTCACCATGCTGTACAGTAGAAAACTGACAGAACACTGTAAACCACCTATAATGGAAAAAAAAATTAAAATCATTATATATAACAGAATTAAAAATATATGTATTTCTTAGATTAAAAAAAGAAAGAAAGAAAGATCCCTCCAAGTTTTTACTTGCCCCCAGATGTTACCCTACCAGGATTAGGTAAAAGCTACTTGGGAAGTGGTATTTTAAAGCTTCATATTGGCCACAGTTGATTTTTCAGGACTTTGATTCAATACCTTTATGAAATGTATTTTCCTTTGTTTAACAGAAAATAAAAATTACAGGTGTACAAACAAAACAATAAGTACTCTGCAACACGAAGAGTTCTTTAAAAATCTACTTTTGTGGGAGTTCCCGTCGTGGTGCGAATCTGACTAGGAACCATGAGGTTGCAGGTTTGATCCCTGGCCTTGATCAGTGGGTTAAGGATCCGGCGTTGCCGTGAGCTGTGGTGTAGGTTGCAGACGCAGCTCGGATCCGGCGTTGCTATGGCTCTGGCGTAGACTAGCAGCTGCAGCCCCAATTCAACCCCTAGCCTGGGAACCTCCATATGCCACGGGAGCGGCCCTAGAAAGGGCAAAAACAAACAAACAAACAAACAAAAATCTACTTTTGTGGCAATCAGTAGATGCTTGCCTAGCTTATTCTCCCATTGAGTAGGTCATCCATTACGTAAATTCCTTACTCAAACAGCAGAATTTATGGAAGGGAGAGGGAGAACCAGCATTATCAGAGTGCCAAACACCATCACAATCATTATCTCAATTAACTCTCAGAATAACACTTTGAAGACAGATAGTTAAGACCCCCTATGCAGTGGGCATTATTCTGCAGGTACAGTCGTGAACAAAACAAAATCCCTCTATCATAGAGCTTATACTGTAGTTGGGGAGGTCCTTCAGAAGATAGGGATAATAATTCCTGCTCTATATATACCTTGTAGGGATTATTTATAGAGCATTTAATGCCCTAAATGATTTAAGAGACATATATTTTTTTAATCACTAAAGGGAAAATTCAATGCAATGGACCCCCATCACTTTGATTGTACTGAACACTGTTTTTTGCCAGATGAACTGAAAGCAATAAATGACTAAATTTTTCAGAGTGGAAAGCTGTTAAAATTGGCAAATGATCACAAAGGCGTTTTTTGAGTTACACGAAATGCCTGAGGGGAAGCAGCAGAATTCTTCCTCCCACCACCCATTATGGAGCTGACAAGGTCCTGCTCTGTGTGGTGCTCATTAATTTTCCTGTTGGCTTTAAAGATTTATAACAGCTCTGTCAGACACCCATGCGTGAGAAACAGAGGGCTCCCATGTGCCCAAGCCATGGTGCACTGGCCGGCTTTGCTCCCCACAAGCCTGCTGGGGGCTCATCTATTCCAGTCACGGCAGCTAGGGAAGATTCACTTGTTCCTGTGAGAAATAACAGTGACCATAATAGACAGAGAAATTCTACGCATTCTTTCAAGCCATTGGGAAGTTCTAGTACATTCCAGCTGCAGAAAAATTCAGGTTCCTCCACTTATACCAAAGCTTTAGCACCATCTGTATATGCTTTGCACACTTAATAGACCAGAGCCTAGTGATTAACTCCACAAGTTCTCTCCCTGCCTTGTATCATCATGAACTATAAGCTGATCCTATAGGGAGGCCAATCTGGAATTTGGTGAATTATCCTCAGGCTTTGGGCAATGGCATTTTAGAGGTATGAAGCTTCAACGAAAAAAACTTAGGCTACTGTTACCAGGAGTCAAAAACACTGACCATGCTAACATTGCGGGGATAATTATTACACAGCAAAGAGAAACCATTTCTTTACAGAGCCACAGATTCAATACGTATTTCCTCCAATACTGAGAACATGTGCCCTTATTCCAATAACTGAAAGGTGGAAGAGGGAGAAGACTATAAATGCAATTCAAACACTAGCCAATAGAAATCTAATTGGGGAGACAATACAAACAAGTGATAATATGTCACACTGGGATAAGTGCTATTAATGAATCACAAGTAAGTAGTGCCAAGGAAGCCCTGAATGAGACAGTCTGAGAGACATTACAGAGAAGGCGATTTGAATTATGTTGATTAGCAACTTCTCTGCTTTTCAATTTCATTAGGCAAAGGAGATGGACTCTACAATGCAGTTTATAATAATGACCGGGATAATTCTGATGCCATATCTCCCTTGAAATCCAAATTCCATTGTTGTTGAGATCTGCTTTATATGCATGACCTTCACAACAACTGATGCTAACCTTGAGGCAGGTGTTATTACTATTCTCATTTTACACACGAGGAGGAGGAAGCCCAAGTGAGCAACTAGGCCTTTGCATCAAAGGCAGTAGGTAATAGAGCAAAATTACAAGGCCAGTTCTGAGCCCCAGAGTCTGTGCTTTTAGTGGTTATACTGTAGCATTTCTTTTTTAACATGTGCTTTCTCGGTCTCTTGAGCCAGCCAGCTGCTCTGGCTCTCCCTGAATCTCTCTCTTCCTTCTGGTCCTCTGGATCACTTGCTCAAAGGACTTAGAGACTGAGTCCTGAGACAAGGAACCAGTAACTCTCCCTATAGCTAGGTACCACCATCAATAAGAACCTCAGCATCTCCATTTTCTTCTCCCTACTAAGCTTGGGAAATGATGACTTCCCTATAATGTTTTCTTAAAAAAATCACTAAATGTAGAAAATGGTGCCATCATGGCACCATTACTTAATAGTATACCGTAGGGAACAGGTATAGGTGGTGCTATGATTGCCTAAAAAGGAAAGCAAACATCTTAGACAGCAATGAGAGTAACACTACTTCTAGACCATCACCTTAGAAGGAGGGAAAGTAACACATCGTAATAACATAATTACTCATTTTCACATTTAGTTAGTCTATCTCCTCTATTAAATTCTACAAGCTCTTTGAGGGCAGAGATCATATCTATTTGGTTCATACTGTATCCCTACGCATACCAAAGTGCCTGGCATACAGCAGATACTCAGAAAATACCTGTCAAATGAATAAACAAATATTCCTAAAAGCATATTCAGGAGTTCCTGTCATGGCACATTGGCAACAAATCCGACTAGGAACGATGAGGTTTCGGGTTCAATCCCTGGCCTCGCTCAGTGGGTTAAGGATCTGGCGTTGCTGTGAGGGGTGGTGTAGGTCACAGAAGCGGCTTGGATCTGGCATTGCTGTGGCTCTGACATAGGCTGGCAGCTATAGCTCTGATTAGACCCCCTAGCCTGAGAACCTCCATATGCTACTGGTGCAGCCCTAAAAAGCAAAAAAAAAAAAAAAAAAAAAAATTCAACTATTCCCTTTATTCAATCATTTAACATTTATGTTGAACAGCAGCTACAAAAAGAAACAGCATAAGGAGTGGTTAAGTACACAAAATTTAAACTCTGATTGCCTAGATTCAAATATTCACTCATTCTGTCACTTACCAGCTGTGTGGCCCTCCACTAGCCAACTAACATTTCTGTATTTCGTATTTCCAATCTCTAAAATGGGGAAATAATAGTACCTACCTTACAGGGTTGTTGTGAGGATGAAGTGAATTGTAAAGTATTTAGAACGGTACCTCGCATATAATAAATACTAGGTGTTTGCTATTACATGTGGTTTTTTGTTTGTTTGGCCACGCCCTCAGGACGCAGAAGTTCCCAGGCCAGGGATCGGACCCAGCCACGGCAGCGACAACACCAGATCCTTAAACTGCTAGGCCACCAGAGAAGAGCGATTGCTCTGGTGATGATGATGAGGTTCTGAGCCTGAGGAAACCGAGGGCACGACAGTAAAGAAATCAGGTTCCGGCACATGCAACAAACATTCCAGTAGGAGAAACAAATGATACATTTACAAACTCATCAATGAAACAATTCAAAGAGTTTTAAACACTTGAAGGAAATGACACTTTTCTGGTGTTGAGAAATGAACACTGAGGTGGAATTTAGAATGTTTAACAGCAGGGATCAATATCTGTGGAAAGGGAGGAGAAGGAACCAGAGAGGGCAGCGGGAGAAGGTGCCCTGCAAAACAGGCCCAACAACAGCTTCGGGCCCTGCCACGAGGATAGTAGGAGTGGAATGATCCTGCATGGTTGTTGTGAGTTGGACTCAGGTGACCAGGCCTTTTGACACCTCTTTGGATGTGACCTTGCTTCCTACAGCTGAAACAGTCCCTAAGGAGACCAATAGCTAAAGACCATCTGCTGCCACTGAAGGAGACAGGGCAGCGCAACACGGTATGAATTCTACCGAGCAGATGTGATGGGGGTGGGTCACCACTTAAACAAAAGCGGCCAGGGAAGGCCTCTCGAAGGAGGTAATATTTAAGCTGGGAACTCTACAGTGAGGAGGTGGAGCATTCTTAGTAAAGGAAATAGCCAGTACAGTGTCCCCCAGGGCAGAACACGGGAGTGGGAGAAGTGCAAACAGCCACTCAGGCTGGAGAGTGGTATCATGTGAGGTCTGAAGAGGCAGGCAGGGGCCAGAACATGAGAATCTTTCAGGAGCCCAGATTTTATTCTAAGTAATGAGTCAGCAATCAGAGGGAAGAGGCAGGATCTGATTTACTCTTTTAAAAAGTCCTTCTGGCTGATATGTGGAGAATAGATTTTAAAAAGGATACAAGTGAAGACAGAAAGACCAATGAAAAGGTTATTGAAACTTTCCAAATAAGAGATGATATGTTGACGAAGATGAGAAAAGTGGCTGTATTTATATGCAGTACTCTTCAGGAAGCCCCATAGGACTTGCTAATGGATTAAATGTGGAAAGTGAAGAAATGGAGACCCAGGAATGACCTCTAGGTTTTTGGCTTGAACAATAGGAAGGATGACAGTTTCTACTGATATGGAAAAAAGGCAAATTTAAGGATAAAAATAGAGAGTCCATCTTGGTTGTTTCGGGGGGGGTGGGTAAGATGCCTATTAGACATCAAGTGGAGATGCCAAGTAGTCGGCTGGATGTGTAAGTCTGGAACACAAAAGAAGAGAGGTCAAAGGCTAAAGATTCATATTTGGGAGTCATAGGTAAACAGAAGTTGCTATTGCCCCATAACCATTTCCAACACTCAGTGGCACAAACAACAATAATTTAATTTTTCTCCTGTCGATTGACTGGGGTTTAATCTAGGCATCTCTGCTTCTATCTGCAGGTCTGCGGGCCAGGCAGGTAGTTCTACTTTATATGTCTCTCGTCCTCCTAGGGCCAGCAGGCCAGCCAGGAAAAGGCCTTGAGAAAGTCCTAGGAAATGAAAACAGGATGTGGAAAAGATATCTGCACTATCATGCTTACTGCAGCATTATTCACGGTAGCAGAGATGCAGAAACCTGAGTGTCTGTCAGTGGGATGAATGGACAAAGAAAGATGTGGAGTGTGTGTTTGTGTGTGTGTGTAATATTCTACTACATGTAGTAGAATATTACTCAGCCATGAGAAAGAAGGAAATCCTGCTATTTGCTCAACATAGATGGACCTCCAAAGCATTAGGCTTAGTGAGATAAGCCAAACAAAGACAAATATTTTATATCACTAACATGTGGAATCTAAAAAAGCCAAACATAAAACTGAATAGAATGGTGCTTAGGCCAGGTTCCCAATCCCAGGCTGCTGTTTATAGACTTGCTCTCCCAGTCCCTGCTGCTCTCCTTCCCCCAGCCCAGCCCTGTCCATTCTCCTGGACTACTCACAGCACACTGAAAGTTCACAGAGTTCAGAACGTGGTGATAGCCCCCACCCTGCTAGCATAGGCTCTGTTCTTTCATCTCTAGTCCTCTTTGCCTCAGGCTCCACATCTTAGTGACTTCCACCTTGTGCAAATGCTTTTCCTTCTTAAAATTCTACTTGGCCCCTCTAGGGACTCTTAGCAGGGAGCTGAAGTGGAGAGAGGGTGTGAGCAAGCAATGATCCTGAAAAGCAGCCATTCTGTCTACTTTGTGGCTCAATCTGCACCCTGTCCCAAGAAGCCTAAAAGGTACCAACAAATGTCTCACGCAGTGAAATATTATTGGTATCACACAGGTGTTTGGCTTGGAGAACATTTCCTGCATTCTCATGCCAGGCCTTCCAATAGGCTGCAAAGGATGAATAGGTGCTGTTTTCTAGAACACGAGGACTACGTGAAATGAACTGCAGTTTAAAATGAGAAGTCATTACTGGATATGTGCTAGGATTTTCCTTGTTGAATTTATGGGGACATGATGTTTTTTCATAACCCATATGTCTTCAGTTGCTATGTATGGTATTTGCCTGTTATCTGTTAGCTAAATATTCTTTCACTGACTGGTCCTAGGAGAGAATAAAGACAATCATAAAACTGGAAATTAGGAAGTAATGACATCAGTGTTCAAATCACAAAAGAAAACATGGAAACGAATACAGTCCAAGTACCTCCCTTGGTATGTACAGGGGGTTGGTTCCAGGAAACTCCAGAGATGCCAAAATCCATGGATGTTCAAGTCCCTTACATAAAATGACATGGTATTTGCGTAAAACCTATGGACATCCTCACATCCTTCTATATACTTTAAATCATTTCTAGATTACTTATAACCTATACAATGTAACTGCTATGTAAATAGTTGACAGTGTGTGGAAAATTCAAATTTTGCTTTTTGAAACTTTCTTTTTCAAATATTGTTGATGAAAGATTGGTTGAAGCCACAGATATAGAACCCATGGGTAGGGAAGACTGACTATATTCTGCTTTAATCCTAGTTCACCCTATCAACAGAGAATTGAATTTGTCAAACTTGGAAACTGCTAACTGCTACTTGGTCACTGCCATTTAGTAAAAATGTATGTTCCTGAATGCAGTGGTACTTCATCTGGCAGTGGTGCTCACTGGGAAACTGCCAAATGACACATGAAATCTCTCAGATTTCATTACTCTTGGGTTCTAGTTACATCTCCTTGTCATAAAATCCTTTTGTGGTCTCTGCCCCTTCCTCCATTGTTTTGCCTTGCAAATAAAGCGAAGAGTAACTATGTTGGCCGCCTATGGCACAGCCACTCAGAGCGGCCTGTTCTCACATTACATTAGGCACCTTCAGAAGCAGCTTTAACTCTGGTCTCTGCTCTCAGACTATTTCATTATTTGATTTACTTCAGAATTTGTGCCACCAGGCTGAGTGACTCTTGTCTGGTAGGAACCAGTCTCTTCAGTCTCACATTTCCTGTTGCTCCCTTCAGCCATGACTCTCCCCAGTGGCAAAGCTCTTATATATACACTCTTATATATACTTAAGGACTCTGCATTACCCTCATCAAAGATGGGTCACAGCAGTTTCTCTACTGACTGTACATACTGCTTGCATAGGTTGTGCCCCACAGTTCTTTATAAAACACCTTTTGGAATCAAACTTGGAAAAGCCCTAGACAAAGTAGAGAACCTAAAGAAACACACCACAGTCACACTCAAAGCTGCCACTTGACTCTGTCATTTGGGTCTCTGAGGTAGGACATGGGCCCACTGTCTCTCTTTTAGTCCACTTCTTTGAGTATGTTTCTGGTCTCTCTTCCATGACTCCCACCCCTTCTACTACCCACAGATATAACAGGGACACATGTGCAAAATAAACCTTGAGTATTTCTTAGTTCTCCCAACACAGACCTACAACACCCTAAGCTATACTGGTAAAGCACTAGAGTCTATGACTAGAGACTGTGTCAGAGTCACGTCACTTCAAATATTTATTGAGAATCTTCTTTATGACCAATACTGAGGAGTCCTTGGCACCCAGCTGTTATCACTAGTCCCCACAGGTTTCCCTGAAAGTTACAATTACATCCCATGCTTTTCACAGCCTTCACTGCCCTCCAGTAGCTATGGTGCAATACTGGGTAACTGTGGACTGTTGATTGCAGCAAGCCTGGGCCACAGATGAACAAAAGATAGAAGGAGTACAGCTGCCTCCTCCATCCCTCCTCCACCCTCCAAAAGGCTCAAAGTAAACAATACCTTTGTGTTATGGTCATTACTTTGTATTTCCCTCCTTTGCTTCATTACTTCATATTTGTTACTTAGACTGTAAACACAGACCAAATGCCAAGGAAGAGATAAAATCAACCAGGAAACTCAGCTCCACATGCCAGACCCACCTTTGTACTTTCGGACTGTTGCTATGTTTGTTTAGAGATGGCAGGAAAAGGGTGCCACATGTCTCAGTGCTCATTTGCTTCCTGCTCTCTTAGGTATTAAATCCCAGAAACCTGCACAAGGCTTTGTCTCCCTTACTGGAGCCAACTGACTAGAATACTAACTCCCAGGCTTTATGCCCAATGAGTGTTTTCCTCCTGTCCTCTTCTCTTGGTATACTTCTCTTCTTTTCCCAAGATCCCGTGAGTCAAACACCATAATACAATAAGCAAGAAGAATATGTTGCAGATATTTCTCTTCTTTAAGGTTATACTCAATGTAAAAAAAAAAAAAAGAAAAACAAAAAAAGAAAAGGATTGTTGATTATCTTAACTTGTACATACCTTGCAGGACAAAAAGACTCCTGCCAAATACCCTCCCTTAATAAATTTCCTTTGCCATTGTAAACTAAGACATGACCTTCAAGCATTAATACCCAGACAATACAATATCTGTGTGTTACTTAATTAGCTTATTGCTTTTGTTAATGTACATTCCTGTGGTTATACTACTTTTCATTCAAACTTGAAAAAAATACTACATGGGATTAAGAAAATTTTTTTAGCAATGCATCCATACTTTTGCACCATTTTTTTGTTAACCTCCTAGCTAGGATCTTTGAATGTTTTGAGGTTATAGCAAAACAATGGATAATTTATTAAGTCCTGGAAAATTATAATAACAGTAAGTCTTTGTGCAAACTTTTGGCATGCTGGAGATTTTTGGATTTTTAAAAAAAAAAAAAAAAAAAACCATGATAGAGCCCCAGAGACCACTGTCATTTTGGTACCATCTAATCCCCATTATGAAGTGATTTTTATCAAAATGGAAAGTGATCATTTTATCTGGCAACATAAAAAATCCTGGGAAAGCTAATTCAATAAATCATAGAGATTACTCCATGTCATCTACATGCTCAGACAAAAGGGAGAGTACATCGGCTTTAATATACCCTCAGTTTCCAGCCAAAGGCCTTTCAGAGTTCTTGGCTGCCCGGTTAGATGTCTGGAATTAAGAAAGCAAAGAAAGTTTTTGGAGTTGAGGGGAAATGTCTGATTTATCATAAAAAGAAGATGTGAACTACACAACTTGTTCAGTATTCTACCTGAGTATCTAATAATCTTGTAATTAGCTAATAATTACTATCTCATTTTACATATGAGGAAATAAGACTAAAAGGAGTTAAGAAATTTGCTCATAGTCAGGCAGCTGGAAAATGATGAACCCGGAATGTTAACCTTGACATAATGACCACATCATAAAACAGGGTATCAGAGAGTGCTGCTGGTCTTCATCAGTGATTCCATGTCAGTCCCACATACTGCCTGGTTACTGGACATGATGTATGCGACCTGGTGACTCAGGTCATTGTGCTGAAGAGGCCTAGAGTCATTCAGTCATAAAAAAATATTATTAAGAAACTACTATGTGCCAGGCCCCATTCTAGGTGTGACAGATACAGCAGTGAATAAAGAGACAAAGTTCCTGTCCTCACTGGGTTTAGATTCTAATAAAGGAAAACAGACAAACAAAGAAGTATATAATAACATCAGGTAGTGACACGAACTATGAAGAAAAATAATGACAGTAGAAAAGGAAGAGAGAAAACTTCAGTAGAGGTGCTACCCAATTCAGATGGGCAGGGAAGTCCTCCCTGATGGGAAGACATCTGAGCAATGACGGAAGGAAAGGAGGGAACACAGGAGAAAGTATTTCAGGCAGAGGGAACACCAAGTGAAGGACCTAAGGAGGGTGCTCTGCACATTTAAGGAAAAGCACTGAAGATGCCGGTGTGGCTGAGCAGAGTAAGCAAAGGGGAGAGTTGAAAGAGATGGGTGAATGGGTGATAGGGAGGGTTAACATTAATGACCCTATAGATTCTGTAAACATTTTGAATTTCACTAGGTGAGCCAGAAAGTTTTTGTGAGGTTTTCAGCTGAGGAGTGACACACTCTGGGTTATGTTTTAGGAGAATCATTGCTAATCAGCCTGTAGACTTGGCTGTCTCTAGTCAGCAAAGCCCCAAACTACACATAGACTGAGAGGTAGGATGGTAGTGCAAATTTAATGGGCTTTGGGATGAGACAGATCTGGGTCCAACCTCAGGCTCCATCACCTGCTGCTTTATTAAACTTACACTAATTGTTTAAGCTCTTTGAACTTCAGTTTCTTCAACTGTAGAAGGAGAATAATATAACCTACTCTACAGAGTTGTTAATTAAATGAAATATTTGTAAAGTACCTGAAATAGAGTAGTTAGCACTAAAAAACTAAAACTAAAAATAACCAGCCATTATAATTATTTAACTTAGTGATTAGGTTTTAGATTATTTTACCATCATAACAAATAATAAGGGAAGACCCAGATTGAATAATATTTATTCTCTGCTACAAGAATAATAACAATAACAAATTAACAGTGGAAAAAAATAAAGGAAGTGCCCTTACTCTCTCCTTAAAAAAATTAAAAAAAAAAAACAACTTTGTATTTTAGGAAATTTCCAATCATACTCAAAATTAAAGCAAGTAATCTAATGAATCTCCATGTACACAGTGTCAACAATTAGCATTTTTCTGGAATTTTTTTGGCCAAACCTACATCATGCGAACGTTCCTGGGCCACGCCATAGCAGTAATCAGCAGTCATAACGCCAAATCCTTAACCTGCTGAGTCACCAGGGAATTTCCTATTTATCTAGAATATTTTAAAGCAAATCTCAAATATATTATCATTTCAATTATAAATGTTTCAGTTGTATCTCTAACCAAAAACAACTTTTTTTTAACATAAACCCAATACAACGATCATGTCTAACAAAACTAACAATAAGTTCCTTTTTTTTTTTTTTTTAACCATCTTAATATAGTTTAGTATTCATTCCAGGGTCAAGTGTCCCAGTTATGTCAAAGAAATCTTTCTACAATTGTTTTTCTGGAATCAGTATCTAAACCAGGCCCATAGATTTCCATTGGCTGATACGGCCTTCAGGTCTCCTTTTGTCTCGAACAGTACCTCCTCCTTTCTTTTCCTTCACTGATGTCTGCTTTTTGAAGTTGTAATTTGAAGGATATGCTCTATTAATGGCAGGTGAGTGAAGTTCCCTCCATATGCAAAGGATAAGAAACCTACATATGGTTCTGGAGACACATTCCAAGTGCTTTCAGAGAAGAATAAGAAGAATATTTTCTTCTTCCAAGAGGAGATTAACACTATCAACTCTTACAGAGAAAATGCCACTTGACATGGTGAGGAAATGACCAAGAGCAAACTTAGACTCTTTAACACTGGCATAAAGGACTGTTGTGGAAACAGACCGTATTACCTGAGGGCTTTCTTCCATTCTGGAATCCTCTGAAACCTATCATTAGATATGTATTTGGATGATCACCATGGAATAATGACCCACAGAATTCCTATTTTATGTTAAAAAGCAAACAGAAAATTTTCCTTATTGGTAAGAAAAAACAAGATTACTCCCCGTTCTAGTGAAAAGGGGACAGGTCACTTATCACTGTGGAAGGCCTATATTGCCCTTAGAAGTGATGGCCCAACTGGGTTGGTTTAGCCAAATTCAACTCTGACATCATAGCTGGAGTTAGTTGGCCTCAACAAGTTTTTTCAGGTTAATTCTTTAGAACAAACCCAAAAGAATTAAAGAGAAACTGATAACTTTTGATTGAGCATAAGTGGTTTTGTGAGATGGGAGAAAAGAAAACCAGGTAAAAGTAGCCGTTGTTGATTCCATATTGTGTAATGAATAAATTTTGCCAAAGGCTTACTTGTGGAAATTACTAAAGCACTAAACTGTCAAGATCTTGTCTAGGAACTGATCTTCTGGAAGCAGATAAAAATGTTTAAACTTAGATATTGGTTCCCATATACTTTATTTAACCATTAAGTACAAAACTCCTTTATAGGCCTTAATTAAAGGCTAGAATGAAAGTATTTGTATTAATTGCAAATTATTTTGGACTTGTGGATCCTTCTGAAGTGTCTGTGAATCAACATGGGATGGGAGTTGGAAAAAAGAAAGCATAGCCGGGAGTTCCTGTCGTAGTGCAGTGGTTAAAGAATCCGACTAGGAACCATGAGGTTGCGGGCTCGGTCCCTGCCCTTGCTCAGTGGGTTAACGATCCGGCGTTGCCGTGAGCTGTGGTGTAGGTTGCAGATGCGGCTCGGATCCCGCGTTGCTGTGGCTCTGGCTTAGGCTGGCAGCTACAGCTCCAATTAGACCCCTAGCCTGGGAACCTCCATATGCCGCGGGAGCAGCCCAAGAAATGGCAAAAAGACAAAAAAAAAAAAAAAGAGAAAGCATAGCCACTCATAGCCAGTTCTGGTGTTGGTAATCAGGGAAACACAAGAGGCAGCCAAGTATGGACTGGCAGCTTCAACGAGCTTGTTTTGTTATTTTGTCTTTCACTCAATAGTCAGCCTTCCTTCATCATTCATTGGAGTGTGACTTAGCACTAGGCCCACTGTGTTCTGACTATAATAATTCTTCATCAAAACATGAAGCCAGGAGTCTGATTTAACACTGACATTCACTCTTAATTGAGATGGATAATTCAGATAGAGATTATTGTTGGTAAACAAATCACAGAAGGAAATCAATGGCCAAAGGCAGAATAGTGGAGAGAAAAGAGAATGACAAGAGAAGAAAACAAGAGGAAAAAGAACATGTTTAAAAAATGCATCCCAAATATCTGATGAAGAGGGAAACAGAAGATATGGGGAGAGGGGAATCAGGGAAAAGAAATTCTGTGAAAGCTTTGAGTTCAAAAATGTTTTTAAAAGTAGGCATACATAGGGTTGTGGGGAGAAAATGTCAAGTCTCTTCTGGGCCGGGCTGGCTGTGGACAAGGGCAGGAGCCCAGTATGTGCTTCATCAGTACTAACAGAAAGAGGCGTGAGTGAGGCTCTCTCTTGAGTAAGGCCGCCCCTGCACAAGCAAAGGTCAGAACTGTCCCACCAGGGCTTAGTCTCTGGGGTTTGGGGAAGACATGCCCAGCTTATCCAAGCCACATATGCTTTTTATATTACTGTCCATGTCTTTTAAAGCCCAGAATTGAGATAAAGCAGGAAATTTAAAAAATTTTTAATTTTAAATTTCAATAGGAGGAATTTTGGTTAGATTTAATCAAGACTCTATAATAAAGTTGCTCTAACAGAAAACAATGAAAAGCTGGCAATTAATAAGAGCTGTTCTTTGGAAGAAAGCACAATTTATTGATTCCTTTCTTCCAACTAGAATCAGTAAGACCAATGGGAAAAGAGAGACCAATGGGAGACATTTCAACTCAATACAAATAAGAACTTTTTAACATTTTTATTGGCCCAATCATGAAACATGCCAGCTCTTGAATAGGTAAGATTTATAACTCTGGAAAAAGTTAAGATGGAATGACTTCCCACCAGGAAAACTGAATATAAATGGTTTCCATACTTTGTAGGTATAAGGACTCTGTTTAAATTTAGTTAGGGGAGTTCCCACCATGGCACAGCGGAAATGAATCCGACTAGGAACCATGAGGTTGCGGATTTTATTCCTGACCTTGCTCAGTGGGTTGAGGATCTGGCGTTGCTGTGAGCTGTGTTGTAGGTCACAGATACGGCTTGGATCTGGCGTGGCTGTGGCTGTGGTGTAGGCTGGCAGCTGTAGCTCCCATTAGACCCCTAGCCTGGGAACCTCCATATACTGTGGGTGTGGCTCTAAAAAGCAAAATAAATAAATAAATAAATAAATAAATAAATTTAGTTAGAATCCCTTAAGTTAGTATCTGTGCTCTTAGTATCTATTAAGAATTCATGATGACTAATGCCACAGAACTGTCTGCCTAAAAATGGTTAAAATGGCAAATTTTATATAATGAAGAGCTTACCACAATAAAAAAAAATCATGATGACAGACTATGAATTTAGTAATGCTTTTAAAATAAATTTATATTTTACATTTACATGCTAGGACAATCATGTTCATTATTTCCTTTATTTGTCTATCTATTTATAGAATGCATAATAAGTCTCAGGCACCAAGGCAGGCACTGAAAATACAATAGTAAAAAACGATGGCATTGACTTCATAAAGCACATTTATGTGCAAGACTTGTTATTTACTGATCTACAGACAGCGCTGTCTCACATGGTGATCAGAGAACCCTGTTTCTAAATCCCCAGTATCTCAGGAGTCCTCAGCTCACAGGCTGAGAACTACCTTACAAAGTAATCTCCTTCTTTAACCATCAAATCTCTATACTTAGGCATTATAGACAAAACACGGGTCAGGAATAACACGTGGCTACAGGTAATGTATTAAAGTGTGAAAAGTTGGTTCTGCTGAGTTGGTTCCAAGAAGGTAGATTTAGGATCTTTTTCATGGTTATACAATATGTCCTTGACAGGAAAAATGAAGGTGATTGATACATGTTGATTTGTTTTTCTAGGTTTGGATTTTTGTTGCTACAGGACAGAAGTGGAAAAAGAAAAGCACGCTTTTTTAAGTTCTTAGGAAGGATTATTTAGGGGCGACTAAAATGGGACTATGAACAACTAGACTAAAATAAAGAGGTTTTCCTTTAATACCACACTCAATTTTAGTGTTGTAAAAGAATAGTCAGATGGTTAACAATTTACCTGATATCTTGGATGCTTGCCAAGGTACTTGCAGATTTCATTCTAAAATGTATCCTGAGAGGGGCTACAAATGAGAGGGATTCCTCTGTTTTGCATCTGTATTTGATATGTGTTCTTTTAGGAAAGGAGTCTGGGGAAAGGAGGGTCTTTTTTATTCAACTGCACAATTTGACAACAGAGAGCCTCTGAATAATCAGATTCTTTTTCCCCTCCACTTGGCCCCCAACCGAGCAGGTTGCAATCCTTTCCTAACTGGAGCGCTGCAGGGGATGTGACAAGTAGAGACATTATGAGACATTTGCATTTAAAGAATTAATAAAAATTCCTCATTTGCCTGAAAGCCCCATGAAGTTTATAACCTTGACATTTTATAACCCCCTGCATTGGTTTCTCTCCTGGTATGGCCAAACAAACCAACATAAATCTGTATTTTAAAGAATGCAATTAGTAATGTGCTACTGGACCGCATACTGGAACTATGCAGTTCCCTGGCCACAGAATTTCACAAAAGGGAAACAAACAATACAGAACAATGAAAAGCATTCCCTGGGCTATATTAACCTTTAGGTCACCCATATTAATGGCAGCTATTCCATGTGAACATTTCTTATTTCAAGCAAACAATCTATTGAGGACAAAAGGTCAAAACTGCCTTTCTTTGAGGTTGACAGAGAAGAACTTCTTTTCACTTATTCTTGCCTGGAAATTGATATTATTGGTGCTTCTTCCTAGGTGTGTGGTTTTTAAGGTTTAGTTTGCAAACCTACCTTAGGGTTCTCTGGGATCCATTCCTATAGTGGTACTTGAGCAGTCTGCCTCTGTGGTCCCATACCCTACCTGGGGCAACACAAAAAGAGGAAAATAAGGCTATTGCCAAGATCATTAGACTCCTGAGAATGGGTCTGGCAGGAAAAAATGATGGCCTCTACCATCAATATCCTGCAGTACAGGGGGAGCACTGGGAAAGGGGTACCTAATGGAAGATTCAAGAATGTTTCCTGATGGACTTCTTGTTGTGGCACAGCAGGTTACGAACCTGACTAGTATCCATGAGGATGCGGGTTCAATCCCTGGCCTCACTCGGGTTACAGATCTAGCACTGCTGCAACCTGTAGCACAGGCTGCAGATATGGCTCGGATCCTGCATTGCTATGGCTGTGGTGTAGGCCTACAGCTGCAGCTCCGATTCAACCCTTAGCATGGGAACTTCCATATGCACCAAGTGCAGCCCTTAAAAAAAAAAAAAAAAATGTTTTCTGGGCCAGAGGAGAGAGAAGGAAACTAAACCTGAGCCTAGCAATGAGGAAGATAGAAAGCACAGGACATTGACTAGTATAGCCTTCACAAAGAAATTTCTTAGAAGATAAGTAAAATCTCTAACTATTCAGGCCATTGAGGACTTTGGTAGAGACCCAGGCGCCCTCTAGAGGCAACTCTGAGGTTTCCAGCCACCAGGTGGCTTGAGCATGTTAGGGAAAGGGTGGGGAGTAGTTGCCAAACACACAGCTGGAGAAAATCCCCAAGAGCAGCAGCACCACTGGGAGCAGCCATGGAAGCCTGGCTGATACAAACAGTTCCCAAGAGCAGCAGTGTCACCCTCTGCCTTTTCTTCCTGTTCGTCACCCCTGAGGGAAACTGAAGTCAGTCTTTACCGACTACTTACATCTGGGGTAGGAATGGGGCGGGAGAAACGGTGCTCTTTCCTTCTTTTGAAAACTACTTTGTGATCTTGAGCCCTATTATCCTAAATTGGATCCTTGACTCCAAATTCTTTGCTCTTATTTCTCCCCCTGCAAAACCCTTGCAGACTTCACCCTTGCCACCTCCCCAGCAGCCTAAGGCTGCTGCCTCTCACGATGCCCCTGATGAGGTAGTTACTCTATGAAAAATAGCTTTCTTCAGCTTGGTCACCACCACTGCTCCCACTGTCACGGCCTTGGAGGTGTGGCATCACTCTCCTCTTTGCCCCATACCTTTTAAGTAGACAACAGGTCTTTCTGATAACTAACTCATCACAGCAGACTACCATCTACAAGATGTCAACGAATGATCGAAAGTAACCAACTGGAACAGCTCCTAAGATTATCTGCTAGATTGTGAACTAAATGCATTAGAATTATCTGAGGCAGGAGTTCCCGTTGTAGCTCAGTGGTTAACGAACCTGACTGGCATCCATAAAGATGCAGGTTCGATCCCTGGCCTCACTGAGTGGGTTAAGGATCCGACATTGCCACAAGCTGTGGTGTAGGTTGCAGACACGGCTTGGATCCTACGTTGCTGTGGCTGTAGCGTAGGCTGGCGACTACAGCTCCGAATGAGCCCCTAGCCTGAGAACCTCCATATGCCACAGGCGCAGCCCTAAAAAGAGAGAAAGACAAAAAAAAAAAGGAATTATCTGAAACATTTGTTACAAACAAGATTATGAGTCCCACTTCACACTTACTTAGAATTTCTGCAAGTGAGTCTCAGATATCTGCACACATGACAAGCTCCCCACAAGAAATACATACGCACGCCAATGTTTGAATCACTGGCACGGCAAGTAATTTACAACAGCTCTAAGATGTGGCTTATTTCCGAGCCTACAGGACCAGAAACCAACACAAGGAACCCTCAGGGCACCTCTATGCCTAGTTTTCAACCTGCATTTATGTGGCAAACACTGGCTCACCCCCACCACTGGTAGTGTACTGGCATGTCCATGTAGCAAAATCAAGTCAAAATGCCAAAAGGTCCAGTGAAAAAAAAGAGTTCTCCCCGAATTCTAAGGGCCCAAGTCCTGCTTTATTTCCAGTCCCAGGATCTGCTTCTTCCAAAATGTCTGAGTTTCCCAGATGACAAATTTCCACAGTCACCATGGAAACTATCACCCACAAAGGTATGGTTTTGCTCTGAGAGCCTCAAGGATTATCACTTCAATGCATTTCCAGAAGCCTGGGTCATTCCTTTCCCAAATAACACTATAGCTCAGGCATTAACAGTCCAAGCTGATTTCATCAAGGCCAGCCCAGTTCTTTTTATAGTCTCTCCTCTGTTCTAAGATAAAGATAATGCCTATATCCTCTTCCTGTAGTTCTCTTGGTCCTGGATTGGACAATGTGTTTAATCTTGCTTAACTAGAATACAACAGATATCCCAAGAAAAAGTAGTAACAGACAGAGGAGTTTTGATCCATACCTGGAAAAGAGACATTTCAAATTCTTTGATTCTAAAATGCCATCAGGAGTTCCCGTCGTGGCGCAGTGGTTAACGAATCCAACTAGGAACCATGAGGTTGCGGGTTCGGTCCCTGCCCTTGCTCAGTGGGTTAACGATCCGGCGTTGCTGTGAGCTGTGGTGTAGGTTGCAGACGCGGCTCGGATCCCGCGTTGCTGTGGCTCTGGCGTAGGCCGGTGGCTACAGCTCCGATTCGACCCCTAGCCTGGGAACCTCCATATGCCGCAGGAGCGGCCCAAGAAATAGCAACAACAACAACAACAATAACAACAACAAAAACAACAACAACAAAAATAAAATAAAATGCCATCAATTCTCAGAGAGAACATCAATATAATGCAGGATTTTTTTCAGTTACTTGCACACTATCATCACAAATGTTTAAATTTTAATTTGGGTCCTTCGGTGTCACTTAAAATAATTTCAAAAAGATCACATTTTAATATAGGATTGAAAAGGTGTGTATTTTTTTTTTTTAAAGGTGTGTATTTAAAAGAGCATGAGGAGTTCTCTTGTGGCACAGTGGGTTAATGATCCAGCATTGTCACTGCAGCAGCTTGGGTCCATGCTGGGGCGCAGGTTTGATCCCTGGCCCAGGAAATTCCATATGCTGAGAGCATGGCCAAAAATAAATAAATAATAGGGCATGAAAATAGAACAATATACTAAATGTACAGAGAAATGTTTTACTCATAGATGAATAGCATATATTTAGCTATAAAATTATTTTACTTTATTATACAATGTTACAAAGTTCGGAACTTCTTTATTTATCAATTTCTAAATCATTTCTTACAGACAGCATGATATTTGACATCAAATGGTGACCTCCAGCTGGCATACACTTGCGGATCCTCTTCACCACTTTACTATTAACAAGAAACTTTCAGAGCATATTAATTACAGAATAGCAGGATATGGGAGCTCCCGTTGTGGCTCAGGGGAAGCAAATCAGACAGGAGCCATGAGGTTGCGGGCTCCATCCCTGGCCCTGCTCAGTAGGTTAAGGATTCGACATTGCCCTGAGCTGTGGTGTGGGGTGCAGACGCAGCTCAGATCCCGCGTTGCTATGGCTGTGGCCGGCGGCTACCGCTCCCATTTGACCCCTAACCTGGGAACCTCCATATGCCATGAGTGCGGCCCTAAAAAGCAAAAAAATAAAAAAAAAATAAAGAATACCAGGATACACTCTGTACTCTGCATTTGTTTTCCATTTTCTTAGATGAATTACATTTGACTGTAAAAATCAGACAGCTTTTCCTTGACTATAATCCAAAAAATTTTGATATATATTTAGTGCCTGTCTTTAGTAATGTGTGAATCAGTCATACAAATCTTTCCCATATTTGGCAGTTTCCACTGCCTTTAATTGCATTATCCTGCCCACAACACATGTCACAGTAATGAAATGAAAAATTATTTTGGTGTGGCTCTTTTTCTTGGTATCAGAATTGTGGTTTGATTCCAATCAAGAAAATATAGACAGTAGGCCAGTCTTAGAATGACAAACTTTTGTTCCTTCAGAAAAACATTTATATCCCAAAGCTCTATTTTCACGCCCTTCTGAATATACAACTTTTCAATGCTACATTAAAATGTAATCTTTTTTTGTTGTTGCCTTTTTGCCTTTTCCAGGGCCGCTTCCCGTGGCATATGGAGGTTCCCAGGCTAGGGGTCAAATCGGGGCTATAGTCTCCAGCCTACAACAACGCCAGATCTGAGCCGCGTCTGCAACCTACACCACAGCTCACGGCAATGCCGGATCCTTAACCCACTGAGCAAGGGCAGGGATCCAACCTACAACCTCATGGTTCCTAGTCAGATTCGTTAACCATTGCGCCACAGTAATCTTTTTGAAGTTCCCTGGTGGTGTAGTGGTTAAGCATTGTCACTACTGTGGTGCAGGTTCAATCCCTGGCCTAGGAACTTCTGCATACCACAGGTGTGGCCAAAAAATATGTAATTTTTTTTTCTTTTTCTGGCTGCCCCATGACATATGGAGTTCCCCAGCAAGGGATCAGATCTGAGCCACAGCTGCAACCTAAGCCACAGCTACAACACCAGATCCTTAACCCTCTATGCTGGCCAGGGGATTGAACCTTCCTCCTAGCACTCCCAAGACACCACTGATCCCACTGCACCACAGCAAGAATTTCTATATGTAATCTTTTTGAAATTATTTTAAGTGACACTGAGAGGCCCAAATTTAAATTTAAATAATTATGACGCTATGTAAATAACAATTAAGATGATAATCACATGATAGAAATTTCTATAAAAGGTTAAGTTTCCAAGCTTCCATGTACACATGAAATGGTAAGATTTATTTTTCTTTTGGCCATGCCTGCAGCATATGAAAAGTTCCTGAGCCAGGGACTGAACCCACACCACAGCAGCAACTCAAGCCTTTGCAGTGACAATGCCAGATTCTTAACCACTGTGCCACCAGAGAACTCCTGTAAAATTTCTTTTGATGCACAGCTCTGTTGGCAACCGGCAATTTCAGAATCATTACAATGTGAAAAGGAAAAAAAAAATGGGAAAGATACGACTCTACCTGCACTCTACCTGAACATGCATAAGCAGTTTTATCCCCAGAAAAAATAACTCATAAAACATACACACATACACCAGCTCCAGGAAGTTTAAAAATTTAAATATGAAATGCAGACTTGGACACTGTCAGGAAAAGAATAAAGGATTTCAAAGAATGATCAATAAACATCTGAAGAGATCTTCAATCTAACTAATAATCAGAGAAATATAATTTTAAACAATGAATGAGATGCCATCAGATTGGCACAAATTAAGAAGTGTGATACACATTGATATTGAAGAGGGAGAAAAAATAGGAACTCCGATGCCTATAACTTGTATAACAGAACTATTTGGCAATATCCAACTAAGGTAAAGGCACATCCCACTTGTTGTGAGGTGGCAGAACTCAAAGCTTAGGTCAGATCTGCTGACTCCCAAGCCTATTCTCTTTTTGGTACATCACACTGCCTCTCAAACTATCAGCAGTCAGAACCCCAATTCTTGCCCAGGTTTCTCCTTTTCCTGGCATTTTACCTTGTCCTGTCTGCATCAGTCATCTTCTATGGTACAGTGACTCTAGAAGTATGGTGTTCATTACATCTGCTTCTGAAGGCCAAATATTCTTTTTGGATAGCTGCCCCTTAAGGTAATTTTCCCAGCCCTCTAAGGCAGTGGCTCCCAAATTTTGTCTTGACTGCTCAACCCTGACAGTAAAACATTTTAAGCACAAGTCCCACCATATGCATATCTATTTATAAATTCTATCTTATACTAGGTACTAATTAATATATCATATATTTCATAAAGCATGAAAAAAGTAGAACATTTTGGAGTTCCTGCTGTGATACAAGGGGTTAAGAATCCGCTGCGTTGACTCAGGTCACTGTGGAGGCAAGGGTTCAATCCCCAGTCCAGCACGATGGGTTGAGAATCCATCGTTGCTGCAGCTGCAGCATAGATTGTAGCTACAGATTCAATCCCTGGCCCAGGAACTTCCATGTGCCATCAGTGCAGCCATTAAAAAATATATATATATATTTCTTGTCCACAACCTTTGGGTTACATTTGTACTCAAAATACTACCACTTCTGAAATAAATATTTAAAATAATTAATTTGATTCACATAGCTGCATGTGGGGGGAGGAGTGTTGGGGAAGGGTAAATGATTGAGGAGAAATAAAACTGTGCAATCTGTTCCCAGGGCCATGTCTTAATGACTAAACTGCCTCCAATACTCAAATATTTGCATAAGCCATTGTATTTTGGCATATCAAGATGAGACTGTCACTAAGCCAGCTGATTAGCATTCATTAAAATATATTAAAGTATCTACTCTGGTTCTCAGACCTGTTCTGACCAGCCCCAATTCTCACCATTTACTTGAGTCCTTCTTGCTTGATTCGATATTAATTCCTACTCTATCTTTGGTCACCACTCTTTGTCTCTATTTCCACCCTCCAAAACTCTGCTCAAATATAGAAGTGTTATCACTATAGCTGCAGATGGACTGCTGTGAAGGAAGCAATGACGCACTCATGCAGAAGGGGGGCTCCAAGCCAATTTGTTTGCCAAATACATTTTGCAATGCTGAAGAAATCACATACACACAGCCACTGATAAAGTTTTGTTTGTTGGACAAGTCAAAACTATCTTTACCATTAAAAAAGAAAAAAAGATTATTTTCTTAGAGAATTTTTTTCTCACATATAGAAACTGAAAGAAACTATTCACTTGAAAATAACTAATTTTAAAATTACTTCGCTCATTAAAATTGAGATGACTACAACTTTGGATTCATTAATGTTAAGACTTAGGAAATTATCCTAAGAAAATAATCAAGATGCATCTAAAGACTTATGTTCAATAGTATTCTGCTGAATGTTATGATAAAAAGGAAAGATTGTAATGGATTAGCAATGGGATCCTGCTGCGTAGCACTGGGAACTATGTCTGGTCACTTATGATGGAGCATGACAGTGTGAGAAAAAAGAATGTATACATGTATGTGTAACTGGGTCACCATGCTGTACAGCAGAAAATTGACAGAACACTGTAAACAAGGTATAATGGGAAAAAATAAAAATCATTAAAAAAAAGGAAAAACTGAGCCCAATCCAAATGTCCAAAAATAAAAATTTTGTTAAATAAATTGTGGTATGTTCATCTGCTTAAGCTCTAAAATCAGGTTACCAAATAATATTTAAAGAAATAGTAAAATATATAAAATATCATAATGTGAGAGCAAAAGCAGAGAGTAAAACACTGTTGGATTTATATAGATTGTTTTATCAATTTTGTAAAAGAGAAAATGTGTGCATTTCTTTTAAAAGACTGTAAGATATAACAAAGTATTTGTTTTTAATCTCTGATAAAATTTTAGGTGAAATTTTTCCAAATTTTCTAGAATAAGCATTTTTTACTTACAGTTATACACATATATTTTGGTTCGGTGAAACACTGAAAAATCACCTACTATGAAAGCATGTTTTGGTCCCCCAAACCACTTTAATTTGAAAATCAGTATAACTTTCAACATTTTATTATGGAGACTACTCAGTGATTACATATTATTATTCATACTGCTAATTTACTTATTATAAAATATTTATTTAAGCCTGGTTCACCTGCATAGACACACAAATAATATCCCTATGTTGTTTTTATCTCATCTGCTTTTCTTATTATTTAAGTATGCGTGAAAATAATACAGAGAAAAATATTATCTGACATCCAGTACTAAAGAATAATAACAATAAGCATTCAAAGGGACCTACTACTAATAATATGATTTCTTCTGTTGGAAAAGATAAATTTTAAGACTGTTATTCAGAGCCATAGATGACTTTTGCTATGCAATGATACAACTCAGGTTTCCCATGATCCTGTATTATCTGTCTTTATATTAAACAGTGTCAGCTTATATAATTTAGAGGCTTTAAATTATAAAACTAAAAATGATCAAAAGCAGAGTTAGAGCTTATTCCTCAAGGTTCTTAGTCTTTTAGAAAGGGCAAAGAAGGAATAAAACTTTCAAACGGATATTTTAAAGTGTTGACTTTTGGAATTCCTAATAGCCTATCTCCTCATGGGATTTGTGCCACTGAAAACACAGAAAAAACACAGAAGGAAAGCACCAGCTATCTAATTATTCCATTAAGGATGCAGCAGAGAAAGGAAGGGGAAAGTTTCCACCCAGCAATCCAGTTTCAAGCCTTCATGGGTTGTTGGGACATAACAGCAATTTTAACACACCCACCCACGAAACAGTATTCCTCTGACCACTTATTTAAAAGATTAGCGCCAACTATCAAAGGGAGGGTGTGAGTGTGAAGGCTGAGTTTAGTTGGTTTAGATCGGATCTTTAAATTGAGCCATCAAATAATAATATTTTTCAGCTATGCAACATGAGACAAAAAAGGGCAGGGAAACTTAAAAGGGCTATTTATCAGAACAAACTGTTTACACACTGTAAATGTATTTCATCCACTTGAACACACCCTCGCCCTGGTGGCAATGCCTGCCAAGCTCGAGAGAAACTGTCAAGTTTAAGGGCCCAAAGAAGCTGACTATGGACTTTGAAATGGCCCCCAGTGCACTGTTCTCCCAGGTGAAAAGGAAGGACCTGGATTTTGGACTAGCCCTTCCCATAAAACTGCTGCTGGATAAACTCCCAACTCGGAATATCTTCCTTCTACTGTATAAGGTTTCCCAGATAAAAAAGTAAGCATGATTCAAGGTTGAGACCTTATTAGCATTTCCAAAGGGCTGTGAAAAGCCTCTATTCTCTCTCCCCAGCCAAGTAAATTTTGTTTTGCTGAACACTGGCACTGTTCCTCTGTTGTCATGGTGGGGCATTATTGTCACAGCTGTCTCAGGGGGTGCTGCCTTGAATATGTTTAGAAAATAACACACAATAAGAAACATGACATTTGCTATAAGCCAACCACACCTACTACTGCAAAACTCCAAACTGGTAATATAAACATCAGTAAGCACTTTTAAAACTATGGAGCCAAAAGATGAAATTAGATAAATGAATGAATATGCTATTTACTAGAGAGGAGAACATGAAACTGCATACACAGAAATGCCTTCACTAAAAAGAGAGGGCAAATGAAGAGAAGACTCTGAAGATCTTGTTAATATGAACAACTGATGCAAACTTTCTCAAAAATAATTACAACCCATTTCCCTCCAGGTGCCTACTTCATTTAGTAAATTTTCTTTTTCAAAGTGACTGATTCTTTTGATTATCTTTCTCTTCAGAAAACACTGGGCTATCAGCAACATGAAAGGACGTTCTCAATTTCATATTGATTATGAATAAAGAAGGTGGTTAGAGAAGTTAATAGTATATACAAGGCCTTGAAGGATAGGTAAAATGTGAACATTACGCAACATATTGGAATTTCCGTTACAAGTTGGTATTAGAGATTACGGTGTTCTTAGAGATCTGAAATTTCCTCAGCCTGTTTCCTGCTGGTGCGGGCTCAGAGGCTCGGGGGTTGAAAAAGCATAGCTTTATTAAAGGTTTCTTGTAGACATTTAATCGTTTTCTATAAATGGTGAACCTAGAATTGTATAACACTTGCACATTTATACAAGTGTGTATAATACTTGTGTATTTATACAAGAATTGTTTAATAGTTGTGTATGTTATTTGTGATGACCCCGATGTGATTGAGGTCAGATTACAGGAAAGGGCAAGGAGACGCTTTAGAAGACACTCACTGTGAAGGCAGAACCATCCAAAGAGGGGTTGAAAGTCAGAGTGCTGCTTCCAAGTACTTTGCAATTAATATCAGAATTCACCCCAAACCAGCCACATCAGAGTTGTGAGTATGCCTATGAGGGAAATAGGTGAGGACTTGTAAATTGAGTATACTTCTACCTTTTGGGATCTAGAGTTTTGGCCAGAGTACACCCTGAGTGAGCATTACACAGCAGGAAGGAACATTTTCTCCTTCTCTATTCCACCTTAAATACCATTCCATCCTAATTATTTAATACTTTACACTTCCAAGTGAAATAAAAATGCCTCTTCTCTATGAGATCTTATTATACCCAGATCAGAATGAATAAATTCCAGAGTTCCTGTCGTGGCACAGTGGTTAGTGAAACTGACTAGGAACCATGAGGTTGCAGGTTCGATCCCTGCCCTTGCTCAGTGGGTTAAGGATCTGGCGTTGCCGTGAGCTGTGGTGTAGGTTGCAGACGCGGCTCGGATCTGGCGTTGCTGTGGCTCTGACGTAGGCTGGCAGCTACAGCTCTGATTAGACCCCTAGCCTAGGTACCTCCATATGCCACAGGAGCAGCCCAAGAAATGGCAAAAAGACAAAAAAAAAAAAAAGAATTAATCAATTCCTCCTTGGGTGCTCTAAGAGCACTTAGAAATTGTGATAATTTACTGGCTGGCTACTTAACTTCCCTGTGTTTTGGTTTCCCTATGGAAATAATAGTAGAGATCTCAATTGTTATGAGAATTAGATCTGTTAACACATGGAAAGCATTTAGAACCATTCCTGCTATGGGGGAAGCACTTGACAAAATTTGGCTATGATTATTATTATGAACCAATGAGTTCATTTTTGCATAAGCAGTTGGGATTGGGTGTTTGTAATTCCAATTTCTAGTGGCCGGACTCAGTTTTACATTTATGAGAAACTACCAAGAGACAATAACAAATCCCTCTAACACAAATTTGTATTTTCACTTCTAATTTCACTGAACTGTGCAAAAATTGGTTTTGAGGACATGTGATATGGAAGAAAACTAAAATTTTAAATTGCTCAATGAACCTGTCTTGCATGTATGTTCAACAGGCCTAGTGGACATTGTTAGTTAACTAACCAGATCCATTACCTGACTGACAATACCCTGATGGGTTCATCTATGTCCCCATCTGCCTTACACAAAGCTGATCAATGCGGAGCTTCTGGAATAATTATCTAAACCAGTAGTTTTCATTCAGGGTAATTTGGCTTCCCAGCGAACATTTGGCAAAGTCTAGAGATATAACTGGGTTTTGCAACTGGTTAGGGGCTGTTCCTGGCATCAAGTGGGTAAAGACCAGGTATGCTGCTAAATAACCTACAGTGCACAGGACAGCACACACCCCCACACGCAACACAGAATTATCCAGCCCCAAATGCCAAAGTCGAGAAATCGAATCTAAAGGGAATCCCATCCTTCTTGTGAGGGAATAATACGAGACCCAATTTCAACCAATGAGATGTGAGGAGAGGTTTTCTAGATGGGAAAGATTTTCATCTCTCCTAAGTAGCTCAGAAGTGTGTGTGTGTGTGTGTGTGTGTGTGTGTGTGTGTGTGTGTGTGTGTCTTTCCTTTTCTCTGTCTCTTTTCCTTTCTCTGGCTCTCTTTCTCCCGTCACACTCCAACTCTGCCATGCAGCCTAACTGCTCCAGTAACCATTCTCCAACACCAAAAGGAACCAGCTTAAGGATTAAAATATAACAATACACCGTAAAGATCCTCTGTCTTTGATGACATATTGAAACTACTGGATCCACCCTCCCACTGGAGTTCCTCACTCACTGGAGTTCCTCTTATTATGAACTAACACACTTCCTCATTTTTAAGTCAGGTTGAGTTGCTTATTTCATAAGTTGCAACAACATCAAGCTTTTATTAAATACCTATTATGCCAGGGACAGTATTAGCACTGAAAGTACAAAGATGAATAGGATAGTCAACTGGTCCACTGCAGAATTCTTATTCTAAAAGAGGACATGGATCCTTAAAGAAATAATTATTATATGTGCTGTAATAGAGATAGGTGTAATGAGAGCCTAATGGAAGATATATTTTTCCTGCTTGTCTGGGAAATCAGATCTATTTCCCTCACTGAATTCCTGACGGCAAACAAATCAAATCACGTTCATCTTCTCATTCTCAATATTTGGCATGATTTTGTACACAGGTGTTCAATAACTGATTAGTTTAAGTACTTATCAGAGAATTATTTTTAATAGGTTCTCTAATGTGCTTAATTTTTTTAGTGAATAAGACTGAGTCCAAATTTAGTATGTTTCTATTAATATTTTCCCCTATTTTGCCAGAAGTCTCCAGCCCTATCTTGTATGTACATATGTGTATTTATTTTATGTAAGTATTTATGTACTTCCAAAAATGTGTTTAAGGTATCTTCAATATAAAATACAAACATACCCAAAGAGATATTTTTCCAAAGAAGACATACAAATGGCCAAGAGACACATGAAAAGATGCTCGACATCATTAATCATCAGAGAAATGCAAATCAAACCCACAATATGGGAGATATCACCTCACACCTGTTAGAATGGCTACTATCAAAAAGTCAAAAGGTAGCAAGTGTTGGTGAGGATGTGTAGAAAGGGGAACCCTTGTGCCCTGTTGGTGGGAATATAAAATGGTATAGCCATTACGGAAAACAGTTTGGGGGTTCCTCAAAAATATTAAAAATAGAACTACCGTGGAGTTCCTGCTGTGGTATGGTGGATTAAGAATCTGACCACAGTGGTTCAGGTCACTGAAGAGGTGTGGTTTAATTCCCAGCCCAGTGTAGTGGGTTAAAGTATCCAGTATTGCTGCAGTTGCGGCATAGGCTGCAGCTGCAGCTCAGATTAGATCCTTGGCCCAGGAACTTCCATATGCCACAGGTGCAGTCGTTTAAAAAAAAAGAAGAAGAACTACTGTATGATTCAGCAATTCCACTTCCGGGCACATATCTAAAGACAATAAAATCACTATCTTGAACAGATATCTGTACTTCCATGTTTATTGCAGCATCATTCATAATAGCCAAGGTATAAAAACAATCTAAGTGTCCCTCAGCATATGAATGGATATAGAAAATGTGATATATATGTACTTATGTATGTGTGTGTGTGTTCCATTCCAATATTGTAAAATACGGACTTCATAGAAACATGAGTAAAAAACTGATTGGTTGCCAGGGGCTAGGGGGAGGGGGAAATAGGGAGTGGCTGGTAAAAGCATTCAAACTTTCACTTATTTAAAAAATAGCTGCCTTCTTAGAAATGTCAATAACAGTTGTTAAAGGTTTATAACAGAATTTTCATATAATTTGGAGATTTTTCAGAAGGTAAGAGTGCCAGAGCTGGAAGTAGTTTCCTTAAGCCAGGCAGGTAGAGCCTTATTTGACAAGATTCTAATCTTTCCAAAAAATGTTTTGCTACCTACTAGGACCTTTTAGCCCCAGAAATATAGTTGTAGCATCTCTTTAGCTGGAAATATTAGAAATATAGAACCCCAAGAAATAACTGAAATTAAGGAACTTGGGCACCTCGTTAGGAATGCCTGTATGGGACAGGTGACACTGATTTCAAGATGTGCTGATGATGTGCTGAATCCACTGAGCATTAGCTATTTTCTGATGGATGTGTCAGAAGTGAAAAGGACATTTCTAAGCACAGATGATCTGTAACCTTGTTTTCAGTTCATCTTAACTGCAAGCTTTCTAATTATATATTTTTATCTTTACAAAGAAAACTGGCATAATCCTCCAAAATTTTCCAAGTTTAAGACGGTCTCCTCTCTTCCCACTTTTTAAATTTGAATTTTGTCTGTTCTCACTTTGATTAGTGATTTTCAGTTTAAATTGTGTCTGAATTTTATCTATTGACAAAGGACAGATAAAAACTGTATATATTTAAAGTATATAACATGATGTTCTGATATATGTATTCACTGTGGAATGATTACCATAATCAACGCAATTAACATATCCATCACTTTCCATAGTTACCTTTTGTGTGTGTGGTAAGAACACTGGAGATCTTCTCTTTTAGCAAATTTCAAGTACACCATACATTCTTGCTACCTACAGTCACCATGCTGTACATTAGGTCTCTAGAAGTTAATCATCTTACAACTCAACGTTTATACCCTTCGATCAATATCTCTACTTTTCCCCCATCCTCTAGCCTCTATAACCACCAATCTACTCCGTTACTATGAGTTTGACTTTTTTTTTTTAATTCCACATGTAAGCGGCACCAGACAGTATTTGCCTTTTTCTGTCCAGCCTATTTCACCTGTTGTCCCAAAAGACAAAATTCCTGCAGTGTGTGTGTGTAGGGAGAGAGAGATACTTTTGACCTGTAATCTGTTGACGGACACTTGGGTTTCCATACCTTGGCTATTGCAAATAATGCTGCAGTGAGCAGGGGAGTACAGAGATCTCTTCGAGATAATAGTTTCATCTCCTTTGGATAGATACCAAAAAGTGGAATTGCTAAATAAGAAAGCAATGTTTAAGGCTGCATAAATTTTCCTTAAAGAGTAGGTGACTATTAATTATGGCTATTGATTATAAATTAGACAAACCCAATTCAAACATGTTTAAGCAAAACAGCAAAGCACTAGGGTGTCTGAGAAGTTTAAATACAGCTGTATCCAGGGAACAGACCAATATTGGCACCTTTCATTTTTCTCTCTGTTTCTCCATGCTGCTCCTGTGTATTAGTTTTCTCTTAATATAAGACAGACTCCATGAGGCCTGAGAAGATTGCTCTGTGTGGCTCTAGGCTATATCCTAATCTAGCAGCTTGGCAGAAAAAATCCTCTCTACCATCATCCATCAGTTCAGTAAAAGCCTCTGGTCCTGCTTAGACCCATGCTCAATCCTAAACCAATCAGTGTTTGGAAGAGGTTACTATGAATGGCCAAGCCTGGTTTATGTGCCATTACTGTGGCCAATTGAGTGAGGCCTTGGCAAATGTAGCCCATAGGAATCAGAGGAAGTAAGCACTCCTGCTGTGGTGCAATGGGATCAGCAGCATCTTGGGAGTTCTGGGACATGGGTTTGATCCCCAGCCCAGTATGGCACAGTGGGTTAAGGATCCAGCACTGCCACCACTGCAGCTTAGTTTGCAACAGCAGCTCCCAATTTGATCCCTGGCCTGGCAGCTCCATATGCTTCAAGATAGCCAAAAATGAAAGGAAAAAAAAAAAAGAATCAAAGGAAATAAAAGAGAGGCAGCTCCTCTAAAGAAAGGATGCTGGATAGAAAAAAAATGTCCAGTGCAGTAGGGAAGCAGAAAGTCAGGTATATCATATTACCCCAGAACATTATAATGCATGTATTTAAGAAGCCTGTGACAATTAGTGCTCTTCCAAGTTAAAGGTTTAGCAGGGAGGGGAAGCAGTGGCCTTCTTCCCTGGAACTAGTAACCTTACAACACAGGAATTTGTGTTGCGCTAACTTTACAGCCTGTGTGTCCCATAGATCGACTCTTCTATTTCTCCCTTGCCTCAGATAATATGTTTAGCTCCTAGATATTCTGAGTGTATCATCTATGAGACAGGATAAATGGGCCCTAATATGGCATATAGTCCTTTCCTAAAGCACTTTGAAATCCTGGGAAGACTGGGGTTATAGCACATGCCCCAGTGCGCCTGTTAAGATTAGTCATGATGACTCTAGGCTATGTTTGGAACTCTTTCTGAAGTGAATAAACAGATGGCCAGCAGTAGCTAAAATTGAAAGTAGTTTGAAAAATGCTGAGAATCAATTACTTTAGCACTCTCCAAGCTTAAAGGTCCTTCAAAAATGACTAGACAATATTTACTAAGAAACATGTTCCTTCTGGAATGAATTCAGCTCAAGGAGAGCAGATGTGCTTTAGTATTCCGAGACATGATGTGAAAAAAAATTAGTTTTCGCAGCAATATCATAGAAGTCTTGAGGCGTAATTAATTGATGATGATTGCTTCAGAAATATTCTGAACCAAGACTCCACCAAAGAAGAGAAGTATTTTTCTCATTAACTTTCTAATAGCACATATTACAAGAAATTTGCAGGAATGGACATGCTGTCTTAGAAAAGTGACCCACTTAGGAGTATTCTCGAGCCAGAAACAGCAAAATGGTGGGAAAGACAAATTTCAGAATTCTGAATCCTAGAAACTATGCCAGTAGGATCTTCTGAGAGCCAAGAAAAGACAATGAATCAGCCAGTCCAGCTGTGAGAATACAGCTGTGAGATTGCTGAAGGAAATGATGAAGTAGAAAGTAAGCTCATAAAATGGCCTCACCACCAAGCTGAGTATCAGCACACTGGAAGACAAAAAAAATCAGTATTTAGAGTGACTCTGGCAAATTAGAGACTTGGGTCTAAAAAAAAAAAAAGAAAAGAAAAAAAGAAAAAGAAAAAATTTCAGCAAGACAAGTAACAAATTAGTACGGAGAATCTATAGGACCAACACAGGCTGCAGGCAGAAGTTGAACAGCAATGTGTTGAATGAGGTGGACCACACTCTGAGAGTCTCTACTATATGGAAACTATCTTGTCCAACTAATTCATATTACAGATGAAAAAAAGACTTGTACAGAGAGTGCGTTTCAATTGTCACTGGCTGTTTAACAAATTACACTGAAAAATCGTGGCTTTGAAAAGTTGTCTATCTGCCTACAATTCTGTAATTTGGGCAAGGCTTGGCAAGGACAGCTTGTCACTGCTCCACATGGCTTCAGATGAGATGGCGCAACTATGATTAGACAATCAATTTAATTCCAAGATGGCCTCACTCATGGGCGGTCAAGTTGGTGTAGTTGGCGTGGTCGATTAGATCAGCTAGGGCTTTTGGCCAGGGATTGGGTCTCCTTCACATGGCCTCTCCATGTGGCTAGGCTGGGCTCATGGAGAGGCCATGTGGAACACAACTGCTCACAACATGGCAGTCTCGGGGTAGAAATATTACGTGGCAATTGGCTTTGCTCCAGAAAGCTGCTAGCTCTTCTTAAGCCTTAAGCATCGAATGAGCATAGTGTTACTTAGTCTGCATTCTACCGGTTAAAGTAGGTCTCAGGGCCAGCCCAGATGCAAGAGAACACCGCACAGGGACATGAATATCAGGAGGCAGGGTTCAATTTACCATAGAGGAGATGTGATCTGTGCAAAGTTAACTACATGCAATTGAGTCAAATTTGACTCTAATATGTATGTACAGTAAAACACAGAGAAAAAAAAAAGAGAATTGTTTTGTATGGCCAACATAAGAAAAAAAAAGGAAGAAAAAAGATGTAAAAGGAAAATAGGCAGAAACAGTAAAGCAATGATTCTATTGCTTTTTTATTTTTTAGGCTAAAACTCATTATATTTTGCAATTACCATACAGGACCAATGGACCCTTTAAAATCTCAGATATGGGATCTTAGTGATTTTATTTTTCTCATATCTTCAATTATTTTGCTATGCCATTATCCTTGAAATTAATTCATTACTAACCAGTTATTTTCAACTGTGACTTTTAAAAGAACAAAATATAAGAAATGGAGGGATTATTAAACGACCCAGAAGCATATGCAATAGTGAAATGTCATTACTGATATATCATTCTTCAGATACTTATAGTACTAAACAAAGTACTGAATCATCTTTCAAGAAGGTATAAAAGATACAAGAAAAACTATTTCTTTTTTTAAGGTTTTTAACAACAGTTGAGAGATTTGATGAGTTCCCACTGTGGCTCAGTGGTTAAAAATCCATCTAATATCCATGGGGATATGGATTCAATCCCTGGCCTTGCCCAGTGGGTTAAGGATCTGTAATTGCTGTGAGCTGCAGCATAGGTCGCAGACACAGATGCAGCTCAGATCTGGCATTGCCATGGCTGTGGCATAAGCCAGCAGTTGTAGCTCTGATTAAACCCCTAGCTTGGGAACTTCCATATGCTGCATCTGCAGCCATTAAAAAAAAAAAAAAAAAGTTTTGGAAACAAGCAAGTTCAGAGAGGAGGAAGTAATACATGTGGTATACATGAAAACAAAGAAGGCTAGTAAATGAACGATTAAGGTGTAGGAAATACTCCCCTTGACTATCTTGAAATCCTTCCAGTCCTGGGTTCACAGTACATTCTTGAGAAACAATTACGTGAAAGAAATGGTCTCAAAGCAGTCTTTCATGTCAATAAAGTGGAATGATCAGAAATATGAATCTTGCAGGCCAGTTATCCTGGGTTCTAATTCCTGTGCCGCTCCCTAACTAGATGTTTGATCTTAGTCAATTTACCTTTCTGAACCTCAGCTATAAAAGAGATAATAACAGTATCTACCTCAGAACCCTGATATGATACTTATGTGAGAGAATGCAGAAGAAATGCTTAGACGAGTACTCAGTGTTAGCTTCTTTTTTTTCCCAGTTAACAGATATTTTTCATCAGCATAGCAGTCATGTGGATAAAACCAAATGTCAATAGCATTAACCCAAGTCTCACATGAGTATTTTTTCCTACAGCAGAGGCCAGCTTTTCATTTAATGTCATGATTTATGATGAGAATACATTTGTCAAGGGAATGAATTTAAAATCTGGGCCTAATTTTTTTTAATAAACCAAGAAAGAAAATTCCTTAGGAATCATTGAATATTACTGATTATATCTTATAAAATCAAAAAGGAAGAATAAAATTTCCTTTATCATGTGAAAAGGCATTAGCGCTCATATCATAGGAAAACAACCTAAAATTTGAAACTTTTTCAGTGTCAATGTAATGTATGCTCAACAGAAATGTTACAATATTCTTTTCCACCTCTTCTTCACACTTAATAAAAACAAAGCTTGAGAAATTATGCTATGTTTTTTTTCAAGATATCAGCCACATTTGAGGATAATAATAATGGTATTAATAATTATAATAATGATAGCTAGCTAGCATTTCAAAACCACCCTAAGTATTTCATGTGACTTAATTACCATACTGATGTGATTATATGATTATGTACTGAAAAAAAGACACATAAATGGCCTTGAGAAGTTGCTCTCAAAAGAATAAGAAGGGTGCATGAGGTAGACACTGTGATGACCCAGACTCTTCTTCATTGACAGATTTGTTGCCTCAGCTGCTAGGTGTACTGCTGGCAGACAGCCTTACCCTGTGTTAACACCTTTCAGGAATTAGCTCAATCAGCCTTCTGCTGTCAGCCAGCCCCTTCCAGGACTGCCTCAGATCCTTGCCTGAAACCTCACCCAAAACCATGCCTCTTCAAGGGTGGCCCCTATCCAATGACTAGTTGATGTGGAAGTATAAAGACTTAGCCATCTAAGGCCAACTTAGGACAACCCCAAGGGCCATTCTAACTTCAGAGGGGTCAGGTGAGACTGTGGTTGGCATGCATCACAGCTGGATTTATCCCTCTGCTTCCTTCCCCAGATTTCAACAAGTTTTAATCCCAAGGGCACTGATTAATAAACATCCTGCATGCTCAGCTGTGTCTCAGAGGACACAGCTGCCTGGGGAACCCAACGTGCAACCCTGCAAATACACTACCAATAAAAAGCCATCTTTACTCACAAAAAAAACCACTCACATCTTTAATATTGTACGTAACTGAACTTAGTTATTGTAAAATATGGAATATCAAACAAGTTACATTATTCTTAGTCTTGTTCTGCACATTTGTAGAGCCTGTAGGTTGGAGGGAAATCGTCATCGTATAGCTATACTTTAACACATGCAGCACTAGTTCCAGTATGTAGTTGTAGGTGAATACTGGGAAACAGTGTGGAGAAAAGGGGACCCTCTTACACTATTGGTGAGGATGTAAACTGGTGCAACCACTGTGGAAAACAGTATGGAGATGCCTCAAAAAACTAAAAATAGAACTACCATATGATCCAGCAATCCCACACCCAGGTATCTATCCAGAGAAAACCCTGACTCAAAAAGATACATGTACCCCAATGTTCACTGCGGCATTATATACAATAGCCAAGACATGGAAGCAACCTAAACGTCCATCAACAGAGAAATGGATAAAGAAGAGGTGGTACATATACACAATGGAATTACTCAGCCATAAAAAGGAATGAAATAATGGCCCTTGCAGCAACATGGATGGCCCTTGGAGAAACATGGGTGGACTTATCTTGCTAAGTGAAGTTAGTCAGACAGTGAGACACAAACATCATATGGTATCACTTACATATGGAATCTTAAAAAAAGGATACAATGAACTTATCTGCAGAACAGAAAAAGACTCACAGACTTTGAAAAACTTATGCTTGGAAAAGGAGACAGGTTGGGGGGTAGGTATGGACTGGGGGTTTGGGATGAAAATGTTCTAAAATTAGGTTGTGATGATGGCTGAACAACTATAAATATAATAAAATTCATTGAACTAAAAAAAAGATCAAATAGGACACGCAAAGATAAAAAAAAGAAATATGTTTTCATTGGGGAACGTTTAATTACAGAAAATGTATAAAATCAAAAAGGAATGATATACTTCTTTCCTTATCTCAACCCCTGTGCCATTCCCCAGAGGTAGTCACTATCGGTTTCATGCGCATTATTTCCAGAACTTTTTCCATGACTACTTATTTATAGGTGTGCATACATTTGAATATGATTTTTTTTTTTAGGCTGCACCTGCAGCATATGGAAGTTCCCAGGCGAGGGGTAGAATCGGAGCTACAGCTGCCAGCCTCCGCCACAGCCACAGCAACACCAGATCCAAGACATATCTGCAAACTATGCTCCAGACCCTTAACCCATGGAGCAAGGCCAGGGATCAAACCCGCATCCTCATGGATATTGGTCAGGTTCTTAAACCACAGAGCAAAAATGGGAACTCCCTGAATATGAATTTTTAATAAAAATGGAATTTACTCTGTGTTGTTCAGCAACCCACATTATAGGCGATAATCTGCTTTACTCAAACTACTGACTTAAATGCTAATCACATCTAAAAAATACTTTAACAGCAACATCTAAACTGGCATTTAACCAAACATCTGGGCGCCATAAACTAGCCAAGTTGATGCATAAAATAAATCATCACAGGTCTACCCCTTTGGCACTCTTTAAATTATACTTAATTATCTAAATAAAGGTAATAATAAATGTCTCAGTTCAGGCTGCTATAACAAAGCACACAGACTGCGTGGCTTATAAACAACAGAAATTTCTCATAGTTCTGAAGTTTGGAAGTCTGAGATCATGTTGCCAGCATGGTCAAGTTCTGGTGAGACTGCACTTCTAGCAATTCTCTCAGTTACAGGCTGTTGATATCTTGTATCATCACATGGCAGAAAGCAGGGAGAGGTAGGAAGCTCTGTTGTGACTCTTATATGGACACTAATCCCACTTCTGAGGGCTCTATCATCACAACCTCATCCCATCCTACTTCCCAAAGGCCCTATCTCCTAATACCATCACATTGAGGGGCAGGGTTTCAACATATGAATTTTGGGAGAACACAAACATCCAGTCCATAACTATAAGGTTATACTTCCACCTAAGATGGTACAACTATCCTTCGTTCAACTGAAAAGGCACTGACCCTTTCTTCAGATGAAGATGCAAAGTCCTTAGGTGATATTCACTCTTCTTGATATCATGTAACTTAAATACATCAATGTAAAGTCAATACATCTTATAAGGGGATAACAGAAGAAAACAAAGATACTTTGCTAAGAATAGACATACACACAGTCATGACAAAATGAGGAAATACTAGTGACAACTCTAGTTCTTGTGATTATTCGTCATGTGGTCACAGTTGGTATTTACAACACATTCTTCCACTTCCTATTCTGTATTCCCTTTGTCCTCAGCAAGCACCTCAGCTGGTCATGGGTTTTTGTTTTTGGGGTTTTTTTTGTTTTTGGTTTTGGTTTTGTTTTGTTTTGTCTTTTTAGGGTCACACCTGCAGCATATGGAGGTTCCCAGGCTAGGGGTCAAATCAGAGCTGTACCCGCCAGCTACAGCCACAGCCATGCCACATCCAAGCAGCATTTGCGACCTACAGCACAGCTCATGGCAACGCCGGATCCTTAACCCACTGAGCAAGACCAGGGATCAGACCCGAGTCCTCATGGATACTAGTCGGGTTTGTTACCACTGAGCCATGATGGAAACTTCTGTTCATGCTTCTTCATGAGCTGGGTAACTGGAAATTTTCATTGCTAAAGGGTGTGGGTCATTACCAGTCCTGCCTGAATTGGGTTGTTGTAGTCTTCCATCAACTTTGATCACAAGGCATGGCAATAATAAGATACACCCTAAGAGAGCTCCTGTATTCTAGACATACCCTTCCTTACCTCCGTTGTGAAGTAGTTTTCTAATCTCTCCTTGGTCATGAATATCAATCATCCCAGCCAGCAAAAGTCTATTCTTTGCCTCTTTAGAGGCATGAGGAGCCCAAAGTGCCTGGGTGGCAATCTTAACTTCCAATCCATTGTTGTCTCTCCTAGTAAAGGCATTCTTCCATTTAAAACTAAGACCTCTAGGCCAGCAAAGTATGAGGTCATGAGAACAAGAAGAAAACATTTTGCTAGTGGGTCACTAGGGGAAATAGTGAATGGTACTGCTCTCATTTCTACCCCTTGATTCAAAGACCTATGAATCCTGGCTATAGAACAGCAGGGTATACAAAGCCATGCAGAGCTCCCTAGAAAACCTTGTCCTAGTCCTACAAGTTATTGCTACCTAGCTGACACTATAACTGAGTCTTCAAAAAGCTATTCCACCATTCTCTGAAGACCACTGACTCAAGATGATAGGAATCATGGTGAGAACAGTGGTAAGACTTCTCTGAGCTTGGGCCATTGTCACACCTCATTTTTTGTAAATTGAGTTCCTTGATCAGAAGCAATGCTGGGTGGTATAATATGACAGTGGATAAAGCATTCTGTAAGTCTATGGATGGTATTTTGACTGAAAGACTGCATACAGAGAAGGGTAATTCACAACCAGTGAGTCTATTCCAATAAAAACAAAACAGGGCTTCTTCCATGACGGAAGTAGCCCAATGTAATCAATCTGCCAGCAGGTAGTTGTTTCATCACATCACCAGGGAATGACGCCATACTGGAGACTGAGTCTAGGCCTCTGCTACAGACTAAGCACTTGGTAGTGGGCATAGCTAGGTCAGCTGTGGTGAGCACAAGTCCATTTCACAGAACTCATGTATAACCTCCAACCCTGCCACTATGGCCAGGTTGCTCATGAGCCCATTGGCCAATGTCAGAGGTTGCTGGGGAAAGAGGCTGACTAGTATCCACAAAATGGATCACTCTATCCACTTGATTGTTAAAATCTTCCTCTACTTGGAGTTCCCGTCGTGGCGCAGTGGTTAACGAATCCGACTAGGAACCATGAGGTTGCGGGTTCGGTCCCTGGCCTTGCTCAGTGGGTTAACGATCCGGCGTTGCCGTGAGCTGTGGTGTAGGTTGCAGACACGGCTCGGATCCTGCGTTGCTGTGGCTCTGGCGTAGGCCAGTGGCTACAGCTCCGATTCGACCCCTAGCCTGGGAACCTCCATATGCCGCGGGAGCGGCCCAAAGAAATAGCAAAAAGACAAAAAAAAAATATCTTCCTCTACTTAAGACATACTTTGGTGAACATTCACATAAGGTACAATATCTTCATATTTTTCACTCATTCAGAAAGTTCCATATATATATATATATATACACACACACACACACACATATATATATATACACATATATATATATATACTTCTTGCCCAAATTTGTCACCAGTTTTCCAATCATGCTCCTTCCAAGTCTCTGACCATCCAGCCAAACCACTGGCCACAGCCCAGGAATGAGTGTATAATCACACATCTGGTCATTTTTCCTTCCAAGACAAATGAACATGAACAAGCAGGTTGCTGCCTGACGTTCTGTCCACTGGGAGTATTTCACTGTCCTTCAGGGATGTCCCAGAAAGGGGATGTAGTACTACAGCTGTCCATTTTGAAGTAGTGCCTGTATATTGCACAGAATCATCTATAAACCAGGCCTAAATTTCTCTTCTCCTATCAACTGATTGTAGGGAACTCCCCATGAAACCACAGGCACGGGCTGGGAGAAAGAAGGTAACATAGTAGGAGTGGGAATCTGTTTAAATTTATACTATAAATCTAGCTCTTTCTTTTGAACAGCTGGGTGCTATTTGATTTATCATTTGACCATAATACAACCATTCCACTGTCATGGGTTTTTAGCTGCCATGTCTTCACATGTTTTTGCTTTTAAAATGTTCCAGTAAATACATACATACACACATACACACATCCCTTGTGCATTTGTGAGATTTCCATAAAAATGAGGTAGTCAAAGTAGTAAATAAAATATTAACTGTGGCAACTAGATTGGCTACCTTGAAACAAAGAGGCATAAATGACCATTTTGAAATCTATTACAGATGTCTGTGATCTCTCCAGAAACTAATGAAATTCGAGAAAATGTGTGTTTGTGTGTGTGTGTGTGTGTGTGTGTGTGAGAGAGAGAGAGAGACAGAGAATCTACAATTGATGCCAAAACAACGCACCAGTTAGAGATGTCAACTCTTCATGCAGTAGAAAAGCCACATATAATTTACAGTCAGCCTTCAGTATTCGAAGTTCCTCTGTAACCACAGTTCTGTATCTAAGGATCCAACCAACATCAGGTAATATAGGGTTGTATTATTTACTACAGAAAAAAAAACCATTATAAGTGGACCTGTGCATTTCAAACCTCTGTTGTTCAAGGGTCAACTTTACATATTTATCACCTGTTCATATTTTCGAACTAATATTTAAACCAATATAGGCACAATTATTTTCACCCACAATTTTGAGGTGGGTTAGCAATTATTGTCACACAATGAATTTTGGGTATTCAACAGTTAGAATAGAGTCTAACTTATTTAAAATTCTTCTCTTAGCAGTAAGCATAGCCCCACAAATTACCTATTCAATCAGTTAGGTATTTAGTATTCTCTGATGATTACTCCTCTCCCAGGAGATGATCCAATCTTAGGGATAATTATTTAAAGAATGTATTTCAAATTCAATAGAAGTCTATACTTTTGCATAATAATATATCTTTTCTTAGCTCTGCCAAACTAGTGATCTTAATTTATACTTTATAAGTCAAAGAAATTCATTCCATTCCAGCCAAGAATATAATTTTTCTTTCTTCTTTTATGAAGGACATAAGTTTCATACTTTAATGGCAGGTTATATTTCACTTGACTCAACTGAAAATAACCATCTCATACATGGACAATTAAAATGTGTATCTCTATTTACAACTTGTTTAGTAGAGATTTCACCTCTTACTCTTAGAGCAAAAACTTCAGGCAAAGTGCTTTAAATCTTTATCAATTTCAAAAGAAACCAACCTCCAGGTTAGATAAGGGTCTTTTCTTTAGTGAGCCTTCTGCAAGGACAGGCTGATTGTTACTCCCAAAACCTTATAAAGTGAGTCACCTTGTGAAAAATTGCTCCACATTAAAAAAAAAAAAAGAAGAAGAAGAAGAAGAAAGCTTAAATTTCATTATCTAAGATCATATTAGGGGTCTTAAAAGCCTTTCAGTCTTCTAAAAAAAAAATCTCTTAAAATACAAATTCCTCAGAAAAGAATTCCTGTCGTGGCTCAGCGGTTAACAAATGCTACTAGCATCCATGAGGATGTGGGTTCGATCCCTGGCCTCGCTCAGTGGGTTAAGGATCCAGTGTTGCCTCCATATGCCATGGGTTTGGATCTAAAAAGACCCAAAAAAAAAAAAGACAAAAAATAAAACAATTTCCTCAGAGTTCCTGCTGTAGCCCAGTGGGTTAAGAATCTGACTGCAGGAGTTCCTATTGTGGCTCAGTGGTAACAAACCTAACTAGTATCCATGAGGACACGGGTTTCATCCCTGGCCCTGCTCAGTGGGTTAAGGATCCAGCACTGCTGGGAGCTGTGGTGTAGGATGTAGACAAGGCTAGGATCTAGTATTGCTGTGCCTGTGGCATAAGCCAGAAGCTTTAGCTCCAATTCAACCCTGGCCTGGAAACTTCCATATGCCATGAGTACAGCCCTTAAAAAAAAAAAAAAAAGAATCTAACTGCAGCAGCTTGGGTCACTGCAGAGGCAAAAAAGGTTTGCTCCCTAGCCTGGTGGAGTGGGTTAAAGAATTCAGCGGTGTCACAACTGCAGCTTGGATTCAAACTATGGCCCAAGAGCTTCCACATGCCATGGGTATGACCATTAAAAATAATAATAATGAATTCCTGGGAGAGTTAATCTCTTAAGCCAAGAGAGCAGCTATCATCTTCATTAAATAATTTAGAAATGAGGAGTTCCCATCGTGGCTCAGTGGTTAACGAATCCGACTAGGAACCATGAGGTTGCAGGTTCGATCCCTGGCCTTGCTCAGTGGGTTAAAGATCCGGTGTTGCCATGAGCTGTGGTGTAGGTTGCAGACGAGGCTCAGATTCCAAGTTGCTGTGGCTCTGGTGTAGGCCGGCGGTTACAGCTTTGATTCAACCCCTAGTCTGGGAACCTCCATATGCCGCGGGGGCAGCCCAAGAAATGACAAAAAAGGCAAAAAAAAACAGAAATGAGATGCAGAACTTGGGCAAGGAGATAAAATCGAGAGAGGAGATAGCCAGAGAACCCAAAAAAATTTGTTGATTTATTCAGAATTCTACCAATAACCTACCCTCATTAAGATTTCAGGTAATAAATGAATCATAAATATAATCCCATACTAACTTAATTAGGCTTGTTATGAATTTATCTTCTAAAATAGTTCAAAATATTGATCTGATAACTTTAGATGATACCTTATTTATAGATAACTCTTAGACACCCTTTCTTTTCCACACATGAACTTTCTATACCTTGTTCCTTTCAGAAATCATTAATACTTGCTAACTCGGGATAATGAGTCTTTTGTTATTCTCCCATCCCCTTAGAGTTAACCATTATCTTTACTTTTATCATAATCATGTACTTGCTTCCTTCAGTTTTACCACCCAAATATGTATCCTTAAATAGTACAATTTAGTTTTGCCTATTTTGAAATTTATAGAAGTGGAATCATACTATATGTATTCTCTTTTGCTCCATGTTGTTGCTTACAGCTATACTTGTTCATTTGCACTTCTGCATAATTTTCCATTTTCTAAATATCCTTTAATTCATTCCTCCATTGCACAGTTAATGGATATTGATGATGTTTCCATCTGGGGACTACTATGAACAATGCTGTTATGAATACTGTTAAACATGAACTCTGATAAACATAAGCACACAGTATATTCCCAGGAGTGGAATTTTTATGTCATAGGATATGAGTATCTTCAACTTCACTTAACAATGCAAACTACTTTCCAAAGCGGTTGTGCCAATTGACACGGTCACTAGAAGTCTATGAGAATTCCAACCTTTGAAATTGTCAGATGTACTAATTTTGACAAATCTGGTGGGTCTGTACATGTATCCCACTAATCTCTACAGCCTTGATTAGAAATAAGGTTGAGCACCTTTTTCATAAATTTTATCAACTATCTGGATAGCCTTTACTATAAAATGGTGAGATGTCCTTCACATGTTTTGCTCTTTTTCTATAAGGTTGTCTTATTTTTTTCAAGAGTTCTTTATTCTAGATACTAGTATTTGGTGTTATAGGTTGCAAAAATCTCCTTACATTCTGTGTCTTGTCTCTTCTTTTTATGTTGTCTTTTGACACAAGTGTGATGTAGTCAATTTTTCTTTTTTTTTTTTGTCTTTTGTCTTTTTGTTGTTGTTGTTGTTGCTATTTCTTGGGCCGCTCCCGCGGCATATGGAGGTTCCCAGGCTAGGGGTCGAATCGGAGCTGTAGCCACAGACCTACGCCAGAGCCACAGCAACACGGGATCCAAGCCGTATCTGCGACCTACACCACAGCTCACGGCAACGCTGGATCGTCAACCCACTGAGCAAGGGCAGGGACCGAACCCGCAACCTCATGGTTCCTAGTTGGATTCATTAACCACTGTGCCACGACGGGAACTCCCAATTTTTCCTTTTATGTTTAGTCATTTTTGTAATTTGTTTAATGTCACTTAACCCCTGAAATATTCTCCTATATTATCTCCTAGTAGCTTTATAGTTTTGTTTTGTTTTGTTTTTGTCTTTTTGCTATTTCTTTGGGCCGCTTCCGAGGCATATGGAGGTTCCCAGGCTAGGGGTCGAATCGGAGCTGTGGCCACCAGCCTACGCCAGAGCCACAGCAACTCGGGATCTGAGCCATGTCTGCAACCTACACCACAGCTCACGGCAACGCTGGATCGTTAACCCACTGAGCAAGGGCAGGGACCGAACCCGAAACCTCATGGTTCCTAGTCGGATTCGTTAACCACTGCGCCACGACGGGAACTCCGCTTTATAGTTTTGACTTTCATGTTAAGGTCATTAATCTACTGGGTATTGATTTTTTTTTTCTATGGTATGAGGTAGGTGTTTATTTTTTTCCATTTAGATACCCAGTTGTTCCAGCATCAGTCACCCAGAACAAGAAAAGAATCTTATGAGTTGTTTTTCTTTTCTTTTAATCCAAGTGTAGGAAACCTCTAGCCCTTGACGCAACCATTTTCAGCTCACAGAGAAGGTAACAAGAAGTGGTTCGATTTATTCCAATAGTTGTTAGAGCTCAAAAGTTTTTGTTACATTGTTAATTGTAATATTTCAGAAACGTTAAATGTGGCGATAGGATTTTCTATCTAAACCTGAGATCTAGCATGCCTAATTTATAGTGTAGAAAAGTAGGCTTAGCTATATTAAAAATGAAAGGATAAAAATATCCTGAGCTTATAACAATTAACCTAATTCAACAAACACTTGAGAAATAAAATATAACATTTGTTTTATGCCTAAAGGCTATGCATTTTTATTCTTTGCTTGTTTATTTTCACAATTCTTATAATCAATTGAGTTTTGAGATTTTTTTACTCTCAAGGTTTTGGCAGAATTGAGGTTATATCTCTTTCTCTTTATCCAATTGACGTCTTTATATTTAAATCTTCTTTACAACATTACTGCCCAATGGACAGCTATTTAAAGAGCTCAACACTAAAGCAAATTTTGACCAAACCCTATTTTTTTCATTTACTGGACAGAATTTAACTTGGAGGGTTCGTCCAAAGAAGGCTCATCCTTCTTTCTCCTCTTGACTCTTCTAGCCTTGCCTTCTTCAGACTTCAGACTAAGCAACACTAAGATTCTTTCATTCTTCCTTGATGTCCTAATTTCATATCCCCTCTTCACCTTGGCTCTTCTGAAGGCAGGGGCTAAGACTGTCTATCATAAAATTGACCAGCAGGAAATAGAATAAACTTTCACCTTCTTTACCACAGACATAATACCTTCATTAATATACTTCCTTTTTTTAAGTCACTTTCCACTGCTGTTTGTGTATACCATCTACAACTAGCCATAATAATGACAGAAAATCAAATGTTTGTTAACACTATCAAAGAGCATTTTGTTCCCATTTTTAAAAGTTATTGAGTCTAATATTTCTATATTTCTCTCATTCTTAAAAAGAAACCTCAATTATGTTACTTATAAGTACTTATTATGTACTTATAGATGATCCCAAATGGTTTAAAACATGTATACACATACACAAATTTCTTGAGAGAAAACAGAACCACTTCTAGTATAACATATATCTCTAAGACTTTCATATTTCACTATTTAACATGTAAAGGTAAATATTTTTGGTCACTTTGTTTTTTTCACTATTATTTCTTTTTAAATTGGAACAAGGAAAATTGTTTCTCTGCTTATTCACAGTTCTTAGCATGTGAATGGGACAACACCTTTCCCATCTTAGAAAGCTTTTTTCTAGCATCGCCAATTATAATTTTGAAGTCTTTCCTTTATTCAACAGTAGAGTTTTTTTTCTTTTTGAAGAATTACGACAATAATTCAAAAAAGCTCAATTATGCCTAGCAAAATTCCATTATCTAATTTCCCAAGGGTTACTAGTGAGCCCTGCCCCATCCACCAGGATACACAAGAACTCTGTTTTAAAGAAGTTCCACATGAATGCCTGTTTCTCCCTTGTGTTCTCCATGGCTGCGAATTACCTCTTTGAAAAACACAATGCCCTGCTGAATGTGCGTTTTTTCATTAAAATGTGACCTGTTACCATGCTGGTATCTGTGCTGGACATTCAACTATTTGGCCAAATTCACACCCGCATATTTTGGACATTCTTCTGGGCTAAAGCTGCACCCAGAGCATCTGTTCTGTGCAAAGGATTAATGAAAAAAATGTGTGTGAAAGTCAGGAGCCAGCTTAGTGACCGCACATCCCCTTCCAATGTTTGATCATCCCACAAATGTGTGAAACAACTCTGAGCCATGTGGAGTTTATGGCTTACTTTTAATCTTAAAATTTTTAAATTTATAGATGAGAAGGCAGCAAGAAAAAAAATCTTAGAGAATGTTTTCTTTCTTTCTGTTTTAGTTCCTGGCCATGTGATAACCTCTTAGGGTTTCTAATATTAGAGTCTTAAAGTTAGTCTTTTCCTTAGGACATTCTACTATAATCAAGAATCTGGAGTTGCTGTCGTGGCGCAGTGGTTAGCGAATCTGACTAGGAACCATGAGGTTGTGGGTTCAATCCCTGCCCTTGCTCAGTGGGTTAACGATCTGGCGTTGCCGTGAGCTGTGGTGTAGGTCCCAGACGCGGCTCAGATCCTGCGTTGCTGTGGCTGTGGCATAGGCTGGCAGTTACAGCTCCGATTCGACCCCTAGCCTGGGAACCTCCATATGCCACGGGAGTGGCCCAAGAAATGGCAAAAAGACAAAAAAAAAAAAAAGAATCTAAGAAAAGTTTAGTTTTTCCTCCATAACAAAAGAAGAAGGAAAATACTATTTTAAATCTTAAAATTAAGGGTGGTGGAAAAGCTTATGTATATTTTCCTTTACCCAGAACTCTGTTTTCCTCCTTTCTCTGCATCAGCTCTAGGGGTTAAAAAAAAAAAAGTAACCAATTCTGGAAAGGGAAATCTAACATATACTATTATTATTATTATTTTGTCTTTTTGTCTTTTCTAGGGCTGCACTCACAGCACATGGAGGCTCCCAGGCTAGAGGTCTAATCGGAGCTGTAGCTGCTGGCCTACACCACAGCCACAGCAATGCTAGATCCAAGCTACGTCTGCAACCTACACCACAGCTCACAGCAATGCAGGATCCTTAACCCACTGAGCAAGGCCAGGGATCGAACCTGCAACCTCATGGTTCCTAGTGGGATTTGTTAACCAATGAGCCATGATGGGAACTCCGAATCTAACATATATTAAATGAAAAATCCATTTTCAAAATATAGATACTGGAATGGATGTATCTTGGGGTTTTGTTTGTTTTTAATGGCCACACCTGCGGCACATGGAAGTTCCCAGGCCAGGGACTGAATCCAAGATACAGCTGTAACCTAAGCCTCGCACAGCTGCAGCAACACCAGATCCTTTAACGAACTGTGCTGGGCCAGGGATCGAACCAGTGCCCCTGCAGTGATCTGGGCCACTGTAGTAGGATTCTTAAACCATCGTGATACAGTAGGAATTCCCATATGCTATATTTTATTTGTTGTTGTTGTTGTTGTTGTTGTTGTTGTTGCTGTTGCTATTTCTTGGGCCCCTCCCGCGGCATATGGAGGTTCCCAGGCTAGGGGTTGAATCGGAACTGTAGCCATCCGAGCCACGTCTGCAACCTACACCACAGCTCACGGCGACGCCGGATCGTTAACCCACTGAGCAAGGGCAGGGACCGAACCCGCAACCTCATGGTTCCTAGTTGGATTCGTTAACCACTGCACCATGACGGGAACTCCCCCCATATGCTATATTTTAAATTAATGCCATGCATAAAGAAAACACTGAAGACTGATGACTAGACATAATTCTAAAAATCTCCCAAGTTATACTATATAAATCTCTAGTCAAATTTCCCTCTTGTATATTGAGAGTTGAATGGTCATAAACATCACTAAAGAAGTCTCAGTTACGCCTAAGGAGATGGGTTTAGGGAATATATAGAGAGAACTAATCTTTCATAAGCAAAAGTATAACATTTCTATCACTCTACTATATACCAGGGCCATTTGCTGCCCAGGCAATAAGGAGCCAGCACCTTCAGATACCCCGTGGTAGAATCTGGTGAGTTCTTTTGACCAAAACAATGAAGACCCTCTGTTCTAATCATCAGATGTTGACCTCATCTCTCTAAATGTTCAGCTGGTAACCTTGACTAGTTAGTTGTCCTTTGCAGTATTCCATCCTTGGAATAGCTACTATGATTGCCTCTCATTCTCCTTTCCAGTCTGTAAAAACAGAATTGAGTTTCTTCCCCACTGGGTCACTCGCCACACTCAGGAAACAAGGATAGAACTTAAGAACTGGTCAATAAATGTGGCAGAGGTTAACTACAGAAACACTGACAGAACTGTGTAAGAAAAGGGTTTCAGCTACAATGCCTCCCCACAGCAACATCCAAAGACATAGTGAAAGTAATACCACGAGAAGGAACTAAAGTAAAAGAGTAAATGCCAATCCCTCAAGATATGGCTTTAGTTTGCAAGCCAGGAGAATTTGGGTGCAATTTTGGCTTATTGTGATTCTCATTTCTTAAGAAAGGAAAACAGGTTCTCTACAAAATGACAGAGGTTATTTACCTTTTAAATAGTTTTCACTATTTTTTCATTGTTTTAATTTAAACTGACACCTGTCAAAGGTTAGTAAATCTGGATGAGAAGTATAATGAACATATCTACATGTTTGCTTTTTTGCAGGTAGCCAAGTAGAAAAGACAGCTGCTTGCTTTGCTGAAAAGTATTATCCCAGAGCACCCCCTTATGGCACAATACACTAACCAAAGTGCTTCTATGGGAAGTCAAAAGGGTTTCAAATCTTCCATATAAGGAGATAGATACTGCTTTTCCACCATTAAGATTTTTTCTCTTTTTTTGATGAGAAATTAGAAATCCCTTGGGCTCAAAAGAACTGTCTCAGTTCATTTTATAAACAGATTCATTTACTACTTCAAAAATTAATTTCTTTCATGCTAGAAGAAGCTGGAACCCCATACTTTTTTTTTAAGGGCCATACTTAACGGCATATGGAAGTGTCCAGGCTAGGGGTTAAATCAGCCTACACTATAGCCACAGCAACACCAGATGTGAGGTGCATTTGTGACCTACACTGCAGCTTACAGCAATATCAGATCCTTAACCCAGGGAGTGAGGCCAGGGACTGAACCTGCATCCTCATGGATACTAGTCCAGATCATAACCTGCTGAGCCACAACAGGAACTCCCTGGAACCCTATATTTCAGATGTATTCAATTGTGGCAAAGCTAAACGAACCCAGTTTAATTCCTAGATGGATTCTTATACTACCACCTGGACTTGTATTTGTGACGTGTCATCTTTCATTAAACCATTCACGTCCACTAACCTCTGAACTCCTCTCGGATGCCAGCTTCAGAGCCCGTTCATGTTATGAGCACCGTATGAACTCTTATTCCCTGAACAGGATCACTGATTTGTATTAAGAGCATAAGTGACTACAGCTGTAAATATGGTTCTCTGGAAGGTTTTTGTTGCAACTGGAAAGACAAGAAATGAAATAATTCTGATCCAAGCAGGTAAATGTTAATAATAACTTAGCATGATAGGAAATTCACACATAACCTCTGTTTCCTTTTATTTTTTAACCTAAGACTTTTAATGTGTTCCATTGTTAAGAGCAAATAATGTATTAAATATCAGAAAAAGGCATTCAGGAGTTCCCGTCGTGGCGCAGTGGTTAACGAATCCGACTAGGAACCATGAGGTTGCGGGTTCGGTCCTTGCCCTTGCTCAGTGGGTTAACAATCCGGCGTTGCTGTGAGCTGTGGTGTAGGTTGCAGACGCGGCTCGGATCCTGCGTTGCTGTGGCTCTGGTGTAGGCCGGTGGCTACAGGTCCAATTTGACCCTAGCCTGGGAACCTCCATATGCTGCGGCCCCAAAGAAATAGCAAAAAGACAAAAAAAAAGAAAAGAAAAAGGCATTCAAATTTAAACATGTGACAGAACTTGGTTTAATAGCATCTTTAAGTGCTAATCAAAGGAACTGAGTAGGTATTAAGTTTTTCTACCCCTTTGGGAAAACATTATTAACCTACGGTCATGTTATCCTGAAGACACAATATAAAATCTCATCACAGCAGGGTTCCAAAAAAGGTCAGGCCTAACTAAAGAAGCCTGAGCCCTACAGAGTTTTAAATGAGATCTCGGTGTTTAAAAAAAAAAAAAAACAAAACAACAACAACAAAAAAAAAACAAGAACAAAACATGGGACCAAAGCCAGAGGGTGGTAACTTGAGAAACAGCTTCACAGGTACAAGGCCAAATACCAGTTTAGAGCGGGCAAGGGCAAGAATGATTATTAGTAGACAAAAGGCCCAAACTAAATGTCCAAACCAGCTGTTCCCCACCATGAGTGGACCAGCTGCTGCCAGGGTTTGGGTCCTCACAGAGTTGGGGCAGCATACCCACTCCAAAGCAAGCAGGAGTGGGCATATCCTGAGAGGTAAATCCAAGTAAACACTCTGAGAGAGTTTCAAGGAGCGAACCAGGTAATCAAGGTAAATCAGGTCCAGTGGGCAGGAAACACGACCTCGAGCCAGCACAGGGCCAGAGAGGGCCCTGGGCAATGACGATGAACAAAGCCTTCCTTGTTTTGGTTGTTGAGTAGGGCTAGATAAAAGGTACAGGGTGAGGGTGAGAGAGACAGAGACTGGGAGATTGGGAGACTGTTTAGCACTGAGTTGGAAATTTTAAAATGTCCATTTCCTTCTCTTCATCCCACCAGCATCAAAACACAATATAAAATGTGGAACACTTCCTCCCTCGCTTTGCCTACAAGGTCCATTATGACTTCAAATCACCCTCACTGTTTATCATTTCAAAAAGAACACTTTTTTTGGCGGGGGTGGGGGGAATCAATCCAGTGGGTTGGTCATAACCTAATCCTTGGTCCTTTAGAGAAATGTTAGTTCCAGGTTACTCAAAGTCTCTTGAAGCCCCTTTTAACGAGTGGCAAATCTTGTTTCATTCAAATGTACCTTCCTCACTTTGCCTACAAGGTCCATTATGACTTCAAGTCACTCTCCCACTGTCCTTCCTCAGCTCTCCAAGCTGAGGCTTTGAAAATGGCTATGCATCCAAGTGAAATTCAAGTACCAGGTAGCTGAGTAGCTGCTCTAATTTCAGTGGTCTGTCCCTCTGCCAGCAATGATGGCTCCTTAATTCAGAATGTCCCAGAAACTACCACAAAAATCCACCAGAGGTCACCTTACTGCCACACACAATGGATAGGGAATTGCAGAGCTTCACATCCCCTAAAAAGATTATGAAATAACAGTGTTCGTGCTGAAGTTGTAAAAATACATATAATAGCAAATGGACATCAAGTATGTCTTTCCCATAAGGCACAGTGATCTCATAATTTTAAATAAACGAGGCTGAAAATGCTCATGGAAATCATGGGAAAGTGAGAGGAAATCAGTACATTGCTTCTCAAAAGCCACATTCACTTATTTTTCACATTATATCAGAAGTCATATGATTCCAGAAGGACACGAGAGTAGGCAACGTTCCTAATTTGGAGAGGCACATTCATTGTTATCAGGTCTCTGAGCCCCTAAAATTGTATGCATTTTTCCGAAGACAGAAAGATTCTCAAAGAGATTTTAAGAGATGAGATTCAGAACCATTGGAAAATAACTTTTTTCCACCAAAGAAAATTCAAGGAGAAATTTGGACTCAGAAACTCCCTCCAACTCTGATTATCTCAGCCACCCTGAGACAGATCAAGAAACTGATGTTTGAGGCCCTGTTCTTCAGAAAGAGCCTGAATGACAGAACTGAAAGGCTAGCAAAGCTTCAGCATTCACCACCGAACTAAAAGGTACAGAATAAATGATAATTGTTGATAGTTAAGGCAGAAAGCAGGTTGAAAACAAAAGGAAGATAAATGAGAATGGCTCACCAGGACCTGAAACCCCAGGCCCTGGGGACAAATGGGGATCATTGACATAGAAAAAGGGGTAGAAACCCCCAGTGTGATGCAGATTTGTTTGAAGCTGAGTGACCAGCTCCTAGAGATGGGAGTCCCCACAGGCCAGCTCACCCCTCCCCCACAGCCCTGTGTGAGCTCACAGTTCCTAGCCTTCTGATGGCAGTTAGTTGCCTCATAGGGATTTAAACTGAACAAAATGGAAAGCTTTGGATGAGTGGAGCCAGAGTCGGCCATCAGTGTGAAATCTGAGAATTCGGAAAGGTCTGAAGTGTGGACAGGTGAGACTGATGGGAAAGAGGATCCAGGAAGGAACTGTGATTTGTTTCTGTGCCTTTAGGGACTGAAGGTCTGGGCTTTGACATGTACTTAAATCATCTCTTTGGAGTTTGGAGTTTAGGATGCATTTGAAAATGATGGCCTTTGTTTTTTTCTGTTATTCCTGAACTTTCTCATTTATCACCCAAATTTGACTTATTAATAATATCTAGCAAAAATACTGTCCATTAGAAGATGAGGCTAGGTATCCTTGTACCTAACTACTCTCCCGAATCCTTTGGGGAAATGACCATATTTTCTTATTTTAGCATTGGGCTCCATCAGAACTGACCAGGCTTAAGAAAAAAATTGGGTTTTATACTATGTCTTTTTTTAGCAGCACCCACAACATGTGGAAGATCCCCCAGGCCTGAGACTGTACCTGAGCCACAGCAGTGACAATACCAAATCCTTAACCATGACACCACCAGGAAACTCCTAAGCTATGTCTTAAAAACAAGGAGACTGGAAATCCTAGAATGGAATCACGTCAAACTTGAGGGATAGCTCAGTTTTAAATCAAAGGAACAAACAGAAATCACTGTCTGCAAACCGTTTGGGGAAAATGAGCTAAATTTACACTTTTAAGCCAGTGACATCCAGTAGACTATACAAGCAAGTAGAAACAAAACCAAAAGACTACAAGACTGATTCCAGCTCCAAAATAAGTTCTGTGATCTCGCCTTCTCTTTACCACAGATAATCCATTTGACCTGACATTCAGTGTATTACAGTGAAAGAGCAGACAAAGCCCAGACATTCATCCTTTAGGAATTCTGAGTTCTCAAAGCCAATAACAGTCACTTTCTGGTTGAGTGACTGAAGTTATTCACCTTGTTTTCTCACCTGTAAAATGGGAATAATACGATCTACCTTGTAAGGACTAGGGTTTATGTGTGTGTGTGTGTGTATTTTAACTATCGCAGCTTCCTTCTCACATACGAGGTAAGACAAAATATAATGTACTCTACATTCTATATTTTTCAAAGAAAGCACTTTGAAAAATAAAAGCACTCTAAAGAGTACTACCCACAACCATGATATAAAGCATATGGAGGGCTCACTTCAGTCACCACACACAACAAAAATAGATTGTCATTTCAGATCTATTGAAATTGTTCTTTTAATCACTTGTAGGGCCAAAAAGAAGCTACCAGAAGACTTATTCCCACTTAACCTCAGGAAAAGTTACAAAGAGTAGTGGTCCTAAAACAGAACGGCTGCTTTTGCAAACTGTGAGTTCTTTTTAGTATAGCTGTATACCTAGGAAGGGGAATAAGATGGGAGGGGAATGAGAAAGGGACTCAAGGATGTCCAGATCATCTACCAGACTGGCCTTTATCAGGTATTTTACAAACCTAAAACCCTCTCGCTAGAGAAGTTACAGAAGGAAATTCTACACCAAAGCTATACTCTTGACCTGCATTACCACTCTTGCTGAACGTCCCAAAAAGCATCTTTCCTACATGGGTTGCACTAACTAAAGAAAAAATGTCATTTCCTGCTTCTATGCAAGTGTTCCTAAAAACAGTCATAGAGACTAAAAAAATCTAGCTCCAGGAGACAGTGACTTAAAAAGCAAAAGCTGGAGTTCCCGTCGTGGCACAGTGGTTAACGAATCCGACTAGGAACCATGAGGTTGCGGGTTCAATCCCTGGCCTTGCTCAGTGGGTTAAGGATCCGGCGTTGCAGTGAGCTGTGGTGTAGGTTGCAGACACAGCTCGGATCCTGCATTGCTGTGGCTACAGCTCTGATTAGACCCCTAGCCTGGGAATCTTCATATGCCTCGGAAGAGGCCCTAGAAAAGGCAAAAAGACCAAAAAAAAAAAAAGAGCAAAAGTTCATTAATGTCATAACAAAGAATTTTGCAGTGTTATTCAGATTTTTTGCTCAAAAACAAAACTTTATATGTATATTTGAATTCAGTTCTCCAGTTTATCTTCTTCATGAGTTGCATTTTCATAAGAATTCTAAGAAAAGGGAGTTCCCATTTGTGGCTCAGTGGGTTGCAAACTGAACTAGTATCCATGAGGATGCAGGTTCAATCCCTGGCCTCACTCAGTGGGCTGAGGATCTCTGTTGTCATAAGCTGTTGTGTAGGTCACAAATACAGCTCCACTGTGGTTCAGATCCCGTGCATTGCTGTTGCTGCAGTGTATGCCTGCAGCTACTGCTCCGATTCCACTTCTAGCCTGGGAACTTCAATATGCTGCAAGTATGGCCCTGAAAAGAAAAGAAAAAAAATCTAAGAAAAGCAAAATATTTCTTTTTTTTAATATAATGATTTTTATTTTTTTCCATTATAGCTGGTTTACAGTGTTGTCAGTTTTCTACTGTACAGCATGGTGACCCAGTTACACATACATGAATACATTCTTTTTTCTCACATTCTCATGCTCCATCATAAGTAACTAGACATCGTTTCCAGTGCTGCACAGCAGGATCTCATTGCTAATCCATTCCAAAGGCAATAGTCTACATCTATTAACCCCAAGCTCCCAATCCATCCCCCTCCCTCCCCCTCCCCCTTGGCAACCACAAGTCTATTCTCCAAGTCCATGATTTTCTTTTCTGTGGAAAGGTTCATTTGTGCTATATATTAGATTCCAGATATACGTGATATCCTATGGTATTTGCCTTTCTCTTTTTGACATTGCACTCAGTATGAGTCTCTAGTTCCATCCATTTTGCTGCAAATGGCATTCTTTTCTTTTTTATGGCTGAGTAGTATTCCATTGTGTATATATACCACATCATCCTAATCCAATCATCTGTTGATGGACATTAGGGTTGTTTCCATGTCTTGGCTATTGTGAATAGTGCTGCAGTGAACATGCAGGTGCATGTGTCTTTTTCAAGGAAAGTTTTGTCTGGATATATGACCAAGAGTGGGATTTCTGGGTCATATTGTAGTTCTATGTATAGTTTTCTAAGGTACCTCCATACTGTTCTCCATAGTGGTTGCACCAGTTTACAAAATATTTCTTATTAGAGTATCTGAATGCCTATTTACATTAAGGTTTTTTTTTGCAGTTAAAATAGGCTAGAAGCACCAAGCAGATCTTATGTGTGATAGACCTAAAGTAGATCCAAGGCAGAGAGGCTTCTTTGTCTCAATATGTGTACAGACTAGAATACTGTAACATAGTGGAAATATGAATAGGAATTGCCAGAGTTAAGCTTCCTAGATTCAATTCCTGATGTGCCATCTGCTAGCTACATGACATAAAATGCTATTTGATCTCTATGAATAAGTTACATCTCAATGAATAAATTATTTCATTTTTAAATGGGAATAACACTATACTACATGGACTTATTGTGAAAATTAAATGACAAAATACTGATAAAGCTGTTTGCACAGTCCCCAGGTATGTGGTACTTGTAAAATAACAGTAGCTATTAATATAATAACTACATCTTCATGGGTAAAAGCAGGCCTTTTTAAATATTTTAAAATGCAATTTTGATTATAGAAATAACATACTCTTATTGTAAAAAGTGGAAATGACTACAAAGAATTTAAAAAGAACATGGAATTCCCATCATGGCTCAGAGGAAATGAATCTTACTAGTATTCATGAAGATGCAGGTTCGGTCCCTGGCCTCACTCAGTGGGTTTAAGGATCTGATGTTGCTGTGAGCTGCAGTGTAGACTCAGTTCAGATCTGGCATTGTTGTGGCTGTGGTGTAGGCCAGTGGCTATAGCTCCGACTTGATCCCTAGCCTGGGAACTTCCATATGCCACGAGTGTGGCCCTAAAAAGACCAAAAAAAAAAAAAAAAAGAATTTAAAAAGAAGATTTCAAACCCCTAATCCCACCAATTAGAGAAAAAGCTATTTAACATTTGGTCATCTTCTATTTTTCCTAGCACATTTTTACCTAACTGGGGATCACATGTACACAGTTTGATATAATGAGGACTAGCGTTTAGTATCTGGGCTATGAAATAATGTTGCACTTCCTTCAGCATCATACGTGAGCTATTCCCAGAGATACCACCTTGAAAACCGTATTTTCATATTCTTCACTATCCTTTTTCTCTAAGAATTGGCTAGCTACCCAACTAGGATATAGCCCTGTGATCCTTAACTTCTTAATGTAAATTTTCTCACTTTCAGATGCATATCTCTTTCCTTAAGAGCCTCTACAGGCACCCTCTCTGTAAATAGTTAACAACTCTTTCCCCTTTCTCTCCAAACACCTAAACCCCAAACTCAATCGGGCTTCATAGCCCAACCCTGCAGAACTCCTCCCCTGATGGTTGTGGAAGAGGGATATTTAGAGATGGAGCTTCTTCTTGTGACTATTTCCTTTCAACATGTTTTAACTGTACAAATTGCATGAAGAGGAGTTCGAATCACGGCTCAATGGAAATGAATCTGACTAGCATCCATAATGATGCAGGTTCAATCCCTGGCCTCACTCCGTGGGTTAAAGGATCTGGTATTGCCATAAGCTGTGGTATATGTAGCTCGCAGATGAGGCTTGGATCTGGCAACCTACATACCCTACATGTTGTCTAGGCTGGCGGCTACAGCTCCTGATTCAACTCCTAGTGTGGGAACCTTCATATACCTTGGGTGTGGCCCTAAAAGGACCAAAGAAAAAAAAAATGCATGAAGTTTCACAGATATAATTACCCATTTATCCTCGTACTAGATGTATGACTAACATAACCTTGCTATGAATAGTCAAGAAATGGATTGTTCCCTATTCTAACAAGGCGCAGTGGTTGGCAGAGTCTAGGATCATCAACTGCTTCTCCTGAGGGCTAAAAACAAAATAAAAGCTCAATTTTCCACAACACTCTGGGAAAAGATGCATTTTAATCCATTTCCCTGACTCTCTTCTTTCCCCAGCTGATGGCAGTAAAAGTAGACAGAGACTTGGGTTGAACAAGCTGCCACTGTGCTGCAATTTCCAAGCCTCTCAAACAGAAAACAAGCAAAAAAAAAACCTAATATCTATCATCATATCTACAATATCCATCTATGCTTCCTCGATGCCTCTCACCCCCATCATCTGTCTTGTTTAAAGCTCCTGGCTGATCTTAGACTCTCACATAAAAGCAACATCCTTGTTACTGATCTGACTGATGGCTCAGAGAGCCCGGTTAGAGAGCAGAGCACACACAGCATGCACATATACTCATTCACACATATGTGCACACAAGTACACATGAAACGGCCAGTAGGACACATAATACACAAAGTATATGCAGAAACAGATCACAAAATTAAAGTAGCATTGTGCTACAGCATAAGCAAAGAGCTGTATTGAGTTGAAAAGAAATATAAATGAACACTGATCGTCAAATGAACTTTGGAAGAAAATTTAATCTCGAGAGTCTGAATAAATGGAGGTAAGACTTCATAAGACCAGTCTTTACTCAATGATCACACATAGCAAAACTTCAGAAAGTCTGCAAGGCATAATATCAATAGCAATATCTTTTTTTTTTTTTTGTCTTTTTGCTATTTCTTGGGCCACTCCTGTGGCATATGGAGGTTCCCAGGCTAGGGGTCGAATCAGAGCTGTAGCCACCGGCCTACGCCAGAGCCACAGCAACGCGGGATCCAAGCTGCGTCTGCAACCTACACCACAGCTCACGGCAACGCCGTGATTGTTAACCCACTGAGCAAGGGCAGGGACCAAACCCGCACCTCATGGTTCCTAGTCGGATTCATTAATCACTGAGCCATGACGGGAACTCCATCAACAGCAATATCTTAATTTGATTGTTTTTCCATGACTTACCAAGGACTGTCGAATCCATTCTCTCATTAGATCCTTACCATAGTTCCCAGGTAATTGAAACTAAGACATCATTTTTTTGTTTGTTTGTTTACATTCAACTCTTTCCTTCCTTCAACAAAATTCAGAGTGCCTCATATGTGCCCAAGAGTATCTGAGGTACTGAAAATTCAGCAGTGAACAGGACAGGTTAAAGCTGCTATTCTCATATGGTTTACATTTTAGCAGGAGAGAGACAATATACGATTTGCTTATATAAGTAAAATAAGTTATATAGTCATTTAGAACATAACATTAGAATGATATAGTAATTTATAAAATATAAAATACTATGGAAAAATAAACAAATAAGGGTGACAGGAAGTGCTGAGGGAAGGTTTCAATTTTATAGCAGTGTTAAGACAGGTGTTACCTGAAAGAATATATCTGGAAGAAGAGTGGTCTAATCAGAGGGAACAGTCTGTGTCAAGTCCAGGGACAGGGGTCTGCCTGGACTGTTTATAAAGCGTAGCAAAAAGACCACTGTGATGAGGGAAATGATAAGAGATGAAGAAAGGCAAAGGAGAAGGGGCAGGACCGGATATTTTAGGACCTTAACGGTCTTTGTAAGGACTTTAGCTTTTACTCTTAAGAGGGCTGGGAAGGCATTCTGGCTGTTTTGATTAGAAAAGACTGTAGGTTGGCAAGGTTAGAAGCAGGGAAATGAGTTAGAACATTATTACATTAACCTAGGCAAAGGATGACTGCATCTTGGCCGGTGGTTATGTGGTAGGGGCCCTCCCAGAACAAAGGGAAGGCAACCTACATGATCAGTATGTGAGCATGCATGTGCAACTTTGGGGCAGTATGACATAATCCACATCCATCTGCAACTTTGTAGCATAAACCATCCAACCAGAATTTACAGAATGTATGTTGCCTTATAAGGGGGACAAAGGGACCAAAGTGTAAAAGAAAAAAAAAAACGGGAAGGTATATAAGACAGCGCCCCACTGAGTTCGAGGCTCAGCCTTTGGATATGAATCCGCTGAGTCAGTGCTGGCACGAATAAACACTGCTTCCTGGCAAAAAGCCTCTGTGTCTCCCTGTACGAGAATCTTGCAACAGTTATAGCATTGGAGGTAGTGAGAAATGGATTCTGTATATAATTTGAAAGTAGAAGGGACTCCTTGATGTGTCATGCAGGTAGCAAAGATAGACAGTGCCAAGGAAGATGTCAACATTTTTGGCCTATGAAACTAAAAGGATAGACATGCTACTTACTGAAAAGAGAAAAAATAGAGCAGAATTTGAATTCAGTTTTGCAAATGTTAAGTTTAGCTATCTATTTAACATCCAAGTGGAGATGCTGACTAGGCAGTGAGATATATGAGTCAGAAGTTAAGGAAAGAAGTCTGGGTCGAGATAAAATTTGAGAATTGTCTTCACTTAGATGGCATTTAAAACCACGAGCATTGATGAAATTACTAAGAGTGAGAAAACAGTAAGGACCAAGAAGCAAACCCTGGTGGTCTCCAATGCAAAAGGTGCAGAAAAGAAGAAAGTTTCAGCAAAGGAGCCTGAAAAGGAACAACCAATGAGAAAGGGGAAAAAGCAGGAGAATGTGGAATTCTTGGGAGGCAAAGGGAAGAAACCATTTCCAGGAGGAAGTGACCGATTGTGCTGATGCCCTTGATGATGAAAACGAAAAACTGACTGCTGTATTAATAGTGTGAAAGTTGCTGTTACCAGGAAGCTCAGCAAGAGTTGCTTCTGCGGAATGATGGAGATGAAAGCCTGACTGGAATGAGTTTAAAAGACAATGGGAAGAAAGGTTCCTTTCTATCACAAGAACAGAAGAATGAAGCAAAAGCTGCTGGAGTTAAAAGATGGTTTCTGTTTGTTTTTTGCTTTCTTTTTTAGGGCCACACCCACAGCATATGGAAGTTCCCAGGCTAGGGGTCGAATCAGAGCCGCAGCTGCCAGCCTACACTACAGCCACAGCAACACAGAGTCTAAGCCGCACCTGCAACCTATACCACAGCTGATGGAAACGCTGGATCCTTAACCTACTGAGCAAGGCCAGGGATAGAACCCACATCCTCATGGATACTAGTCAGATTTATTTCCACTGAACCACGAGGGGAACTCCCAAGAGATGCTATTTTTAAGATAGAAATAGCAGCATGTTTCTATGGCATTGGAAATAATCCAGCAAAGAGGAAAACTGATGATACAGGAGGGAGAGGGGAGGATTACAGCGTACTTGAGTAGATGAGTGGATATACAATCTCATTCACAAACCAAGGCATAGAAAAGTGGTTTACTCATGACTAAACCAATAAATGATAGAGCCTAAACTTGAACTCAAGCCTCATGGCCAGCATTCTCCCCACACCATGATGGAGGCGGCCTTGGTGTGCTTCGCCATAAGGTGCTTGTCAAATGGTAATCAACTTCTGCCTAATTACATTACGTCAGAGTACACCTTATTTCACAGACATTTCAATATACTGCATGTTTATCTGATGTGTGTCAGGCACCAGGCTGGTGTGGATAGAGGGAGTAAGAATATAAAGGTGATGAGTTCCCGTCGTGGCGCAGCGGAAAAGAATCCCATTAGGAATCATGAGGTTGCAGGTTCGATCCCTAGCCTTGCTCAGTAGGTTAAGGATCCGGTGTTGCCATGAGCTGTGGTGTAGGTCGCAGACGTGGCTCGGATCTGGTGTTGCTGTGGCTCTGGCCTAGGCAAGTGGCTACAGCTGCGATTAGACCCCTAGCCTGGGAACCTACATGCTGCAGGTGTGGCCTTTAAAAAGACAAAAGGCAAAAAAAAAAAGAAAAAAAGAATATAGAGGTGAATGACACCAATGTTCACTGCAGCACTATATACAATAGCCAAGACATGTAAACAACCTACATGTCCATCAACAGAGGAGTGGATAAAGAAGATGTGGTACATATACATAATGGAATATTACTCAGCCATTAAAAAAGAAAAGAAATAATGGCATTTGCATCAACATGGATGGACTTAGAAATTATCATGCCAAGTGAAGTCAGACAGGGAGATACCAATATCATATGCTATCACTTACATGTGGAATCTTAAAAAAAAAGACACAATTAAACTTCTTGGGAGAACAGATACTGACTCACAGACTTTGAAAAACTTATGGTTTCCAAATGAGACAGGTTTGGAGGTGGGGGGGATGCACTGAGGGTTTGGGATGGAAATGCTGTAAAATTTGGTTGTGATGATCACTGTACAATTATAAATGTAATAAAATTCATAGAGTAATTAAAAAAAAAAGGTGAATGACATACTTTATCTAAGGAAACTTATAATCTCATGACGCTTAAAAAAAAAATCCCAGAGAAGACAAAATGAAATTGGTGTACTACTAGATAGTTCTAATGATTAAAGTATTTCCTTACATTGAGGCATACTCTACCTCTAGGCAATGTCTCCCAATTTTTTTTTTGAGGGTTACTTTTTTTATTTACTTATTTTTAATTTAAATTTATCTTTTATTTGGCTGTGCTTATGGCATGGGGAAGTTCCTGGGCCAGGGATCAAACCTCAGCCACAGCAGTGACAATGCTGTCTTTAACCACTAGGCTACCAAGGAATTCCTCAACTTGCTTTTAATTCAGCCCTTTCCAGAAACAATGACTAGATCTATTCTTTAGGGAATATGGATGAATCACAAGTCCTTTCTCACTGGTAGAAAACTATTCTCACTGTGATCTGGGAATAAAACAATAGATCACAAGCCCATAAGCATATATACAAGGTAAAAGTAATGAAATTACCAATGTGAATTTATTTTATATCTTTATTTTCAACCTCACCCTTTGTAATATGAAAGACTACTCACACTTAAGGTGTTAAATTTGGCAGTGGGACAATTGCAAGGTTTCACAATATGGAGATATTTTACATTTCAGAAAATACTCGAACTTCTTTAATTCACTTGACAAATGCATTAAACATTTCAAACAAATAATGCTTTCCAAGTATAAAAGCATGAATTCTATCCCTTAGCAAAGTACCTTATGTGTGTATGTGTGTGACTTCGTCAGGTTATCATAATACCTCGTTGATTTTTTTTTTATTAAAACAGATATAGGCTCCATCTAGAAGTCCTATGGGCTTTCAGAGAACAGAATTTGTAGTTTGAGTATCTTTTTCTTTCTAATAACTGACAACATTTGCAAGAAAAAAGACATTCTCTTCTATCTACAGTATCCTTTTAGGAAATCAAATATCCAATATAAATAACAACTACCTGTGATGATAACTAAAGAAGAGTTAATATTTTAATGAAGAAAAGCATTCAGAGCAGGCAAATATAAGAAAGCCACAGTCTATTTCCTCAGCCTGGAATTCCCCCGTGCACTCCTTTTAGCAAATACCTATTCAGTCTTTCAGGAGCCTTTGCAAATGTTGACTCCTTGTTAAGTCTTCCTCTGCTTATCCCCATCCTCATCCCCACCTTGGAGATGGAGATATTTCCTTAGGAACAAAGACACTTCTGACGGTAAACTGCATAAGATATAAAAGAGATTGGGGTAGAGATAGGGTACATGGAGAAAAGTTTGCTCAGTGAGGCCCTAGAGGGCAGAAATAGGATCAGAGAATAAATGTTACAAGTAAATTTTGATTTGCCCCAAGGAAGGATTTCCTAATGACATGACCAGCTAGTTACAGAGTCACTGTCTTGGAGGAAACAGTTCTGCTTTGGAATCCTGGAATCCCATTGTATGACTTTGGACCCCAAATTTCAGCTGTCATTTTACCCCCAACTTCAGCTGCCTCATGTGCAAAATTCAGATCAAAGCTTTTATCCTTTTAGTTTGGATGCTGGTGCTTATTACACTATTTCCTGTATCCCTGAGTGTTAACAGAAGAAACTGAATTGTGACCATCAATGCATTTCACCACCAAAGGCAGATGAGTAAATGAGGATATAGCTCAAATCAGGAAGAGGAGGTGAAACCTCATATACGAATGAATGACTCTTCACACTTACAATGAGTAGCTTTGAGAACAAACACATTTCTGCTGCTTCTTTGAGACCTTTCTTACCTGTTTTTCTATCCACTCGCCAAGGCCATTAGTTTATAAGTGAGTAAATTATGTGGAAGAGCTTGTATAAATTAAAATAGAATGGCTTTTAATTGATATCGGACACCTTGAAATGTATGACAAATTAGCTTGGTAAGGCAGCCAGCTAACAGAAGATAAGCTTTAGGTAAAATTCTTTGAACTATGTTTTCTCATTATACCTATACAAATTCTATTTGGGGGTTCCAACAGATTTTTCTGTCTGATTTAGGCAGTCAGACTTAAATCAATTTTTTTCCACAGGTAGACAAGTTGAGAGGGGGAGGAAACATTTTAATAACTATCCTTCAAAAGAAATCACTTCCCTGGTATCTATAAGCACACTGCTGGTCATTAGAAGACTTATTATCTAATCTCAGGTCTGACAATTGCTGTGTGGTTTCAGACAAGTTCCTTATTACCTTAATTTCTTCAGCTATATAAGAGACATGTAAATTATTCCGCAATGAAAGACTTTACTACTAATGCAAAATTCTTCTTTCCCTCATTCTATTTATGTTGAAATGATGCCGTATCTTTGGGATAACTCATAATTCTCTCTTCCATCAGACTTGTTAATCAAATGATGGAAAGTATTTTGGTAGATAGGTAAAATATTTAGTGAAAAGAAAGTCATATGCCTCTAAAAAAGGTAAAAGTATGTTAAATGAGCAAATCAAAGACCCACATTTAAGGTATTTATAAGACAGGTACTATGTCTTTATCATTTTTCAAATCCATCAGTTAAAAAAGTAGTCGTGTAATATACTCGAGGTTTAATATTACGTTAATCAAAGCTGACAACCATGAAAAACATTTCTGGTTGTACTTGAACCACTAATTTCAGATGTAATCTAAAACACTGGCATGCCAACAAAAACCTTACATTTTTTTGTAGCTAGATTACACTGTTGTGATGCACTTACTTGAGAAAACTAAACATGTATGTGACTAAATCCTACTGTATCTCTACAACGGCTTCAAAAAAATAGTTGAGCAAATTATACTGTATAGCTTAATTTAAAATCTATGTTGTTAGGGGAGTTCCTGTCGTGGCTCAGTGGTTAACGAATCCGACTAGGAACCATGAGGTTTGCAGGTTCGATCCCTGGCCTTGCTCAGGGGGTTAAGGATCCGGCATTGCTGTGAGCTGTGGTGTAGGTCGCAGACACAGCTCAGATCCCACGTTGCTGTGGCTCTGGTGCAGGCTGGCAGCTACAGCTCTGATTAGACCCCTAGCCTGGGAACCTCCATATGCCAAGGGTGCAGCCCTAGAAAAGACAAAGAAAAAAAAAAATCTATGTTGTCATCCATTGATTTCTGATAACTACACTTTTTGATTTGGTGCATGCAGTTAGAGCACTGCCTAGACTAAATGAATCCATGCTTGAATTTCTGTTCCTACAGGGGTCAGTTAACTTGAAAAGGAGAAAAAATGGACTAGATAAAATTGTGGATGGACAGCCTGGGCAAAGAACTACTTGAAATGCCATCTTCACAAATGAAGTACAGTAATACTTCAAATTATAGATAAATAGAAAAAAATAAATAATCTAAATATAGAAACAGAGTATGCTGTGATCCAATGAGGAAAAGGCTTTCCTGTCTATTGCTACATCTAACACTTCCTAGAGCAGATCTCATTCTGATGTGTCAATTTGAGAAAGCTGATTAAATTCTGAACATATTTCCTAAACGGTAAAACGAGGACATTAATACTGATCTCCATGGGATATTTGTGAGAATTACAATAAACAATGAATACAACTGTATAGAGACAGATATTAACTATTTTTTTTGGTGGTGAGCATACTACAGAGTATATAGAGGCAGAAATATAATGTACTCAAACATAATGTTATAAGCAAATGTTACTTCAGTAAAAAATCTAAAATTAAAAACAAGGATCTAAAGATCAGGAGCCATGTATTTAGTTCTGAAAATTAAGAAGTCTGTGTCAGGAGTTCCCATCATGGCACAGCGGAAACGAATCTGACTAGGAACCATGAGGTTGCAGGTTCGATCCCTGGCCTCGCTTAGTGGGTTAAGGAACTGGTGTTACTGTGAGCTAAGGTATAGGTTGCAGATGTGGCTCAGATCTGGCAATGCTGTGGCTGTGGTGTAGGCCAGCAGCTGTAGCCCTGATTTGACCCCTAGAGGTGACCCTAAAAAGTGAAAAAAAAAAATTTGTGTCAAGTATCTGTTCTGCTTAGTTCTATAAATACTAATTTCAAGACCAAAGATAAAATGAGAGACGTGGCTATCTACTTTACATACAATTTCCTTGCCTCTTAAGAATCAGCTATGGAAATGCGATTTTCTAGGACTTCATTAATCTCTGGTTAGCTGAGGAAAAGCAGGCTTACAGAAACTACTTACTGGTGGCTGAACTAATTACTATTACTGAGAGTGCTTTTGACCTGAAAGGAAGCAATCCTTTGTGTGTGTGTGTATGTGTGTCTTTTTTTTTTTTTTTAAGGGCTGCACCCACAGCATATGGAGGTTCCCAGGTTGGGGGTTGAATGGGAGCTGCAGTCACCAGCCTATGCCACAACCACAGCAGTGCCTGATCCAAGCCGAATTTATGATCTATGCTACAGTTTGCAGCAATGCTGGATCCTTAACCCACTAAATGGGACCAGGGGTGGAACCCACATCCTCATGGATACTAGTTGGGTCTGTTTCTGCTGAGTCACAGTGGGAACTCCTGTCAGTTCTTTTTATTACATGCATACATTTGGATTCTACAGCATGTGGTTTCCTTTATATGATGCAGTGCCTACAGCATTGACTGTTGTTTTCTAGTCAGCTTTCTTGTTTTTAACAAACCAAGAGCAACATTGCAGGATTTCGATTTCCAGATGGTCTGGGAAGATGTAAATAATTATACAAACAACTACGGTTAACCATCTATGCTTTTCTTTTCTACTTCTATTTTAAAAAGTAGGTTTGAATGCAACTAGAGATTATCATGGTAAGTGAAGTCAGAAAGAGAAAGACAAACACCATATGACATCACTTATATGTGGAATCTAAAATATGACACAAATGAACCTATCTACAAAAGAGAAGCAAATTCACCAATGTAAAAGAACAGACCTGTGGTTGCCAAGGGGGAGGGCTTTGGGAGACTGATGGAGTGGGAGGTTGGGGTCAGTAGATATAAACTATTACGTGTATGAACAACAAGATCCCGACTGTATAGCACAGGGAACTATATTCAATATCCTATGATAAACCATAATGGAAAAGAATTTTTTTAAAAGAATGGCTATATATATATATATATATATAAACATATATACATATATACGTATAACTTGAGAACTTTGCCGTACAGCAGAAATTAACACAACATTGTAAATCAACTATAATTCAATTTTTAAAAAGAAGTAGACTTAAAAACAGGTATAAGGAGTTTCTGTTGTGGCGCAGCAGAAACAAATCTGACCAGTAGCCATGAGCATGAGGTTTTGATCCCTGGCCTTGCTCAGTGGGTTGGGGATCAGGCGTTGCCATGAGCTGTGGTGTAGGTCGAATACTCAGCTTGGATCCTGCGTTGCTGTGGCTGTGGCCTCCGCTGGCAGATGTAGCTCCAGTTTGACCCCCTAGCCTGGGAACTTCCATTTGCCGCAGGTGCGGCCCTAAAAAGCAAAAAAAAAAAGTACAAGATACAAAATAAAATGTAGGTACCTCAATTATCTTCCCTCATGAAAGATGACTAGCATTATTCTGGCATGGTTTACTAAAGCTTTAAAAATTAGAATTGCCACCCCTCATATTTTTCCTTTCCTCTCTCTCTTTCTGCTATTCCAGATTCTTCCCCCCTTTATGTGAGAGAAACTAAAACTTAGTTCTGCATGTTTCTCAGAGTACTGTAATTAATTTCAAACTTATTTGTATTTGTCCTCCAACTGTTACTTTAGTACAGAAGTAAAACTCAACTTAGAGGATTATAAATATGAACAAAACTTGATTCCTGACCTCAAAGAACTTTATAGAGACATACTAATGATGAATACATTTATTTTTCTCTTTGCACTTAACAAAGGGTCTACACATACAAAACTTCATTGATCTTTAAAACATACTTGTTAAAGAAGATAGGAGGAGTGCCTGCTGTGGGGCAATGGGGTCGGCGGCATCTTGGGAGCCCTGGGACACAGGTTCAACACCCAGCACAGTGGGTTAAGGATCCAGGGTTGCCAGAGCTGCAGCTTAGGTTGCAAATGTGGCTTGGATTTGACCCCTGGCCCAAGAGCTCCATATGACATGGGGCAGCCAAAAATGGAAGGAAAAAAAAAAAAGATAGGATACTATTTTCCTAATTTTACAGAGGAGATAAAACATGCAACATATTTGGAGAATTATTAAAAATAATTTGACTCATGCATTGTAATCATAACTAAATAAACATAGTTATCCATGTATACATATATGTATTAACCTTTGAACGAGTATGAACTACACAGGCCCACTTAATCATGAATTTTTTTCAATAACTAATACTATATTAGAGGATCTATGATTGGTTGAATCCACAGATTAGGAGGAGCTGCAGGATACAGAGCACTGACTGTAAAGTTATACTTGGGTTTTTGACGAGAGACGGGTTCCTACATACACACATACACATACATGGAGACACACTCGTAGCTTATCCTTGGAAAGGTGTCTTGGCTTAAGAAAATATTTATCTCACTAAGCTGCTACAATGCTTAAAATTTCATTGTAGAAATTCCATACTCTCATGTCTACAAGAAGTTCCATTAGAACCTGGACTTAAATAGAAATGCAAAAAACATAGCTAGATGCTAATAATTTAAAGTGGGTCAATTTACTACATGGTAACTGGGCTCCTTAGTAAAATGGAAGGTTGGGGGAACAGTCCTAGAACAAAATGGGAAAAGTTCTGATGAGAGGAAAGAGAGAAAGGCCTTGACAGACTGAGGTAAAGCCCTGGGCACAAGCAGCCTCTGGATCCGTGAAACACTGAGCAGGGCGGAGGTGGGGAGGATGGTAAAAGGAGAGGCGGCTTCACTAGCGTCCTCATTTTGCTTTCATTAACGCCAAACCCCTGGGCTGTTCGTTTCCAGGAGGCATACATTGGTAATTGACCTCCAAGGTACAAGTTTCTCTCACAGACCTCTGAATAAACACTTGGTGGGCCTTTAAAATGAAATCAGCTTTAATACCACTACTTCTCAACCTGCATTCATCTCCCCTGCCTGCCATCGCCTTCTTTTCCTGAAGAATTTTTAAAAGGGGGGGGGGCTAATTCTAAAGTCATTTTTTTGTTCTCTTTTCCTGTCTATTCACTAAGACCAAATCTTGCCATCTGCTGTTCTACTTTCAATATTACTCTCTCGACTTCTTTCTTACATATGTGCCACAATTTAAGGTTCTTTGAGTTGCTCATTTAAAAAAAATGAACTGTACTGTGTTGCTGCATGTTAATAAAACTTTAGGTCTGAGATCTTCAGTATTCTCTTGACCTACTTCCTCCATTCAATCCTTTGTCTCACATTTAGATGAAGGCTATGGACATGTCAGTGCCCAGGCACACAGGTACTCGAAAAATATTTGTCATAACTTTATAACTTTAAAAACTTTATATAACTAAAATTATTAAATAGGAACATTCCATCTGTAAAACTGTAAATCCTTGGAAACAGTCTCCTCAAAGTTAACAAACTGATAAATTCTTCATTTGTCTACAATTAGGATTCCTAAGGTATTTCTCAGATTCATGAAATACTAGACTAGGAAATTCTAAAAATCAACACAAAGCATAAGATGCAACTCTAAAGTTTACAAATTTTACAAGAATTCTTCTTCCTTTAAATTCATTCACACTTTCTTCTCAGGGTACAGGAGAAAAAAAAAACTGTGTTGCTCCCACTTCAGAAGAAGTTGGATATGGTCTCAGAATTGAGTATTAGAGTCATTAATTTTTTTTCTTTTTCTTTTGTCTTTTTAGGCCCAACCTGAGGCATATGGAAGTACACTGGCTAGGAGTCTAATCGGAGCTGCAGCTGCCAGCCTAAGCCACAGCCACAGCCACACCAGATCTTTAACCCACTGAGCAAGGCCAGGAATGGAACCCACATCCTCATGGATACTAGTTGGGTTCATTTCCACTGAGCCATGCGGGACCTCCTAGAGTCATTAAATTTTAATCCTGTTTAAGGAAACTGCTTACCTTGGAAAGGGACCAATTCCCACTTCTCCCCACATGAGAATTGTGGAAACAAGGGAAACGCCTAACATCTTTTCCACAATCTCATTTTATGCTAGAGAACTTCTAATTTTGTTAATTCATTAAACATTTTAAGCATATCTCTGGCCAGCACTGTACTAAGAGGGGTATACGACTGGAGCAAGTGTATATTCCTTGCCCCTAAACAGGTTACAATGCAAAGCGAGAGAGCCAGCCTCAGAACTCAGAACAAAAGCTATGACTGCATAACAATGTACTGGTGGGAGCTGGGGGTGGGGAATCTGGAAGCCCAGTTGTTACTTGGAAGGCGGTTAAGAGGAGGTGAGAGCTTTTAGGCCAGCTCTGAAAGAAGTGGATTGGAACGATTTGCAGGAGTGAAAGGTGAAGGGCCTTCTTAGGAGATAAACATCTGCCCTGATTTAAAGGTGGGAAGTGCCTGAACTGTGGGAGACTCTAAGGAGACCAACTTCCTAGCAGTCAAAAGGCCGATCTGGAGGACGAATGAATTTGAGGGTATAAAAGGTAAGTCCGGGGAAGTCAGCTGATCAAAGTGGGAAGGGACAGAGATTTCTGTTGTTGTTATACATGAAGCTCAGATTTGATGCGGTGAGTAAAAAACAAATAGGTAAATTACAAGAGAAGAATGATTTCATGACAGCTATGTAACATGAGATTGCAATAGAGAGGACCTGGAGCTCAGGAAACAAGCTTGACACGCCACAATCTGGGCCTAGGTTGTTAACACCTGGAATAAAATGGAAACTGAGGGAATTTCCCAAGTTGAATAAGTAGTGATGACAATAAAGAATAGGCTATGCTCAAATCATCCTGTTACTACTTTTTCATTATTGACCTAATGAACAATGACTTCCAGATAATTTATCTCCAGTTCCCCCTTCCTACCCAGCACCTCTCCCTAGTTTACACCTTTGTATCAAAGACACTTTGTACAGGACATCCTTTGCTAATGCCTTACTCAGCTTGCCTTTGCTTCATCTTCTCATTTCACCACCTTCTCCTCATTCAGCCCAATTATTTCAGTCCTTAAAAGACCCAGCTACCTTTCCCTTGAAGTTATGATCTCAGAAAATTTTCTCTCTGAAAATTCTGTCTGCTAGTCACTTTGACCACATGCAATCTATTTTCTGATTAGAATTTTTGACTACGGTGGTCTTCATTCTGTTTAATTCTAAGTTTTTAAAAATTATAATCATATAGAAAAATAAAAATCATTGTAATCTCACCACCATTATTAAGATATTGATGTATTCCTTCCAAATGTTGAATAATTTGTACAAATTTAAAAATACAGTATATACATCTTTGCATTTTGCTTTTTTTCTTTTATAGTTATTTTTGGAGGCTGCCAGAATCCATGCAGGTCTACTCAGAATCTTAAGACCCCTGCTACTGCTACTTCTCTGTTACTCAGCTGCTACTCCCTATGTCCTCTGGTTATTTATGACTTCTGCTGCCTTGTGGCTCTTCTGCCTAGTGTCCACTGATTGCCTACTCAATCAATGTACTTTTAAACCATTATTCAATCCACCTCAACCCTTCTTTCTCCTTGCTGTGTCTGGGTAGAGATTTAACAAACTTCTTATGGATCTGTAGACCTTGGTTCTAGCGTCCTTCCCAGGAGAACAAACTGCTGCAAAGAAGGAGATGGGTTGTGTAGTACCATAAGATAATTTATGAACAAGGAACCTCTTAGAGGAATGGAAATGGCAGACACAGTTGGCCTGACCTTTATTCCTTCATTTCTTTTGAAAATAAGACTGTTGATGGCTATACGATATTCTGTCCTGTGAAAATACCAGATGTACCTAATCATTCCCAATAGTGATTAAGTGTTAGCGTGTTTCTGATTTTCATAATTCTAAAAAGCACTGAAATGAATAGCATTCTAAGTTAGTCTGAATCTCAAGTGAATAGCATTCTAAGTTGGTCTGAATCTCAAGTAAAAACTCTATTTCTAAAACTAGAATTGGAGTTCCCGTCATGGCTCAGTGGAAACAACCTGACTAGCATCCATGTGGATGCAGGGTTCAATCCCTGGCGTCGCTCAGTGGGTTAATGATCTGGCATTTGCCCTGAGCTGTGGTGTAGGTCGCAGACATGGCTAGGATGGATCTGGCTTTGCTGCGGCTGTGGTGTAGGCTGGCGGCTACAGCTCCAATTGGACCCCACGCCTCATATACCTCGGGTTAGGTCCTAAAAAGATAAAAATAAATAAAATAAAACCAGAATGACTAGAATAGAGGTGGGGTTTTTTTTTGTTTGTTTGTTTGGTCTTTTTGGAGCCACACCGGCGGGCATGTGGAGGTTCCCAGGCTGGGAACTGGAGCTGTAGCCACTACCAACGTCAGATCCCAGTCGCATCTGCAGCCTATGCCGCAGCCTATGCCACAGCTCATGGCAATGCCGGATCCTTAACCCACTAAGTGAGGCCAGGGATCGAACCCACAATCTCATGGTTCCTAGTCGGGTTCGTTTCGGCTGCGCCACACCGGGAACTCCTAGAGGTGGCACTCTTGATAGCATTTGCCAGGTGAACTTCCAGAAGGGTTTTAGGACATTAAAACACAGGCAAGGAGTTTCGACCTTTGTTTTATCTTTCTCTCTAGGAACTGTGGGGAAATCTATATTGTATGCCAGAAAAACGGGAAGAAATATTTGCTTTTAAGAGAGTCTCTCGTGTAATAAATTTAGTGCATTTTAGAAATAAAAGGGGTAGGAAGGATTACAAGGTGGCTATTTGTTTTTTCAGTGGGAGGAATGCATTGGGGACAGAACTGAATTGGAAAGAATTATTATGCACTTATGCATATGTGTGTCTTGCTGGTTCTCCAGTCTCCCCAGGGAAGACTGTGTCTTCACTGTCAATGTTCCCCACAGGGTAGGGGAACAGAAAGAGCTAAGAGCCCAGCCCAACGTGAACTCTCAGTACATCCTAACGGATGAATCTGCCCTTACCTGTAGGCTTGACTTTCCTCTTCTCAAGAGTCTGCTCTCCTCGGTCTCTTCGTTTCTTTTCGGAATGTACTTCTTTCAATACGCAAGTTCAGGGCAAGTGCTTTTGGACAGAGGTTCTTTTCGGGTCCCTTAGCTCTTCTTTCACAGGGAGTTTTCCATTCGGGCACCTTTCTTGCTGGACTGCCGTCTGAGAAAACCAAATTCAAAGCCGTCCCCTCCATTGGAATTCACACCCGGGTGCCTCCTCGGGAAGGACACGTTTTCTTGGGAATTTTCTATGCCCGTCTTGGGCAGATTTTGAAGAAAAAAAGTTTCTGTCAACCAGTTCGACCTGAGCGGCGTAAGGAAGTAAGTACGCGTGGGGGATAGTTTACGTCTCAGGAGCTCGGAGGAAACGCTGGATGCCCCCTCCCAGGCCCCGAAGGCTGCGACAGGGTCGAAGTCTACGCCGCGCTGAGCCGTGAGCCGCGCGCCGCGAGCCGCGAGCCGCGCGCCGCGCTGGGGAGCGTCCCTCCCCACGACGTCGAGCTGGAGCCTGGACGTGGGTTTCCCCCTCAGGCGGGCCACCCGCCGCTCCGCTCCCTCGCGGCTCTGCGCCGCCCCGCCCTCTCCCCGCTTCGAAGGCGGAGGGGCGGGGTCTGCCGCGGCGTCACCGCTGACGTAGCTGTCGGACCCGGGCCGCCGCCGCCGCCGCCGCCGAGGTACCGGGGGACCCGGAGGGGAAGCGCCGGAGATGAGCGCTAAAATGGCTGCTCCGGCTCGGGCTGGTGAGTGCGCGTGAGGGGCGCGCGCGGCTGCGGCGGTTGGCTGAGGGAGGCTCCCTGCGGGAGCGGCGGTCCGACGGGAGCCCCCGGGGCCCACAGGCACCTGGCGGCGTGTTCCCGCCGCGCAGGACGCAGTGGGGGCGGGGGGGAAAGGGGCTGCGGACAGACTAAGGGAAGCGAGCCCAGGGGCGCGTGGAGGAGGAGGTGACGGTGGCGCCGGCGGCGGCGGCGGGTCCGGCGAATTTAGAATTGGCGCCTCTGGAAAGTTACGGTGGGTCGAGCCATGCCCTGGTCGCTGCCGGCCACCTCCTGAGTGCCGGGAGATGCTGTGAGGAGCTGTGCCGCTACGTCCAGGGGCACTGCGGAGCCACCCTGCGCTGAGCGAGCTGGGATGAGAAGCAGCGAAATCGGGGGGCTTGGGGGGATGCAGAGGGGGAGTTGTGCTCTGACCCGCGCGTTCCGGAGTGGGAAGGAGATGTGATCGCGAATCTGACCGTGTATCTGATGCGGCTGAGCTTGTTCAGCGGAGCTTGCGCTGTCGGGCTAACACTGCATCCCACCCCCGGCTCTGATTGCGGCCAAGTGATGCTTGAAACGCCCCTGGGATGGTTTGCAAGGGCAATTCTAGTCCTCCCTGTAGAAGGAATGTCTTGCCTTCCCTCCATTGATCAGGTCCCAGCAACTGCCAGCACCTGCTGCCACTTAGAGACACTTAGGATCTTTGAATACCAGCTTCCTAAACCATTCGCTGGCCTTCGGGAAAGGAATGCTAGGGGGCTAAACTTGAAGGGCACAAGAAACGTGTTGCGTTAGGGAGAACAAAATGACTGCTCGAGTTTAATAAAAGATAGTAGGACTCGCCCTCCCCCAGCAATAAAAAAGAAAGTGAAACATGGTAATTGTTTCAACTGCAAGGTGTTTGATCTGTTGTAAATTCTCTTGATAGATAACCAGATAATTTCTTGCAATTTTAATTTTGGAAACTTAAAAAAAAAATTAGCAAGTCTTGAGGGAGCTGCTTTATTCTCAACCCCCCACTCCCCATTTTAAAGTAATTGTCAAATCTTGCTACTAGGGGGGTTGTGAAATTAGCATAGAAATACTACTTTCAGGCCCTGCAGTTGAATTCCTTATTATCTGTTAAGTAGCTGCCTGTGGGGTAAAAGTAGGGGGGTGGTGTCATTGGGCCTGGAATTCATTTTCACTTGTCTTTAAAACCATCATTAATGTAAACAAGGAAAAAGAACTGGCTGTTCACTATGATTTAGAAATTTAGAAAGCCAAACATGAATTAAGCACATGTTTATAAAATAATTCATAATCACAGATTCCATATTCAGTTGTCTTGAAGGAGATAAACTTAGTATTCTTGGGACCATAATCTTTTGATCCTTTTTTTTTTTTTTTAATCCTTAATTTAGTCTCTCCCTCCTCAATCTCTCTAGCGTTTTGTGTTCTAGCCATTAATTTTGCAGTGGATTGCAGATTTTTTTCAATCCAGTATTCATCATTGTAGACGATGTTGAAATTTAGAGACATTCTGGTATTGAGCAAATCGTTCAATACTTACCTTGTAGACAGTTGACATGTAGCAATTTTAATTGTGCGTCAGCCTTATTTTTCATTCAAATGTTAATTGTTCCATTTTCTTAGCTTAAAAATTGAGACCAGTGAATCTTTGTTTAGTATAATACACAATAATAAACTTTTTTCTAGTATTTAAGATGGAAAATTTTAATTTTCCCAGTTGTTTGATCTCTTTTTCATGGATGTTTTTCTTCTTGAACTACAAAAAAAAAAGGAATAAGGTGTTATATAAGTTTTCTACCAAACTTTTCCTCTACACACTTAAATCTTCTTGAGCATTGGTGGTATATAAGAGGATTTTCTGCCTTTTGGATTGTTTGAAGGCAACCTGATGGTATTTTATTTGTATCCCCGGTGCCTGACTTTCTGCTTAACGTGGGGAAGAAAACCTGTAAATGTTTGCTGAATCAGGGTTTGAATGGTACAGGAGAAAGGCAACACTTTGGCCTTTTATTTATTTATTTATTTATTTATTTTTGCTTTTTAGGGCCGAGCCTGCAGCATGTGGAATGGCATATTCAATCCCAGGCTAGGGATCAAATCGGAGCTGTAGCTGCCAGCCTACATTATTACAGCCATAGCTACACCAGATCCAAGCCGAGTCTTCGACCTCCACCACAGCTCATGGCAATGCTTTAACCCACTTTCACCTTTAACTCCTGAGCAAGGCCAGGGATGGAACCGGAGTCCTCATGGATACTAGTTGGGTTTGTTATCACTGAGCAACAACGGAAACTTCCCATTTTAGCTTCTTGGTAGCAGAAAAAAAGAAAGTTTTTCTCCTTCCTGTAATGTTAGCCAGAAGAAGCATTGCCAGATTCTAATAGGATTGTGTGGTTGAGGGAGATTAGGGAGAGGCTGGAGCATGAGTTTAGGCATCTAATCAAGATAGGAAATGTATGCCTAGTCATTTTCTGGATTCAGTAATGGGGACAGTTTTGCTATTAGGCCCAGCCCAAATAGGTGACAAGTAATTGAAAAAGAGAAGGATTTTACAAATACTGGCTTCTGGCAAAGATCACTATAAGAAGTACACTGATTTTTCACAGCCTTTCAGACATTATAAAAACCTTAAAGATTCATTTTTAATGAGTATTATATGCCAAAGAAAATGTTATATTCCAAGAACATATTTGTTAGGCCAAGCATAGGTGTACTAAAATAATAGTCTAGGCATTTGACACAAAGTATTTAAACTCAGTTTACTAGACCAATAGTAGAATGGTCAATCTTTTTATGAACAGTTCCCATCTTTTTAGGAAGTTAGCCACAGTGGGTTGTAATGATAAGTATTTTGGAACAAAATTGCCCTTAAGTGAAATACTTGTGAGTTGGGAGAGGAGGAGTGAGGAAATCAAACAACCTGGTGGCAGAACTTGCTTTCCAGGAGCTTCTTCTTAAGTCATCAACTAGATTCAATCTAGTTCAGGAGACATGCTAGAGACTTGAAAAAGACCTAGGGAAAGAGTATCCTTTATTTAATGAGGAATTTCAAGCGAGATCAGGGTAATTATAGATTCTAGATCTCTAGAGGAAGAATAACCAGAGCCTTTCTAAGGATAAAGGAAAGAAAATACATGAGGATGGACAAGGAGAGGTGCCAAAACACATAATAGGCGTAATAGCTTACGTAACTAAGAGCATGGAGAGTTTGAGAGCCCATTGGGTTTATCCATTCAATAATTTGTCATTCAAAAATACTGAATCATTTCTCTGTACCAGGCACTATGCTTGACCCTTGGCACTTTACAAACATTTCCTAAGAGGACAGGGTACTATAGCGGTTCCGTGAAATGAATGGAAAACTGAAAATTGCTTATAAGGAGTGGGAAGGGTTTGTCCTAATTTCTGTGGATAAAGTTATTTTCATTCTTATCCAAATGTATGTAAAGGTTGTGGTGGTTAGTGGTTCCTAAATCCCACTTCAATTGCAATTGCCGTTTCCTCCTATCTTTTATTATGGAAAATAACAAGTCTTCCTACTTTTAATAGTTTTTAGAGGATCTGTTTAGGTTATTTGGTTCGGTTAAAAGAAAAATAAGTTTTGTTAAAAAATTATCGTTGTTCAAATAAAGATTGAACATATGCTTGTTCTTTAATATCCATCCCTCTGGGAAGTCTCAGGAGAAATTCTTTAATGAAATAAAGACAATTACTATGACACAATTTTATTTAAATATTCTACTGTATGCCCAGTGATACATATGTTTTTTCATCAGTAAGAATAGAATGTATATAAGTATTTATAAAAAACGTGCACACCCATTTCCTATGGGACAATAGCTCATATGCCAGTTATGAAAAGTTTAAAAAATTAAACTTATTAACAATGTGGTCATTTGTATATAAAAACATTTTAACAACAGATATGTGGGAAATGGCTGGTCACAGATGAGTAGAAAAGTGTACAATGCGCCACAATCTGAAAGCTCTTGGATGTCAGGTTAAGGAATTCAGATTAATCTTATGGTCTTTTAAGACTTTCAAAAAATTCTTTAATTGTTGTAAAACTTTTTAATAGTTGTAAAACTGTGCCTATAAGACACACAAGGAATTATTTAAAATGTAAATTTTGTGTGATTATTTGGCCAAATATGAGCTATGAAAGAGGGAATTTTCTTAACAGAGCAAGATGATGTTATTTTAATGATTATTCAGATTTTCAAATAGATTCTTCCTAGGAGTTTTCGGGCAATGGTGCACAGGATCTCTGGAGCACTGGGAGGCAGGATTGATCCCTGGCCCAGCACAGCAGGTTAAGGATCTGATGTTGCCACAGCTGCGGCATAGGTCACAACTGCAGCTTGGATCTGACCAAAAAAAAAAAATTTAGAAATGTATACGAAATGTCTATAAGCCATTTCCCTCATTCTGTGTCAGATTTTAAAACAATTTAGTTTGGCTCTTTTTGTGTGTTTATTTTTCATAGTAACTTTCTGACTTTCATAAAATCATATTTTTAAAGCAGAAAATCTGAAAATTGTGCTACTAATTGCATTAATTAGAAAATCTATATTATTTTCATATAACTGATCTTTGGTGTCTAACCTCTTGTAGGAATATACTTGAAAGTATATTCCATGCTTTCTTTCTAGTTGTCTTTTAAAGAAACTGAGGTAGAAAGCAAGTGTTCAACTGTGAAAAGGTCTTTATGGTAAAGGTAACTAAAGTTTATAGTGGAATGTTAATTTTTGAACTAAAAAATTAGCTACCCTTCTAATTTTTCAGTGTTTCTTGTAAGCACCTAGAAATACCTAAATACCTATATTTAGAGCACAAATGTTTATTTAAAGGATCACTACATGTCCTATCAGAACTTAAAGTAACCTAATTAGGGTTGAGACAAGATGTCTCAGTTTGCTTTTATACAAAACCCGTTTTGGGTATCTGAAAGCATATCTGAAAGCGTATAGCGTGGGACAAGACACATGGTGGGGCATTGGTTATGGAAAGAGAAAGTAGGGTAATGACATCAGAAAATATCAGGAAGCTGCCTTAGCTGGGCAACAAGGGCCCACTTGGTTAAGAAGAGGGGTCAGTTTTGGCCACTAGTGATCAATGACTTTCTATTCTTATCCACTGATTTAAATGCCACAAAGAAAACTGCACTGAGACCTGCAGTTAATACTAGTTGATTGTGCCAAGAATCTGGTAGCCTGAAACAATATGGCCCCCAAACCTATACAATTTTCGTAAAGATCTTATTTATTTTCATTTTTTATGGCCACACCCATAGCACATGGAAGTTCCTATGCCAGGGATTGAATCCAAGTCACAGCTGCAGCAATGCCAGGTCTTTAACCCACTATGCCAGACCTGGAATCGAACTCTCGCCTCCACAGAGACCCAAGCCACTGCAGTTGGATTCTTAATCCACTGCACCACAGCCGGAACTCTTCCTTTACCTATTTTGACTAAGGAAATAAGGAAACTACCCACCAGATAAGATAAGTGGCAGAGTAAAGACGTGTACAGAAACACAAGGATTCACATTTGGCAAACCCAAACCTTTTAGGAAGTTAGGAGAGAATAAAAAATTTTTAACTAGAAATACTTTATGAAGGCGTTGGGCCTTGAGGAGATAAATTTGTAAAAGGTAGAGGTGAAGGAATGGTGATGAGGAAATGAGCTCGAGGTGATTCTTTTTGGCTGGAGTGCACATGATAGGGGTAATAAGATGAGGCAAAAAAGATTGGTTGAAATCTGGAGAATTTTGAAATCAAAACTGGCAAATATATAATTTTTATTGCCGTATTTCAAAAATTGAGTTGTGATCAGTAATCTTTGTTAATGAAGTAAAATAGGAGATAACAGAATACATTATTTTTTTAAGGATTGTTTGTGAAACTTTTGTTCCAGGTATGTGTGATATATGTGTACACACATTTACTGGCACCTGATATAAAGTTTCTAAATCTGAGTCTTAGTCAAAATTGGAAATCCATTGCTTTATTTGACTATGAGGAACCAAAGATTCAAAGCAAACTTGAGGATTAATTTGGCGGGGTATTACTATGAAAGAGAGCAAGAGTCCAGATGCTGGGAGACCAGTTGGAGGTTATTGCTGTGCTTTGAGAGTGATTTGTACCTAATGAGAATGCTAGCTCTGGAAATGGTCAGGAATAAAGACTTGGGGAATGATAACCCTCTATATGTGACAGATTGAATATTTGGCATTGAAAAGATGGGAGGGAGGAGTCAAAAAAAAAAAAAAAACACCTTTTAAGATTTCTAACCTGGTTTCTTAAATGATAATACAGTTTCTTTAATAGAATATTGAAAAAGCTAATTCTGTGAAAGGCAAGATATATAGGTAAGCTGAATGAAGTGTGCCTGAAACAGTTCAGAAAGGCTAAGACTGAAGATAAAGTCTTGCTAGGTATCTACCTAGATCTGATCACTGAACTTCTGCTGGTAGGGTGAGTTCACTGTGAAAAGAGGTTTGAAGAGTTGTTAAAATAGATTTTAGAAAGTCCTCGCTAGGTTGTAAATATAAGCAATTTTATGTTGTCGAACTGTAACAAGTTCAGTATTTTACCTGTAATCTTATTTGTTGTTTGTGTGTGATACAAACCTTTGATTACAAATACTGTACCTAGTAACATCTTATGTTTTCTCGTCATTTTAGCTTTCTGCTTTATAATTGCTTTAATGGTATGCTCTCTATAAAATAGTTAGCTTTCAATAAGTCAAATACAATTATTTTTTTAAACTTTAGAGATTTGCTAAAGGGAATTTAAAAAATAAAATGCTCATGTATGTGGCTTGAAAAGTTTAAATAGCTTGAATAGTTTTCTTTTGAACAAATTAAAGTTTTTGTCTTCAAGCAGTAACTAAAGGCAAAAAAAAAGCTTTCAGAATATTTATAAATCCATCTGTCTTTAAAATAAAGATAATATACTTGGTTTTAAAAGAGCCATTTCATAGCTGTTAATTGAAATTTCAAGAGAAATTTTTTTACTGTATGAGAAAGTGATATAGGTAATTTTAATCTTTATATATAGATTTCATGCAAAACATGCTGGCTATTCGTAGGTTGCTATTATATGTGAGGACAGGTAATAGTTTACCAGGATCTACATGGAGGATGCAAAAATGTTTTGCTAACTCTCTAACATGAATATACTGCCCCAAATCAGTTATCCTATCTGCTGGAGCCAAACAGAGTTAATACATAGCTTCTCAGCAGTGGATTAGCAAATGAAAAGAAGTGCTCTGAACCCAGAAGAGGGAAATAGGAAGTGTCAAGAAATATTCCCACCCCCCTTTCTTCTCTTCCAAGCTTTTAGATCTTTGTGTGATGAGGCCTCTTTGGGGATACCCCTAGTAACTGTCTCTGAGCTGTGGCTCCAGGCAGCAGAGCAAACTGGAGATCTCTGGTGGCAGCAGCCTGGCTCTCTTGCTCCTGGTTTCTTTCATAAATAGACTGGGTAAGTGGGCCCCCTACTCTAAAATATTAATCTCATGATCTGTCATTCCACCATTCTAGTTTCACTTCTTGGGATTTTTAAAAAGATTTTATCTGAAAGATCCCCTTTTAAAATGCAAATACTCCTGGGAGAGGTCAGACCTTAGTCCTCAGCTAACATCTTAATTATCAGTTAGCACCTATGATCGCCTCAGTACACATTTGCCTGAGAATAACGTGTGTCTGAAACTGATAACTAGAAGGAAACTAGCATTTATAGTAATAGTAGTAGTAGTAATATTATTATTATTGGCAGCTAAGATATACTGAGGGCCATATTTATTAAGTGCCAGGAATTGTTGTAAGTGCTTCACAAATATAAATTTCCCTAATTGCTTCCTCAACTCTACTGATGTTATTACCATGTTATTTTACAGATAAGAAGACCGAGGTATGTGGAACATGAATAGTTGTCCAGGTCACATAGTAAATAAACAGCCGAGTCTTAGACTCAGCCCTTTGGGTTCCAGAGGGCTCTCTCTTTTGTGGCGGGACTTCTTCCCTGCTATATTGCCTCAGAGAGAGATGGCATCTGATCAACATTTCACCCTTTTCACAATTTTGCATCAGATTGAATCATGCTCTTTGATTATAGACCACTTCCTGTTAAAGGTCAGGGAGCTTGCCGTCACATAAATAGATTTTTACTAACTGTAATGAAATAGGCAAGTTCATTGTAACTAAGGGAAAACGTTTGCAGGATATAGAGGAGAAGGAAGTAGAGAGACTAGTGTATAATTTAGCACGACTTTTCCTACTTAAAACTTGTTACAAGGAACACATTCATTATTTGGGGAAATTTTTTTTTTTTTTGCCTTTTCTAGGGCCGCTCCCGCGGCATATGGAGGTTCCCGGGCTAGGGGTCTAATTGGAGCTGTAGCCACCGGCCTACGCCAGAGCCACAGCAATGCGGGATCCGAGCCGCGTCTGCGACCTACACCACAGTTCACGGCAACGCCGGATCGTTCACCCACTGAGCAAAGGCAGGGACCGAACCCGCAACCTCATGGTTCCTAGTCGGATTCGTTAACCACTGCGCCACGACGGGAACTCCTTTTGGGGGGGGGGGGGACTTTTAAAATGCGGTTTAAAAAATAATTTGCAGGAGTTCCCGTCGTGGCACAGTGGTTAACAAATTCGACTAGGAACCATGAGGTTGCGGGTTCGGTCCCTGCCCTTGCTCAGTGGGTTAACGATCCGGCGTTGCCGTGAGCTGTGGTGTAGGTTGCAGACACAGCTTGGATCCTGCGCTGCTGTGGCTCTGGCATAGGCTGGTGGCTGCAGCTCTGATTAGACCCCTAGCCTGGGAATCTTCATATGCCGTGGGAGCAGCCCAAGAAATACCAAAAAGACACACACACAACACACACAAAATAATAAGAATAATTTGCAGTCCTACTATGAGAGATAACACACGAATGAATGAATAAATGTCAACTCAAACCACCTTTTTGTATTTTTAGAATGAAATAATTTTCCTTGAGCATAAATAAACAGCATTTCCCACTTCATCTCTGCAAGAAGTTAAAATAGTTACTGTCTATGACTTGCCAGAAACAAATGTTTAAATTATCTGTGTTTTTTATATGTCCCTTTTTAAATAAAAGTAGATAGACCCCTAGATTCTTAAATCTCCATGTTGAATATGTTCTTTCAACCATTGTTTGGTCAGCACTGATCTACTTCTGTTCTTGTCTTTGCTTCAGCACTGCTCCAACTTGAATTTCCTTGTAATATCTGGGGCAGTGGAGTCTCCTTTAATCACTCACCCCTCCTCTCTATCTGTCATTCAGACCCCTCTATAACCTACGTATTTCATCATGTCATTCTCCTTTGCAGAATTCTTCAGTGGCTTTTTATTGCCTGTAGGCTCTGGAAGCAGGCCTTGGGGATGATCGAGGAGCCAGGAATTCTATAGGTCCCAGGTGACAGGTTTAAAAGGGGAGTTGGAGATGTATTTGTTCCAGGTGGCCACATCCCCTTGACTCTGCTGACACCACATAATGAGAAAGGGCCAGGCAGGGACCCCCTAAAGTGTCAGGTCTGGGACTTCATTGTCTGTGTCTAAAGGCAGCAGCAAGGATCACGGCTGAGAGACTGTTTAGGAGCTTGATTGCAGTAATCCACTTGATTGTGCCTTGGTCCGAGGTGGTGACACAGTGGGATAATAAGTCAGATTCTACATATATTTTGAAGGTAGAGCCAACCATTTTTCCCGAAGGATTGGTGTGGAGAGAGAATGGGGTCAAGTATGACTGCAAGATTATTAACCTCAGTACCTGGAAGAATTTAGGATAGTGGAGCATATTAATCATTGATGTTTTACTTTTGCCATTAACAGCTACTATTAAATGCTGGTTCTAAAAAAAATGCTATATGTGACCAGATTTTTGAACCTTGGGAAATTTTGAGGGAAGAGAAATAAAATGTGTGCAGATGTGAATGCTGGGGACTGGTAGTCTTAAATATATATTCAGCATACCCTGTATCTAAAAAATTAAAAAATTGGTGCAGTAGGGGGGCAATATATCTGGTTGCTAGGAGATTTTCCTAAAAAGAGATGGGAAGACACCAAAAATGAAATCAGCTTTACATTTGCAGTTTTCTTAGGGTCCTGGAGATGGCACCTGCAAGTACCATTGAAATTTATATTGTCTTCCTGTCCTAAAAAGTCAAAAGTATTGGAGTTCCCTGGTAGCCTAGCAGTTAAGGGATCAGGTATTATCACTGCTGTAGCATGGGATTGATCCTTGGCTCAGGAAATTCTGCATGCTGTGGGTGGGGCCAAAGGGGGGGGGACATTAATCATGCTACATACAATGTTTTGAGTGTTCTGTAACTAGATCCCCACCTGCAACTTAAAATTTATGTTCAGTTTATGTTAAATCAGTGAAGAAAAATATTTTGTGATTCTTTACTTTTTTTTTTTTTTTTTTGGTGGTCTTTTTAGGGCTGAACCTGTGGCATATGCAAGTTCCCAGGCTAGGGGTCAAATCAGAGCTGTAGCTGCCAGCTTAGGCCACAGCCGCAGCACGCCAGATCTGAGCCATGTCTGAGATCTACACTACAGCTCATGGCAACAACAGATCCTTAACCCACTGAGTGAAGCCAGGGATTGAACTCGCCTCCTTATGGATACTAGTTGAGTTCGTTACTGATGAGCCATAACAGGAATTCCCTGTGATTCTCTACTTTTTAACTAGATTTCAGTTCATTGTTTTTAGATACATATTGCATATGTGTTCCTTTAACTGATAAAGGAACAAGTCTGGGGATGAAAATCACATGTTTTGTATTATCTTGGGGTTTTTTTGGTGTGTTGGTTTGTATTTTGGAATAAGCTTCTAATTTCAGATAATGCTTAGGCCTGCCAGAATGCAAAAGTTCAGTATATGCCACCCACTTCCTCCTTTCCCGTTTTTATTTTTTATTGGCTTATATATCCCATCACATTCCTGAGAATCTTTTCAAACACCAAGACAGAAGGGGAGAATGTTTTTCTCTCTCCTTAAGGCACACTGTCAAGTCTATCAAATCGGTATATTTATAGAGCCATGAATTCAAGGTCATTATTGATTTACTAATGGAAAGCCAAATTTAAAATGGTAATTTAGAGTATTTAATACTATTTATTTAAATAAACAGAATGTAATACTGATTTTTTTTCATTTATAGCTATGTGTCAGATGGTTATCATTCACTGAGCATTTACTATGTCAGTGGTTCCCTAACAATTCCGTGAAGGTGGTATTATGATTTTCCCTCTTTCACAGATTAAGTTTAGGAAAGTTGAAATATTTGCTCAGATCAGACATACAACAGTATTTTGAAGAGGTAGCATTCAAACTAAGCTTCTCTACATCAGAACCCATGCTTTTAACGAGTTATGCTTTAGTAATGCCTCATAGGGCTCTCAGATTGTAGATATTAATGACATATATTTGGGTCTTACACATCCCAGTTTTTGAGAAGAGGAATGCTTTTATAAACTACCCTCAGTCTCTTGGGTAAAAGGGATGCGAAAAGTGGTCACTACCCATTCTTTGTGGCATAAAATTAAAAACAAAGTTGTAAAGGGAATCATCAGAGGAGTTCCCATTGTGGCTCAGCATTATGACTAATACCCACGCGGGTTTGATCCCTGGTCTGGCTCAGTGGGTTAAGGATTCAGCATTGACGCAAGCTTTGGCCTAGGTCCCAGATGCGGCTTGGTTCTGGTGTGGCTGAGGCTGTGGTGTAGGCCTGCAGCTGCAGCTCTGATTCGACTCCAGCCTAGGAACTTCCACATGCTGTAGGTGTGGCCCTAAAAATAAAAAATAAATAAATTTTACAAATAAAGGAAATCATCAGAGAAAGCAGTGTGTGTTCTCTCAGAGCAAGGTGGATGAGAGATGAGTGAAGTCTCGAGTAAATGAAAAGTGAGAACTGCCTATGGTACTATGACAGGCAGCCCAGATTGGGGGAGCCAGAGGAGCAAATTTTTTTAATTATTCCTAGAAAAATACCCTGTAAAAAAGAAAAATACTGGTTTCTTATTTTTTAACTGAAAATTAACATCGTTCTGCTTAGTTTTCAGATGCTTCAAGTGTGAACAGAGACTTTCTTGGATTATGTGTTTCTCAGCTAGACTAAGTACATGCTAACGATGGATAAGTGCAAACACATTGGGCAGTTGCAGCTTGCTCCAGACCATTCCATCCTCAACCCTCAGAAATGGCATTGTGTGGACTGTAACACAACAGAGTCAATCTGGGCGTGCCTCAGCTGTCCCCATGTTGCCTGTGGAAGATACATTGAAGAACACGCACTCAAGCACTTTCAAGAAAGCAGTCATCCTGTTGCCCTGGAGGTGAATGAGATGTATGTTTTTTGCTACTTTTGTGATGATTATGTTCTTAATGATAATGCAACTGGAGACCTGAAGTTACTGCGAAGTACGTTAAGTGTAATCAAAAGTCAGAGTTATCACTGTACTACTCGAAGTGGAAGGGTTTTGCGGTCTGTGGGTACAAGTGATGATTCGGATTTCTTACACGATGGTGCCCAATCTCTGCTTCAAAATGAAGATCAAATGTATACTGCTCTTTGGCACAGGAGGAGGATACTAATGGGTAAAATCTTTCGAACTTGGTTTGAACAGTCACCCATTGGAAGAAAAAGGCAAGAAGATCAATTTCAGGAAAAAATAGCAAAAAGAGAAGTGAAGAAAAGACGGCAAGAACTGGAGTATCAAGTGGAAGCAGAACTGAAAACTATGCCTCCAAGAAAGAGTTTACGTTTGCAAGGTCTAGCTCAGTCCACCACAGTCGAAATAGTTCCTGTTCAAGTACCACTACAAACCTCAGCATCCCCAGTGAAAGTAGTATCTACCTCAGAAGATGTAAGATTAAAAAAAGCCAGTGACTTCTCCGTTAAACGAAGGCCCATAGTAACTCCTGGTGTAACAGGATTAAGAAATTTGGGAAATACTTGCTATATGAATTCTGTCCTTCAAGTGTTAAGTCATTTACTTATTTTTCGACAGTGTTTTTTAAAACTTGATTTGAACCGATGGCTCTCTGTGACAGCTAATGATAAAACAAGATCATCTTATAAGCATCTTCCAGTCACAGATACAGTATATCAAATGAATGAATGCCAAGAAAAAGAAACGGGCTCTCTTCACTCCAGACATCCAAGTTTATCCTTAGGACTAAGTGGTGGAGCATCAAAGAGTAGAAAGATGGAGCTTATTCAACCAAGGGAGCCTAGTTCACAATACATTTCTCTCTGTCATGAATTGCATACTTTGTTCCAAGTCATGTGGTCTGGAAAGTGGGCCTTGGTCTCACCATTTGCTATGCTACACTCAGTATGGAGACTGATTCCTGCTTTTCGTGGTTATGCTCAACAAGATGCTCAGGAATTTCTTTGTGAGCTTTTGGATAAAATACAGCATGAACTGGAGACAACTGGTACCAGGTTACCAGCGCTTATTCCCACTTCTCAAAGGAAACTTATTAAACAGGTTCTGAATGTTGTGAATAACATTTTTCATGGACAGCTTCTTAGTCAGGTACGGATTTTTTTTTTTTTTTTAATTTTCATCTTGGGAATTCATAAAGTGAAGCCTAGAAAGATACATATTCTCTGTATATCTAGTATGTTAGAACTAGTACAGTTTTCAGATCAAAACACTTTTACAAATATGTATGAAGTCGGCTCACTCATTTATAGCTGTTTCCTTCATGAATCATTGGAAGTAATTTTACATCATGGTGTTAGCGTTTTTTGATGGAGAGAAGGCATCTGCAAACAGAGCTTCTCAGGTCAATAATTTGCATTCATTCTCTGAGGGATTGAGAAGAGGAGCGTGTAATCCCACGGGGAACAGATGGGAAAATACTTTTGTACTGGGAATGGATTTGGTGGGCACTTGGGTGATTTCAGGGACCAAGAAGTAACCCTGGAGGATTTCCTATAAAACCAAAGTGGGCAAAATTTGAAAACTTGAACAAGTAGGTAGAGAAATTTTAAGGTAAATGTGATTTCATCTAGAACGATCCTAAATGGTTTTCTTTAAATAAATCTACAAAAATTTCCCTTGTGAAAGTCACAAAACAATAATCTTTCATCTAATGAATGATTCTCTAGAATGAGTGGGTTTGTTAGTAGACTATCACTAGACATAGACTCTCCTTTTATAGGCAATCAGGCTGTATTTCCCCCATACACATGCCTCTGTTCCTCCGTTCAACTTCCATAGTAATGTTACCACCTTTTGTTTTTATAGCATAATTTTCTGATATGTAGTTTAAATAGTTCAAATGTATTTCTTCTTGGGGGATATCTATGAAGTTTATTTCACTTGATATTTCAGAAATATATAGATTCTACATTGTGTCAGCAGATAAGAGTTGTGCTTCTTGTACTGCAGGCAATTTTATTTTTCCACCATCTTTCTCTGTGGCTTCTTTTCATGATAAAGTTTAAAATGCATGATTATACAGAAAAATAATATATATTCATAGAAAACCTATATGGTACAGTTAATCTATGTAGAAGAAAAGAAGAATCATCCCTTAATCCCATCACTCCACACAACACACAAATAAGACTATTAACATTTTGGTACATTTCTATCTAGTTTATTTTTTCTTCTGGCTTTTTTTTTTTTTTTTTTTGACTTTTTAGGGCCGCACCCACGGCACATGGAGGTTCCCAGGCTAGGGGTCCAATTAGATCTGTTGCCACCGGCCTATGCCACAGCCACAGCAACTCCAGATCCAAGCTGCGTCTGCGACCTATACCACAGCTCACAGCAATGCTGGATCCTTAACCCACTGAGCGAGGCCAGGGATCGAACCGGCAACCTCATGGTTCACAGTTGGATTCGTTTCCACTGTGCCACGACAGGAACTCCTCTTCTGAATATTTATATATTTTTTCTCCTTAGCTGTATGTCATGTTGAATTTACCTGCTTTTTTCATTTAATAATATGAAGATTTTTTTTTAATAATCGTTAAAATATATTTGATCATTCTTTTCACATTTCAGTGTCTCTCAGATGTATATACAGGAGTTTAACCATTCCCCCTATTGTTGACTTATAAACTATTTCTAATTTTTCTTTTATTATAATGTCAGGATCCATTAATATGTTTTTTTCTAATGATTTCCTTAGAACACAGTCCTAGAAATACTTTGTCAAAGGGTAGGAGTTCTGGCAACTTGGTTGCAAATCTAGAAATTTACCATTTTTTATTTTGAGTAGTATGAGAAGGGCTATCTGCTTGTTTTTCCCTTTATGGATGAATTTTGAAATTAATAAAAATTGTTAATGCCAGCCTCTCTTCCTTTCAAACATGTAATTAACTCTTAGGAAACTGGTCATCTCAGAAGATTCAGAGGTTTGTTACTAGAAGGGCTCCCCTCCCCCACCTCCCACCACCTGCCCCAAATTCAAGAAGCTGTTCTCAAAAGGTCAAACCATGGTCCTCGTGAGTCCCCAGAGTAAACAACAGGAGTATTCCTTTCTTTGTGTCAATTTGTTAAATCTAAAATCTGCATTAAAACTGGCTTCTTTATTTTGTTGTTTGTTCCAGCAATATAGCTTTTATGAGAATGTAGTGATATTTCATATCTCATGTGTATTAGATCTATGGAGTATGTCTTCAATTATGGGCATTGTTTGTTGGCATTAAATCCTGCTGAATGCTAAAGTTATTATTTTTTTCCAGGTACTAATTTCTTTTAATTTCTTATCTAAGTTATTAGAATAGCCCCATATTTGCAGTTTCTATATTTTGAGGAAAATTTTAATAAAGTGGTGTTTGCTTTAAGTGGGAATATTCACATTATATGTATGTTATATGTACTATCTTTTGAAGTTATCAGTGAATGTATGTATATAATAATATACTGTATATAAAAACATATACTGTATTTTATATGTACTATATTTTAAAATCTGTATATAAAAATATACTAAGAGTATTGCACCTGTAGCATGGTTAAGAGGTTATAGGGTTTGGGGGGAGAAAATCAGTGAAAAATGAGAAAGGAAAAAGGGCAAACAACCTCACGTCTAATAATCTAAACACATTAAATGTATATAAGTATATATGATATATATTATGTATGTATATATACACATACACACACGCATATATATACACACACATACATAATGTATATCTAATTAAATGAGCCCACAGTTTGGCTTTTTTTTTTTTTGCCACTTCTTGGACCACTCCCATGGCATATGGAGGTTCCCAGGCTGGGGTGGAATCTGAGCTGTAGCTGCCAGCCTACGCCACAGCCACAGCAATGCGGGATCTGTGCCTCGTCTGCAACCTACACCATGGCTCATGGCAACGCCGGATCCCCAATCCACTGAGCAAGGCCAGGAATTGAACCCACAACCTCATGGTTCCTAGTTGGATTTGCTAACCACCGAGCCATGACAGGAACTCATGGCTTTTTTTTTTTTTTTTTTTTAATGGCCACACCTGCAGCATATGGAGGTCCCTGGGCTAGGGGTAGAGTTGGAGCTGCAGCTGCAGGCCTACACCACAGCCCCGGCAATACAAGATCTGAGCCACATCTGCCACCTACATGTCACAGCTTGCAGCAGAGCCAGATCTTTAACCTAATGAGCGAGGCCAGGGATCAAACCCACATCCTCACGGACACTATGTCGAGTTCTTAACCAGCTGTGCCACAATGGGAACTTGTCACATTTTGTTTCTTTATTGACTTCAGACTTGACTAATGCCCTTGGAACTTAAAGGAGTTATGCTCTGAGTTAAAGCTCATCAAGGCATAATGAGTTTATGGAAGGAAAAGTTATAATTTAAAAAATTCCCTGGAGTTCCTGTCATGGCTCAGTAGTTAACGAATCCGACTAGGAACCACGAGGTTGCAGGTTCAATCCCCGGCCTTGCTCAGTGGGTTAGGGATCCGGCGTTGCCGTGAGCTGTGGTCGCAGATGCGTCTCAGATCCCGCACTGCTGTGGCTCTGGCGTACGCTGGCAGCTGCAGCTCCAATTAAACCCCTATGCCATATGCCACGGGAATGGCCCTAGAAAAGGCAAAAAGACCAAAAAAAAAAAAATCCCTGAAAATAAATAGATTATTCAGAATTCTGATGGTGTATTTTCAGAATAAAGCTTATTTACTGGCAGTGACTTCTAGTAAGAGGAGTACATGTTTTGACAGAAGGATTGTAATCTGAGAAACTAATATTTTTATTTGCAGGTTACATGTCTTGCATGTGACAACAAATCAAATACCATAGAACCTTTCTGGGACTTGTCACTGGAATTTCCAGAAAGATACCAATGCAGTGGAAAAGATATTGCCTCCCAGCCATGTCTGGTTACTGAAATGTTGGCCAAATTCACAGAAACTGAAGCTTTAGAAGGAAAAATCTACGTATGTGACCAATGTAATTGTAAGTAGAGGCTGTATATTCTCTTTGCTTTTCTAAGATTAGCAAAGAGAAACACAAGTGAGAGGAAGCTGGAAGAAATTCTTTTAAGTAGCAGTTGTAGAAAGAAACTGTTAGTTTATCAAAAGAAACTAGGCTAGGTGTTTCTCCTTTTTAATTGGCATTTGTGAAGTACATGTTTGTTTTGCCTTATTGTTGATATTAAACATTTTGATCCTATCATCAGTTATTATAGAGAGAGAGGATTCATAATTTAAATTTAATATGAGGGCAGAATAAAGTAGCAGTGGGGAATAGCAAAAGGTAACCAGGTTATTTAGTACCGAATGAGTGCTTTTATGAGTTTTGCTACATATCAGAACATTGATATGTAGATAATGTATGTATATGTGTGTGTATACATACCTATATAATAGGAAATAAGATATATAGCTGGATTGCTGCTGTGGACGTTGGCTTCACAAAAGCAAAGATTTATTCAAAAACCATCTACTGATTATCTCTTCTGTATTAGTCATTGTTCTGGTTGCTGTGGATAGAGGTAAGATACTTCCGAGGTGCTCACATACCTAATGAAGGAAACAGACAATTAAAATCTATACTAAGTTTTCTATAGAGGTGAACGTAAGAACCCAACAGTGAGGGGTGAAAGAGCTATTTGAGTTAAAGAGAAGCATCCTCCTCCAGAGAAGTGGTATATAAAACCACATCAGATGTGCGGTAGCTTTATCTGATCTCTTTTTCTCTGTCAATGTGTACATGGCATTTTAGTGTTTATACTATATATTCACAGGGATTCTCCTTAATCTCCTATGTCTGAAAAACTGATTCTAGGGCTTTAGATACTAAACTTCTAAAGTAAGATAAAAGAAGCATTGGCTGTTCCAGCGTTGAAGAAATGGCACTTGAGTTGATGGTATTCTAGAACAACTTGTTCTAACATTGTTTTCTGAGTATTATCTAGTACGAATTCTGTTATAAGGAACCTAAAATTTATAAGGTTAAAGGAAATAAAGTATTTTTTTTTCGTGGACATAAATAGTCCTAGATGCTTTTCATTGTCCAATCTGGGAGTAGAAAGATATTGTGAATGAATGCAGAATATAGGGGTGGGGGGGGGGCAGTTTGGCTATGCCCATGGCATGAGGAAAGTTCCCAGGCCAGGGACTGAACCTGAGGCACAATAGTGACAAATCCAGATTCTTAACCCATTGAGCCACCAGAGAACACCAGAATATGGTCTTATAACATGTTTGTGTGTGTCTCCTGGGTCCACCAAATAAAGGCCTAAAAGAGCTGCTTTAATTTAATAATGGCAAATGTTTAAAATTATAGTTCAAGGAGTTGACATCCTTTGCCTAGCTACACTTGCATCATGTATTCTGGAAGACAGTCTAAAGGTAGGTCTCTTGACATTCAGGAGCAGCTGGATACCTGGATCTCAAGGGCATAGATGTGCAAGAAAGGCTTCTGGTGGCAAGTGGAGATGGGTTAGAGGACAGCCTTCTAGTGGACTGACTCCACTGCTGCCATGGCTGGAGTTGCAGTTGGTGTATAATTTGAAGGGTAGCCCCTGGATATCAAGAGCAAACTTGTGGTAGCCAGGGGCCCAGCCAGAAGCCGCAGGACAAGGTTCATAGGTGGACCTCTAGAGAAGCAGAGTAAAACAAGACGAATCCTAATGAGTTCTACTTGTTTTAAGATTTAGAATAAAAATAACAAGACCTGAGGAAGGCCTCAGATGCAGAGCTAGTAAAGGCCTGCTTTCTCAGACAGTGGCCAGTACTGGGGTGGATCCCCAGGAAGCGGGACTGGGTATTCTGGGCGATGAGGACCTATACCCCCTGGGACCCTGATGAGCCTCAATAAAAGAACTGACCATGAACGTTTAGTTAAGACTTTGGTTAAAGTATGTTCAGGGAGAGCTTTTAACTTTTATTAGTTGGCATGGCCAAATCCATTTAAAAATATTGTAGCACTGTATCATTCTGTTGCCTTACTTGCCAGATTATATGACAAAATGTACAGTATATGGTGGGGGTTATATAAGGGGTGCCTCCTTATACCAAAATCCACTGATGCTTAAGTTCCACAGTAGGCCCTCTGTTAGCTTCAGGTTTCCAATATGCGGATTCCACCAACGGCACAGATGTAAATTTTGATCTGCAGTTGGTTGAATCTGTGCATATGAAACCTTTGGAGGACCAGCAGCTGTATATTGAAAAAAATCCTCATGTAAGTGGACCCATGTAGTCCAAGCCTTTGTTGTTTATGTGTCAACTGTACTTAGTCGTTTACGAGTCTGCCTGCCTTGATTAGCTCGTAAGTTTCGTTGTGTCTGTTTATGTAATTATAAGTGTTTTGAGGGCAAGGCCATGCCTTTATCTCTAGCACAGCATAATGCCTGTAACACAGTAGACATTTAATTGATAATACATGTCTGAATTTCCTTGTATCCTTGTATCCTTAAATGTGATTCTCATTCTCTCTTTGATATCACAGCAAAGCGTAGAAGGTTTTCCTCAAAACCAGTTGTACTCACAGAAGCTCAGAAACAGCTTATGATTTGCCACCTACCTCAGGTTCTCAGACTACATCTTAAACGTTTCAGGTTAGTAGTAGTATTACCAGTTACCTACCAACTATACATTTCTAACTTGATCATTCCTTGTGCTCATATTGTGCTTTAAAGCCTAACACACGTGATAAACTTTAATACTTGGCTAGTAGATGATTTATCTACTTCTACTCTTATTTTTTTCTCTTAAGGAAAAAAAAAATTCTGTGCATCTCAATTTGACAGCCCTGGAGCTGTTACTGTCTGCGGTTAAGGTTTCCACTGCAGGTGCAAGAAAAAATGTCCTTGTATGCTCTGATTGCGGCAGCACAGAATGAATGGGGGAATACAGGGAAAGACACTTTGCAGCTCACAGATAACCTTGTGAGCAGTAAAAGCCTGCGTTACTACAAAGAAGAATTTGAGTTGACAAGAAAAGTATTGGAAAATTATTCCCCTACATCTTTTTCTTCTGATTGATTCCACTTGTAAAAGCCTAAGTCTAATTAAAAGCAAGCCAATAGGGAACAGAAATTCTGACTTGTCTCTAGCCCTGATCAGTAGACCCGTGTTCAATAACTATTCTTCTGATGAGCTTCCCTTATGGAATGCATTGCTGATCAGCAGGCCCCTCAAATTTTGGTCTGCTAGGTAATACCACTCTCCTTGTAAGTTTCTGCTTATAGTGCTTAATATTAAGCATGTTTTAGGTATAACATTTTTTAAATTTAAATTTATAATTTGAGAGGATTTGTCCCAGTGGCTTCATCCTTGAAAAATGTTTGAACAATGATACAGCAGGTGAATTCAAAGCAGTTAAAAAAACACAAAAAACCTTGAGTCTTCAGAAATACATTTAGGAATACTAGTTGGCAAGATCTATTGGTTAATCAAAGCATATGGTTTCATACCTTGTCATAACCATGTTAACCTGAGAGTTTATTGTTTTAAGAAATGAGAAGTTACTTTACGTGCTATGATTTGAAAACTATTGAGATCATCTTTCTTGTATGTATTAGTTGTTGCTTTTTTGGGTTTTTTTTTTTTGTCTTTTTAGGGCCGCACCTGCCGCCGCACATGGAGGTTCCCAGGCTAGGGTCAAATCGGAGCTATAGCCACACCTGGCCAAGAAATATCCAGATTATGTCTCCCAGAAACAAATTGTAGCTTCTGGGATAATCCTCCTCAAGGTATTGACAAGACAGTAAAGAATTAAAACCCTTTGGTGCCTTGGATTTGTGTTTGAAAGGGGAAGATACTCTGGCCATACTTTCCTGAAAGTTAATTTTCTTCCTGTGTTATCATGTAACCAAGCCAAATAATTTATTTGAAAACCTTACTGTACCTCTTTGGTAAATAAGCCTACATATCTCCATTGATAGCAGCCACCTTCAGCATTGAAAGCATTTTCCGTTTACATTATTTATTATATATATGATTGTACTCTCTGCTCTCTGAAGCAGTCTGTTAGATGACTGCTTGGACCTGGTATATGGTTATTTTCCCTTGATCTTATTGATAATTTTACCCTGGTTTGTTTGTAGGTGGTCAGGACATAATAACCGAGAGAAGATTGGTGTTCATGTTGGCTTTGAAGAAATCTTAAACATGGAGCCCTATTGCTGCAGGGAATCCCTGAAATCCCTCAGACCAGAATGTTTTATCTATGACTTAGCTGCTGTAGTAATGCACCATGGGAAAGGATTTGGCTCAGGACACTACACTGCCTACTGTTATAATTCTGAAGGAGGTATAGATGACAAAAAGTATTTTATCTTGGTTAAGTCTTGGAAGCCAGAGTTCAGGCTTTAGGGATTTTTTTTTTTTCTTTTTTGTCTTTTGGCCATTTCTAGGGCACTCCTGCGGCATATGGAGGTTCCCAGGCTAGGGGTCGAATTGAAGCTGTAGCCGCCAGCCTACACTACAGCCACAGCAACTTGGGATCCGAGCCGCATCTGTGACCTACACCACAGCTTATGGCAATGCTGGATCCTTAACCCGCTGAGCAAGGCCAGGGATCGAACCGCAACCTCATGGCTCCTAGTCGGATTCGTTAACCACTGAGCCACGACGAGAACTCCCATAGGGATTTTTAAATTGGCCAGCCACTCTTAAGTAAAGTCACTTGACCTCTTGTTTTCTTACAAGAAGAATGCTTCTGCAGTATTGTTCACAAAAAAACTGGGAGTTTTGTGCAGAGCGAGATATTTTTCTGCAGGACTGCAGTATTTTTTACTTTTAAGGGCTAAAGGAATAGGGATGGTCTCATTAAGTCATTGAGAGTGCTAGTCACCTTTCCAAGAGTAAATCCTCTGTTTACTGGTTTAATTGAGTTAAATTTGTTAAAGAACAGAGCAGTTAACAAACTGGGGGATCACAGATACTTGGAACAAACTTTGAGTTCAAGTTCTAACTTATAAAACTCACTTTCACTTATTTTTACTTGCCTCCATGGACCCTGGAAAAGAGGTAGGGACACAAAAAGCCCAAATAACCCATGAAGGCAGTTAATTTAACACTGAACTATCAAGAGTTGTACACTATTTGTTTTATAGTATCACTAGTAGCAGAAGCACTAACTGGTTAAGATAACAGGAATTAAAGATAGTCAAATGAACTAATTAGATTCTCTAACTTCAAATTACTTCTAGAATAAAGGTAGATAATTCCAGAGTAACATACTGCCCAAGTAACATATTTTCTAATTAAAAATAAATTGGCTAGACAGTTTTCCCTTCAAAAAATCTTAACTTTCCCTGAAACTAATGTCTTTAAATTCATGTTTTCATTTATACTAGAAATTTCTAAAGTTCCTTTGTAAACATTGCGGTATATTTTTGTGCTTCATTCTAGGGTTCTGGGTACACTGCAATGATTCCAAGCTAAGCATGTGCACTATGGATGAAGTATGCAAGGCCCAAGCTTATATCTTGTTTTATACCCAGCGAGTTGCTGAGAACGGACATTCTAAACTCTTGCCTCCAGAACTCTTGTCTGGAAGCCAACATCCCAGTGAAGAAGCTGATACCTCTTCTAATGAAATCCTTAGCTGATCCAAAGATAACTTGGGGCTTTCTTCTTGTGATTTGTATATATACTTTTTAAATGGGCTGACTTAACAATTTTGAGCTTCATTGTTTTTATTTTTTACTAATCAGAGCACACTATGTTTACACATTTTGTATCTAACTACAACAGATCTCTTTTTTAGAGACAAAGTTAGGGTATCAGTGATAGCAGGTAACTGAACTTTTCAAGTACTTGGGTATTTTAAACTTGGAGTGTTTTACCTAAGTCTGATGTTACCTTTTTTATATTTTGATGTCTTAATTTGACTCAATGATGAATTTGTGCAATCTTCTACTGACGTTAGGTGGCATCATTTTATATATTTCCTATTTATCTTTTGTAGCTATTTTCCTTAATTCTTTGATTAGAATATTAGATTTCTTCACTAACAGTTTTACCAGCAAAAAAGGGGGGGGCATTTCTTTCAGATTTGTATATTAAAGTCACTTTTGCCCATTGAAGGGAGTTAGGCTACTACAAAACGAAATATCAAGTTATCACCTAAATTCTCATCAATCATATTCATTAATATTCCTGAAGCTTTGGGTGTTAAAGGGCTTAGAATAGTCATTACTTTGGTTAATGCAACTTCCTTTTCTCAAAAATTTGTTTTAATAATTGTTCTTTATTTGGCATAATCAAACTGTATACAGATGAAAATGACAGCTTTATAAATAGCATATTTAAATGACTTTACTATGGACATGAAAACAATCATGACTGAGAATTATAATGATATTGTCTGGCAGCAAATAGGTTTGTCCAGGTTGTAATAAAGCAGTCATAAAAAAAATTTGAATTTAGCAAACAGTACATTATGAGGTGATACAAGTGCAGTTCAACTTGGATATAAGTTCATTTTATACATAACATTAGACCTCTTAAAAGCTTTGTACCATATTGTTATCTTGAGATTTTTAAAGGGCTAAGTCTTGAAGAGAAAAATTACATAGGACAGCAAAGATAACTGTTCAAAATTGGCACCTGGACAAAATATTTAGCATCTTATTTTTCTAAATAACTAAAGCCTGGATTAAGTTATATTTACTAGGATTATGTGAATATTAAGAGCCTCTTAGATATTCAAATACTGGGCCCTGACTTTTTAAAATTAAAACTTAAACTTACATTTTATTAAACTACATAGAATGAAATACTCTTTGTTGTTCCCTAGTAACCTTAATAGATCTTTCAAGTCCTACTGCTGCTAACTTTTATTCAGAAAGAATCCAGTAACCTCAGTGGACAAGCTGTGTAAGATCTAAGCTCAGTGTTAACCACTCACTGGAAGATCATTTATCTTTTCTCAAATGGACCTGTTGCAGGTTGAAATCTTAATGAAGGACCATGTCCTGTGAATGCTGTCCTCTGCTAGTGATCATCTAAAAGCTTGAAAAAGGTCTCTAATAGGAAATTGCCCTTAAATTTTAGAGAAGTCATCTGGAGCAGCTGATCATGAAGTACAATGAGAATTTTATCACTGAACAGACAAATCATTCATGCCAGAACTACAGCTTGAGTGTTAAATGGCTAAGGTTTAAAACCATTAAATACCTATGCAAATTGTTACCTCAGCTGTTAACATAATCGTACCTCATTAAAGTTGTATGTGTCAAGATACTGGAGTCTAGCCTTTTTTAATTTCGAGGATTGCTTTTTTAACGGCTATACCTTTTAATGCCTAATTTTGGGATAGTTTAACATCATCTGGAAGCTCTGATGTTTGTGTTTGTAATGGTATGTTGCTTGTTTAACTACTTACTTCAATGTAAATACACATGAGAAAGAAATGTGACTTAGCCCTTTACTTTTGTAAACCCTTAACACAAATACTTATGGGGGAGATTGTCTGTGAAGTCAAGGGGGAATATTCAGAACCTTGTACTTTATGCTCGGTTTTGCTGTGAACCTAAAACCAATCTAAAAAAACCTGTCCATTAAAATAACAAAATTAAAACCTAGTTAATGAACAGAAACTTAGATTTTTAACAGTACCTTTCAGTGTGGACTTCTATATGGTTAGAAGTTATGATCTAACAAAAAACAACATGTTTTGGTTGTAAAATAATTTACTAAAGGCACTATTGTTAAACATCAAACTAGTAATTTGTTACCAATAAGGTACATCATTTGTAAACATGACATAATGATTTCAAAAGATAACATGGCTAGTAGGTAAACAATACAATTTTTTTAAGTAACAGCTCTCCTATTTACAAGATCATATCCCTTCCAGCCACTCCAGGGACATGCAGTGATGCCACTGCTCTCAACAGTTACTTGGGAAAGGAGCTTGGAGCTATATAATTGGTTTGAGATCACTACTGCTAAAGACGTCTTAACAAAGCTCCAAAATTCTTGACTCAGAGTCAATTCTAAGATTCTTGGGTTTAGAAACCAAGACCCTTTACACCTCCCACCAAAGCACATCAAAAAAGTATGGCCTCAAAACCCCAAAAGAGCTAGCTGGAGAACCAAGCCCTGTAACACGTCCAGGCATGAACTTGTGAGCTCTGCCACTTGCGCATCATCACAGGAAATGGAGAAATTATTCAAAGGTAGCCATTGGACATTAGCACCATAATAAACATGGCTCATATAGCTAAAAACTAGATTGTTTATCCCACAAGTTAACATTCATCTATAGCTCTAATGTGAAAGAGCGGCTTTTTAATGTATAATAAATGATTTAGTACAGAAGACAGTTTCCCCTCCTATGAGAAAAGTGTTAAACAAAATACAAACTAAACAGCATCCCAGAGGCAACTGTATTGTGCTAAAGCATATACAAATTAAGGCTTTACCCTGGTACATAACAATTTCGAAATTAAGTGGGAACATTCCCAACAAATCATTCACACAGAATTCAAGCAATCTGTTCAAGAATTAGTTGTGGGGCTCACTTCAAACAAGTTATTTTGCATCTTACATTCAATGTACGCCGCTTAGCTGCTGTAATGAGTGTCACTGTAACCTCACTGAAATACCACCCATGATGTTAAGAATTCAAGCCAGTCCAAGGGCAGAGAATTTGGTTTACTAATGAAATAGCCTAATTCAATTAACTAGAACAAGATCCAAACATGGGAATTTCTCCTGCTTTTCTTTTTGTGGTTTTAAGTGCCATTTTGGCTTACTGAATACATTTCTCAATATATCACTGAACAAAGGATCTAAAGGTTGAGATTTTGTTAAATCAAGGTTTTAAGCTGTTATAATGTTCCTACCACTTTATGTTTTAATTAGATGTTTCCAGTATCAGGAAAAAAATGAAAGACGAGGACTAATATGGTCCTAAAACGAAAGTTAAGGCAAAATATTCCTAAAGCTGTATATTAATTTATGAAGATTCTCCCAGTTTAGGCATGTGTAGATCTTGTTTTAGCCACTATGTCAGTTTCAATGGGGGTCTACAATCCAGATAAAAGACTACATTTCCCTACAGTAAGCTAAACTATTTCCTGTACAGAATTATAACCACAGACATTGAAATATAGCTCTTAGATCTGAAAATGTCTTTATTTTTTAGAAAATGGATTCCAGGAAGGTTAAAAAGCAATACCAGAGGGTATAGGTGCAGAACTGGATGTAGTCATTCAAAGCATTCAATTAAGAATATGGCAATATAAATATCTGAAAAGCATCTCTTAGGTGTTTGAAACAAAATGTGTATGTCATTCTTAACTAATTGGAGTTTTATACCATTTCCTAGACAGAGGAGAAACAGTTAACATTTCAAAGTCCTGAAAGCTTTTTCCTTGGTTAATTACATTAAATGGTCTGCCTTTGATCAAATTCCTTCCTTTTTAAACATGGATAAAAGTATTACATAAGTCCACTGTTAAACAGACAACATGTCGAAAATTATTCTGGTATAATGTATTCCAACAAAGCTTAGAAAATAAAAGATGTTGTGGTGGCTTTGGACTAAGTTTAATAGTCATCTCCTCTGCTGACAACTTCTTTACATGTTGGACGCAAAAGTATGGTATGTTCAAACTGTGCTGTATATGATCCTTTAATGTCACATAATGGTGGATATGGATCTACAATGCCCAAGTCACACAGATTCTTCAGAGCCATCAAGTATTTACTTTCTCCCAAGCGATCCAGCCATCTGCGACAGAAGGCAAGGGTGCCAAAGTTTTCATTGATGACATTTAACAAGTGTTTCGTTCTTGGAAGCCTAAGAGGAGAAAATCCAAAATTAATAGTTGGCTAAAAAGTTACCAACTAAATTCCTCCTAATATTAAGGAAAACTCAAACTGAAGCTATAACTTTACTTAGTAATTAAAGTTCAACAAGCTTTTGCTGCCTCATTCAACATTCAAAAACCAGAACATCTAATATCTAATAACAGATGGTAACTAAGAGACCAGCTGAAGTCTATGACATTCTATGTATATGTGTCTTAAATTCCAAATACAGACTCATCGATAGTATCATAGTAAGAATTTCCCTTTTAGGGGAAATTTCAGCATCAAGCTAAATAAAGCCCTGTATATAAAGCAGATGCTTCAACCATCTCCAAAAAGTTAAAAAAAAAAAGTAAAAAAGTAAAAAAAATAGTTTATTGATGGGAATGTATTAAGAACAAAAACCTAGGAATGCCAGCAAAATGATAATCTCTGAAATTACTATGATTACCAGAAACTAGATATGACAGAATGCGTCATTTCCTCTCAGTTAAAATTTTTAACAGGAAATTTTTTTTTTTTTGGGCTGAATTACAGAAATCCACAGAACTTATTGTTAGGCTACAGAATGCATTTATGGGAGTGCCTGCTGTGGCACAGCAGGTTAAGGATCCAGCATTGTCTCCACGGCAGCACAGGTTCCAACCCTGGCCCAGGAACTTCCATGTGCCACAGGTGCGGCCGAAAAAAAGTGCATATTGAATGAATCCATTTATGAATGTACTGCTGTAGATGGCTGTCATACTTTTTAAAATGCTGTTAACTGGGAAAAGAAATTCATCAGTCATATAAAAACAATAGGCTCTCACCTTATTGGCACATGTCCAACATCAAAATTTTTCATGTAATGTGAACATTCCATATCATCATGAACAATGCCTTTGCCTGTGCTACCAAAGGTTTCAATGGCATATACTTCTCCCTCCTAAAAACACATAAGGGTCAAGGGGGAGGGAAGAAAAACAACAAATCAGAATTCCCATCTCAAATGCAGGATGAGATATTCCCCACTTCCTGCAAGAAACAAACTATCCCCTGACAGTCCTTATCCACCTAAAAGACCACTTTTAGGTCTTCATGTTATCTATTAAAAGAACACAGGCTTTGCATGGGCAGGGATTTTGTTTTGATCAATACTACATTCCAGTGCCCACTCTAGAGCCTGGCACCTCTGAAATGCTCAATAGTCATCAAGTGTTGAATTAACCTTTGACATGCCCCACTTCCACAGCTGACAGAGTCCCAGTCTGACACAACTGCACACTCACACAACCCAATTCCTGCTGGGGTGAGTATGGAGAACAAGTTAATTTTGCTCAACATACTCTATACTCAACTATCACTGGCTTTATAGTTTGGAAGAAAAAAAAAGTCAAAATGCTTCACAAAACAAGTATTAATGACATACACACCTCCATTCTCGTTGCCTCTCCTCCTTTCACAATGGGCACTGTTTTCCCAGCATGTATTCTATATGGCCCAATTGAATGTCCATTTAGATTACGGATTGGTTTCACTGGCATAATAAATAGGAAAAAAGTTACTTAGGGTCTACAAGCACAAACAAATCTTTTGGCCTACTGGTATAGAATTCAAGCATTTACTTAAAAATCAGGTATGGCTCAGAGTTCCCACTGTGGTGCAGTGGTTAACAAACCCGACTAGGAACCATGAGGTTGCGGGTTCGATCCCTGGCCTTGCTCAGTGGGTTAAGGATCCGGCGTTGCCGTGAGCTGTGGTGTAGGTTGCAGACGCGGCTGCGATCCCGCGTTGCTGTGGGATTCCCCTAGCCTGGGAATCTCCATGTGCTGCGAGAGCGGCCCAAGAAATGGCAAAAAGACACACACACAAAAAAATCAGGTATGGCTCTATTAGATAACCTCCCATTAAGACACTTGTATACTAGAGGGATATGAAAAGGTACTACATCGTTATTGATTAAAAACTAGGAGTAGGGGAGGTGATGGAAGAAAGCATAAACTGGAGTTCCTGTCATCTGACTAGCATCCATGAGGACAAAGGGTCAATCCCTGGCCTCGCTCAGTGGGTTAAGGATCCAGCGTTGCCATAAGCTGTGGTGTACGTCACAGAGGAGGCTGGGATCCCATGTTGCTATGGCTGTGGTGTAGGCCAGCAGTTACAGCTTTGATTCGACACCTAGCCTGTGAACCTCCATATGCTGTGCAAGTGCAGTCCTAAAAAGACAATTTAAAAAAAGGATTTCGGAGTTCCCATTGTGGCTCAGTAGTTAACGAACCTGACTAGAAACCATGAGGTTGTGGGTCTGATCCCTGGCCTTGCTCAGTGGGTTAAGGATCCGGCGTTGCCGTGAGCTGTGGTGTATGTCGTAGACACGGCTCGGATCCCGAGTTGCTGTGGCTGTGGTGTAGGCCAGTGGCTACAGCTCCAATTGGACCCCTAGCCTGGGACCCTCCATGTGCCACGGTGCGGCCCTAGAAAAGACAAAAAGACAAAAAAATAAATAAATAAATAAAATAAAAAAAGCTTTTCAACACTGGAATCTGGAACTGTTACGTGGTGACTAAGTCAAATTGTCACCTAACATACCTTAAAAGGCAGACCACATGCCAACCAACATTGTAGAATTAGGAGAAAACAGAAGGGAAAGATGATTTTGAGAGGGACTTGAGAAAGTATTATTTGTTGCAGCACCAATTCCAAAACTGTGGGAAATAAGTATTTGTCGTAATAAATCCTAGGCACTGTCATAAAATTTACATTTCGCAAAAATAAAACACAATGGTGTTCTGTTGTGATGCGCCAGGTTAAGGATCTGGTGTCACTGCAGCAGCTCAGGTCGATGCCAGAGCACAGGTTCAATCCCCGGCCCAGGAACTTCCACATGCTGCAGGCACAGTCGAAAACAAAACATGACATCATGATCCTATTACAGTAGAATAAACTTGGGTTCTTAGAGATTATAGAATTTATCCAAGCTCCAAGACCTGCCTAACCCTAACACCCACCCAAGTTTGAGGAATCATAAGCATTTTTGATTGTCCAGATGTTCATAGGCTTAATGATCTGTAAGAGAGCCAAAAGGACAGGAACTATCAAGTATTAGAGGAAGAACCACTGCACAGTTGGAAGAACATCACAGCCCCAAAGTATTCACAGGGGAATGCAAAGAATGCTGGATGATGTGAATTTACTTAAGGGCAAGAAAGCTTGAGAATCTCCACTGCAGAATAACAAAGCAGAGTCAGGATCTGGTTAAAGGAAATGTAAGAAATATTCTAGAAGAAAGTTTTTAAGACAAGAGTTAGAGAAAGCAATGAGCACAGATTAGAAAGGAGGATGGTAGCTGGACAGCGGTCAGACAGACCCTGGGAGTTGAGAAATGCTGAACTGACAGCACCAGAAAGCATAGCTGACTTTTTTTTTCAATGGTTGCACCTGCAGCATATGCTAATTCCCAGGATAGGGTTCCAAACAGAACCACAGCTGAAGCCAACAGCCACACCGGATTCAAGCCACATCTGTGACCCACACCACAGCTTGCAGCAATGCTGGATGCTTAAGCCACTGAGCAAGGCCAGGGATTTAACCAGTACCCTCACAGAGACCTCGGATCCTTAAGCCACTGAGCCACAACATGAACTCTATAGTTCGCTCTTAGACTGTGTACCTAAGGCACTGAATGGGAAAGACCAGGTAGCAAAAGTAATAAAGATGAAAAGAAAGGAGTTCCCATTGTGACTCACTAAAAACAAACCCAACTAGTACCTGTGAGGTTGCGGGTTCAATCCCTGGCCTTGCTCAGTGGGTTAAGAATCTGGTGTTGCTGTGAACTATGGTGTGTATTGCAGACATAGCTCAGATCTGGGGTTGCTGTGATGTAGGCTGCAGCTGAAGCTCCGTTTCCACCCCTAGTCCGGGAACTTCCATATGCCGCAGATGCAGCCCTAAAAAGAAAGAAAGAATACAGAAGGAATTAACTGGCCTCTAAATTTGGAATTCAACTTAAAAGGGGGGGGTGTCATCAATGGAAAGGTCTTCTGGCTCGTCTGAGTCTTACGACTAGTCACAGAAAACCTAGCCTACATACATTTTCGCCACCATGGGATAAACCCGCAGACGCCTTCTTATTGCTAGCAGAGGAGCCTGGCAGCAGCTCCTAGCTAGCTACCAAAGAATTCCTATCAGGTCATTTCCTTTTGTCCTCCCTCTTTCTATTCCCAGTTCCCATGAGATAAAGTTGAAGCAGCTAATCCAAAGAAGGCGCTCAACACTTATCTTGAAAAATTAATTCTCCCACACACATTTCAAAGAAACATGCATTTTTAGAGAACACACCTTGATATGTCTTCCCATCGATTTCAACTTCATAGGACTCCATAACCTCTTGGATGGCCTCACCAACATCACAGAGACGGACATCAATTCCGGCACACTAAAGCAGAGTCAGGTATATTCTATCATTCAAAGCGCAGAATTTTACAGCAACTTAACCTCTTAATGTCTTTTTAAAAAAAAAACGCTCATTAAATCTTTATTACTCTTTTTTTTTTCTTTTAGGCAGCGCCCATGGTATGTGGAAGTTCCAGGCCAGGAAACGGACTCATGCCACAGCAGTGACAATGCTGAATTGATACCTTAAAATAAGGGGCAATGAGAAAAGCTCCTTTTCGCACTACAACTTCCACTATAAAAGCCTTCAGTGTACTGTATTACAAATACCCACCTACAACCCTAAAGGCAGTGGACCGGTCTTACATAATCCAAAGACCTTAAAAATAGAATATTCAGAGTACTTAAAATATGCTGAATGAAATGGTGCTTAAAGTTCCATACCTTTATTCCAGTGTTAGTGGCATCTTTTACAGCTTTTAATAATGTATCATATTTGGGATTAAAAGTGACAGTAAAAGCACAGTCAATAATCCTACCTGAAAGAGAAAATTCTCAAGTTTACTTATCAACTAGTCAATTTACCTACATTATATAGTACCTACTCTATTAATTAACCTTGCTAGTTAACGGAAAAATAAAATGAAGGCAGCACACCAAAGACCAAGATAGCATTCATAATCAAAGTGGAAAACAGTATAAGTTATACAAAGGTTTTAGAAAGAAAAAATTAACTGTAGGGTTAGTATATATCACTTCCAGACAGCCCCAATTCAGTATTCATCCATGCAGTTATTCAACAATAGAAACAAAAACAAATCAAAGCGACAAAAGCTTGGGGAACTAAGGAACAGCAAGCAGGCAGAGAAAATGCGTAACTCCACCGGATGCAAACCATCAGCCTAGTGTCTCCAATTTAATAAAACCCCAGGTAAGTACTTAAATCTAAACTTTGCTTTCTCACTTAAGTAAGGTTGAAAGGTACTTAGGGTTTGAGAGAAAATACAGAAAAGCTAACAATTACATATAAAGGTTCACAAACTCAAAGCTTCTAGGTAAATGTTTGTTGTTGTTATAGGAATAAAAAATGCCTGAAACAATGACTTGAATGAAGATGTAAGATTCTATTTTTCATGCCTTAATACAACAGGTAACAAGCCTCAATTACCCAATGGTGTTTTTTTGTTGTTGTTGATTTTTGGTTTTTTTTTTTTTTTTGCTTTTTTAGGGCCGCACTTGAGGGATATGGAGTTCCCAGGCTAGGGGTTGAATAGGAGCTGTAGCCTCTGGCCTATGCCATAGCCACAGCAACATCAGATCCATGCCACGTCTGTGACCTACAGCACAGCTCACAGCAACACTGGATCCTTAACCTACTGGGCGAGGCCAGGGATCGAACCTGCATCCTCATGGATGCGTCAGATTGATTTCCACTGAGCCATGACAGGAACTCCAAGTAGGACGTTTTAAAGTAAATCTCAAAATCTGCCTCAACATGGCTCTACTGAAAAGTGAGGCATCAAGAAGAAAATGAGCAAGTTCAGGATCTATAGCCTCCACTCAACAGAGACAAGACTAAAATTTTTAGGAGGAGGGTAGAATAGAATTATTTCCAAGAACTCACCACTTATATGTGTTCCAAAGTCTATCTTACAGATGTCATCATATTGCAATACTGTTGTGTCACCAGCATTGGGAGTATAATGGGCAGCACAATTATTTAGAGAACACCCAGTAGGAAATGCCAGGCCTGCATTTAATCCATTCTCTTTTATTAGCTTTCGTGAACAGTCTTCCAACTTTTCACTTAAAAAAAAAAGCAGTATGTTTACTTTCATATTCTCACCCGTACATATCATGCAGCTTATTAAGTCCCAAAAACTTACTGAAACTCTTAAATTACTTTCTGGGAATGGTCTGAGCACTTTCTAGATGTGACTTAACAGTTCTCCGATACTATGAAAACAGTAGTTCATCTCTAAAAGATAAAAATAACTTACCTTCACTGGAAATCTAGAGAGAAAGAACAATACAGGAGTTTCCGTAGTGGCGCAGTGGTTAACAAATCCAGCTAGGAACCATGAGGTTGCAGGTTCGATACCTGGCCTTGCTCAGTGGGTTAAGGATCTGGCGTTGCTGTGGCTGTGGTGTAGGCCAGCGGCTACAGCTCCAATTAGACCCCTAGCCTGGGACCCTCCATATGCCACAGGAAGCGGCCCTAGAAAAGGCACCAAAAAAAAAAAAAATACAATCCACTTTTAACTTCTTCATTGCATTATAAACGTTTTGTGTCCTAGAATTGTAATTTAATATGAACTGTTGGAGAGCAAAATAAGATTCCCAAATAGAAAATAAGAATGAGGAATATGTACATTTATTTGCACTGAGAGTATATGAGTACAAAATAGGGGGTGCTGAGATGCATATGTCCTCTTACGGTTTCCTGGTTACACTGACACCAGGAGACTTGAGAAGTTATTTCTAGAACCTTCACTTGAACTTTTTTGGCAAAGTAGTAATGAAAGCCAAGCATTACAATTGGAGAGTTAACTCTAAAAATAATTACTATCATGTTCTTACAAAAATAGATTCTTCTTACCAGATTTCTATCATTGTCATCCCAGGCTTGATCCAGCTCATAACATATTTTCTAACCTGCCGATGTGCCTCTGCAGCTTCTCGAAAATCATTCCAAATCTCTTCACTAGCTTGATCTAATGCTTTCTTTTCTTCACTTGTAGTTCTCCAAGCAGCTGTTCGCCTTTATAGTAGGTATAGTATAGTATTAGAGAAAAAGCAAAATAAGCATAACAGCTGAAAGATAAAAACATACTAAGACATTTTAGACAAAAAAAATTATATATTCAGTTTCTTTTACTAAAAGGCACCAAAGTTTCTGAAAAACAAGTACCTACACACTTACAATCAAGCCAAATCAAGTTAAACCTTTTTTTAATACTTAGGAAAAAAAAACCCTCAAGCGAAATTTCATTAATAGTCAGAGGGACTGATACCCTACCAGACAAAATTAACACAAAATTAGAGAACCAGAAAAGCCAGAAAAGAGTCCTAGAAACAAAGCAGAGGAGAGGAAAAAACCCATTCTTCCACTTGAGGTAATATAAATTTTAAGAGATTTCAAAAGAATGCACCCAAAATTAGCAGCTCCAGGATCTGATCCCTGGCCCAGGAACTCCATGTGCCGAGGGTCGGCCAGAAAATAAAAAGAAAGAACTTCTACTTCAAAGTTGGTGGTCAGCAAATAATATTTTATTGCAGCACAGCTATGCCCATTCATTTATATACTGTCTATAGCTACTTTCATGTTCCAACAGCAGAAACAAGTTGACACTCAAGACCTGAAATATTTACAACATAGACCTTTCTTTACAGAAGTGTTTACCCAACAGTTTTAAACTACAGCCCCTACGTTAATGCCCTAGAATGTTTCCAGAATTTTTTTTATGTCACTGTCAGGTTCGTTATGATTATTTCAGCAGCTACCTGTGTGCCAATATCTACTACCTTTAACCTGCTACAAAGGAACTGTCCTATGTAGAAATCGGGGTATTTAAGAGCTTGTTTACTATTTGGAAATGAGTTTTGGATCTATCTACTAATGTTTTCAGATAACTGAAATATTACAGTACTATCAGTTTAAGACCAGTTTTAAACCCTTACACTCTTAAATGTGTATCAATTACTTTTACAAGAAAAGTAAAAACTAAGAGGCAACTTCTAACTGAAACATTCAAACACCCTCAGAACAGAAGGTAACAGAATAGATCCTTCAAAAAGTATATTCTCAGGATGTGACTCAAACTTTTCCAGCTATAGTGCACTTACAGTTGGTCACTCCATGCTGGCATAGACAAGTCACAATCTCTCCTGACCTCCCAGGTGTAACTTTAGCCTTTTCTCTTCCACAAATCCAAAAATCTTTCCTGAAAACCAGGAACCCAAATGTTCTTAAGAATAAATCGTTTTTAGGTATCAGAATGCTAGCTTTATTCTTAGATCAACCTTTAGAAAAATACATCACGGAGTTCCCATCGTGGCTCAGGGCTTAACGAATACAACTGGGAACCATGAGGTTGCAGGTTTGATCCCTGGCCTCACTCAGTGGGTTAAGGATCCAGCGTTGCTGTGAGCTGTAGTGTAGGTCACAGACGTGGCTCGGATCTGGTGTTGCTGTGGCTCTGGTGTATGCTGGCAGCTACAGCTCGGATTAGACCCCTTGCTTGAGAACCTACCCATGCCACGGGAGTGGCCCTAGAAAAAAGGCAAAAAGACAAAAACAAAAAAAATCACAATTCATCTTTTACATGATTATTAAGTTTGCCACATATACTACAGCCACATCTGACATTAAAGGCTGAAGCACCCTCTGCTTCAAAAGCCAAAGATTTTGTGGAAAATAAAAATATCATCTAATATCTACTCTAGGGTGGTAAGATAAGACTGTCCACGGGGAACTGATTCATGCATGTAGGGCTGTGAAAGTAGAATTGGTCATTTATCAATTTCCACTTCTCCTCAATCCAAACATTAGATTCTTAAAATCCATTTCCTATAGGTTAAAATATAATTAAACTTCAAATGCTGACATTGTAGAATCAGAACGTGATCTAATAAAGATCCTTAATACTGAAATCAACAGATTTCACACAAGTATCTTACACTTCTGAAGGATAAATGGCTGATTCTTAGAAGCAGTAGATTCTTCAAAAGATTTCGGAATGTTCTACATTGTTAGTAAAGAATTACCAATCAAAAATTGGATTAAAGAAATAACTGAGTTCAAGTTGAGAGTCATTAGTGATTACTTGAAAAATCTATTGTCAGGGTCCACAATTATTAATCCTAGGCCGAAATGAAAGACAAAGAATATATGAAGGAGTCTCTCTCTCCTTTTTCCTAAATTTGATTTTTTTTTTTGGCTGCGCCCATGGTATGTGGCAGTTCATGGGCCAGAGATCAAACCCATGCCACAGCAGTGACCTGAGCCACTGCAATGACACAAAGCTGCATCCTTAACCTGCTGTGCCACAGGGAAATCCCTAAATTTGATTTTTTAACATTTGGCCTATTTAATAAAAATATATAAGGCAAGATTAAAAAAAAAAAGTCATAACAATTATTCCAAAAAGTAATTAACTAAACTGACAGAGTCAGGTTAGACATGTCTGGAAAAAAACAAAACAAACACAAAACATGTCTGTAGAATAAAACTAAAAACAACGGCTTAAAAGAAAATTCTGGGAGTTCCCGTCGTGGCGAAGTGGTTAATGAATCTGACTAGGAACCATGAGGTTGCGGGTTCGGTCCCTGCCCTTGCTCAGTGGGTTAACGATCCGGCGTTGCCGTGAACTGTGGCGTAGGCTGCAGATGCGGCTTGGATCCAGCTTTGCTGTGGCTCTGGCGTAGGCCGGTGGCTGCAGCTCCGATTCGACCCCTAGGCCTGGGAACCTCCATATGCTGAGGGAGCGGCCCAAAGAAATGGCAAAAAAAAAAAAGACAAAAAAAAAAAGAAAATTCTTATAATAAGTGTTTACAGTATGTAAATTCTTCACACCTGATTATTTCTGAATCTTTCAAATATTTCATTTTTACTACTGAACTTATTAAAAGCAGAAAAATATAAAAGCAAGACACAAAAGTGTCTATTATTAATTTCTAATAGTCAAACATTTCTGAATTCACTGCACAGATAACTTAAAAGCAATTAAATTTGCATTCTTAAAGCACTATATGTCACATTTACAAAAACAATTTAAAAAGGGATATTCCAATGGTCCCAAAGTACCCCATAGATTATTTAAAAACTAAAAAAAAAAGTATCTTTAAAAAAAAAAAGCAGCTAGCTGTCACCATATTAACCAAGTGATCAAATACAGTAAAACTAATTAAAAAAAATCTGACATTACATCTGATTAAATGGACTATGATGCAGTATAAAATACGAAATATCACTTATGATATAACCCTGTAAAAAATGTTTAATCTAAACCTAAGTCTATAACTAATTTCAGTTTACAGAAAATACAGGAATAGGAAAAAAAAAAGTTTAATGATACCACAAGGAACCTGGAGATATTCTGGCATATGCGACATTCTAAATACCGTATCTCTTCAAATTCAGTGTAATGGAAAAGAAGAAGGTGGAAAAATTTTATTTTCCTTTTCTGCTGCACCTTCAGCATGTGGATGTTTCCAGGCCAGGGATCAAATCTGAGCTGCAGCTGTCATCTATGCCACAGCCGTGGTAACACCAGATCCTTAACCCAATGCACCACGCTGGGGATCCAACTTCAACCACCTCAGAGATAATGACAGATCTTTAACCCACTGTGCTGCAGTGGGAACTCCAAAGGTGTGGATTTTAACCATCTGCAATGCATGAACCTTGACTGGATCCTGGTTTAGAGGAAAAAAATAGCTATAGAGATGTTCCAGGGACAATGGGGAAAAATTCTACATGTATCATGATACTGGGAAAGTACTGTTAATTTACTTTTAGAAGTGTGGACTCAAAATAAAGGAGACTAATTTTTTGAATGGTCTGGGGTGGCAGTGGGTAGAGGGATCAATTAACCAAAAAAAACACATATACATTCAGAGACAAAGCATTTATGCCAAAATGTTAAGCACCATTCAATTTAGGTAGTGAATTCATTGTTTTTGTTCCTCAACCTTTCTGTTTGACATTTTTCATTAAAGGGAGTTCCCTGGTGGCCTAGTGGTTAGGATTTGGCAATTTCACTGCTGTGGCCCAGAATATAAACCCTAGTCTGGGATCCCACATCAAGCCACTGCATGCCACAGCCAAAAAAAAAAGGGAAAAGAAAGACATTTTTCATCATAAAGCTACACTGAAAACAACATAAAGGCATTTACCTCGGCATTATTTCTAAGAGTAAACAACTAGAAATAAACTGCAGTATGTCCAATGAGAGAAGACTAGACAAATAAATTATGATGTGTATGTTGACAGGCAAACTTATTCAGCCATCAAAAGTACTGCTGGATTCTTCACTAACACACAAACAGATTTAAAAAGGGGTTATAAAGCTGTTTACAGTATAGTTTTATCTTGAAAACCATTCCCAGGTATTTATAATACACATTTACGTAGAAAGGCTTTAGACAAAAAAATACCAACATGTCAACAGTGGTTTTAATTCACAGGCAAAAGTAAGGAAATTCTTATTTTTTTCTTTTGCTTTTCTGCATTTCCTAACTGTCCTATAATGAATATGCTTGCAAAATTAACAATTGTCCCAAAAAATTACCTACTGAATTTAGAAATAGATATGAATAAGTTCAAAATATTCTCCATTCTACCTCTAGAGATCTAGAATAAGAGAAAAACTAGATCCAATTAACGTACCAAAATGTGCATCAGTTTTTTCTAATGTACAACACTGAAAATACTATCAATATTCAAAATAGGAAAATAGCTAAATTATACTAGACAACAGAATAGCATTACACCCATTAAAAATTAGTTTCTAAAAATTTTAATGACACAGGAAGTGCACACAGAATGTTAATTTTTTTTTTTTTTTTTTGCCACACTCAGTATATGGAAGTTCCCAGGCCAGGGATTGAATCTGAGCCACAGCCTATGCCACAGCTGCGACAATGCTGTATCCTTACTTAACTCACTGCAGAGACAATGTCAGGTCCTTAACCCATTGTGCCACAGAGGGAACTCCAAAATGTTAAATTTTTTAAAAGGTATAACAAGCCATTTTAGTAAAAACTGATGAAAAGATTATGGATTTCTACACATAAGAAAGATGTTCCTAAGGAATGAGATATTTACACTCTCAAAGTAATTTCCCACAAATTACTAATTAAAAGAGAAAAATAATAATACACTAGAGGAACTGCTTAATACCTTACCCAACTGAAAAAAACTGACATCATGTACTTTCAGAAGTGACAACCCTGAAAAAGATACAGTATCTACTTATCTAGTATCCCATTCAAAAAGGCACAATCTACTCTCAAATAGCTTAGAAAAATAGTAAAGTGGAAAAAAAAATGAAGAAAAAAATATGGAGATTTACCAGTATAACATTTTTCCTAGAAAGGAGGAAAAGGATTGCTATTTGTGTCATTTTCCATTGAGATTGAGGATGGTAAAGCAAATGTGACAAAATGGTAAAGAGAATCTGAGAAAGGTACGTAGGAGTTCTGTGTACTATTCTCACAATGTGGAATTATTTAAGAATGAAATTATCTTAAAATAAAAAGTCAAAATAAATAATGCCCTCAAGCTGGGTGGTAGTAACACAGGTGAGTTCCTGGTGACAATTCATGCAATTTTCATTAAGTTTATTAAAAAATCAAAGAAGGGAGTTCCCGTCGTGGCGCAGTGGTTAACGAATCCAACTAGGAACCATGAGGTTGTGGGTTCGGTCCCTGCCCTTGCTCAGTGGGTTAACGATCCGGCGTTGCCGTGAGCTGTGCTGTACGTTGCAGACGCGGCTCGGATCCCGCGTTGCTGTGGCTCTGGCGTAGGCCGGTGGCTACAGCTCCGATTCAGCCCCTAGCCTGGGAACCTCCATATGCCGCGGGAGCGGCCCAAGAAATAGCAACAACAACAACAACAAAAAAACAAAAACAAACAAAAAAAAATCAAAGAAGGAGGGAATTTCCATTGTGGCTTAATGACAACAAACCCAACTAGTATCCGTGAGGATGCGGGTTGATTCCCTGGCCTTACTCAGTGAGTTAAAGGATCTGGCATTGCGGTGGGTCGTGGTGTAGGTCACGGACATGGCTCAGATCCAGTGTTGCTGTGGCTCTGGCGTAGGCTGGCAGCTGCAGCTCCGACTGGACACCTAGCCTAGGAACTTCTATATGCCGCAGGTATGGTCTTAAAGAGAAAAACAAACAAAAAGCAAGGCAAGATACAAAACTTTATGTAACATTTTACAAAATCTGTAAGAATGATTCTCATCTATTTGCAAATAGTCAAAACTATTATAAGAATGTCAAAAAAAAACCCAGAGACTGAAAAACCACCACAATATCTTCATTTCTTTTGTATTTCCTCAGGACATAACACAACACTGCTTTTAATTATTTAAGAAAAGCATTATCCTAAGAGATACAATATATAATTAAATTAATATTCTCCTGCACTGTTTCAAAAACAAATTATTCTACCTATACAATTTTTAATTTGCACTAGAAAATGACAGTAAAAAGAAAAAAGTAGTTTCTAGGATTTACAAAATCTCAATTACTTTTTCTTGTATATAAACATTACTCCAAGTGTTTCATCATATTCGTTTTGTTAAAAATAGTAACAATCTGTTAACTAGTGTAAGAAGTCAATGGCTTTCTTCTTTAGCAATAAGCATACAAAATGGAAATGGAAATAAAAATATCTTGTTCACATCAGTAACAAAACCATAAAACATTTAGGAATAAACTTAAGAAAGGCACAGGACCTACACTGAAAAAAAAATCAGAATTAAGTGGGAAAATATTTTGTGATAACAGATTAAGACAATGTCATACAACTGTCAATTCTGTAAAACAAATATATAAATATGATGCAATTACAGTAAGAAAGGCATTTCCTTATGGGTATGTGTTTTAGGACTAAAATATGACTAAAAATACCTAGGAAAAGTATTAAAAAGAACTGTGTCTAGTTGGATTTGTGTGGCAGAGGAGAAAGATTTGCCTTATCAAATAATCAAAACATATTATAAAGTTCATGATATAAAATCAAAATAGTATTAGCATGGAACAGACAAATAGAAGAGTGGAAGAGAATAAATACAGAAATTGGTTCCACTAAGAGTATAGTGTTCCATTACACGAGGATAGTATAGTACATGACGAAAGTGGTTGTTTAACAAAAAATTTTAGCACAACTGACAATTCATCTCAAAGAAAATAAAATTAGCACTCCCAACCTTATATTAAAAATTCCAGACTAATTAAAGGTGTAATAAAACAAAAAATAAGAGTTTGAGAAAATTAGAGCGACTGCTAAGAATACAGAAGTACAATACTGTTATTTAAAATCTTTAAACTTCTGCCAAGAGCAAAGGGACAAAACCAACAATCAAAAGATGTTCAAAATCCCTAGCAAACTGGGAATCAGAAAGTATTATTAATTTTTTTTTTTTTTGGTCTTTTTAAGGCCGCATCTATGACATATGGAGGTTCCCAGGCTAGGGACTGAACTGGAGCTGTAGCCACTGGCCTATGCCACAGCCACAGCAACATCAGATCCAAGCCCCATCTACGACCTACACCAGAGCTCACAGCAACGCCAGATCCTTAACCCATGAGCAAGGCCAGGGATCAAAACTGTGTCTTCATGGATGCTGCTAGTCAGATTCGTTTCTGCTGAGCCATGACGGGAGTGTATTTTTTTTTCTTTTGTCTCTTTGTCTTTTGAGGGCCGCACCCGTGGCATATGGAGGTTCCCAGGCTAGGGGTCTAATTGGACCTTTTGCTGCCAGCCTATGCCACAGCCACAGCCACACCAGATCAGAGCCTCGTCTGTGAGCTACACCACAGCTCATGGCAATGCCGAATCCTTAACCCACTGAGCAATGCCAGGGACTGAAACTGCAACCTCATGGTTCCTAGTCGGATACGTTTCTGCTACGCCATGATAGGAACTCCCTTAATATATTTTTTGCTTCAGTAAACCCACTCCTGAAGAACTATCACAAAATAAAACTTCCACAGGGTCATTTGCTGTACAGCAAAAACTGACAGAAGACTGCAAATCAACTATAATAGAAAAAATAAAAATCTTAAAAAAAAAAACTTCCAGAACATAAGGAAATACATATATGTGTACATACACACACATGTGTATACATACATATATATGAATATACTTAGATGTTTATTGCAAATGGTTTATAATGGCAAAAAAAAAATCTGGAGGCAACATGAATGCTCATCAATTAGAAAATGGAGATAAAGCATGGTATATTCACGCCACGGAATATCACAACATCATTCAAATAAATAACAGGGCTATTCTGACCGACTTAAAGGGACTTCCAAGATGCAGCACTGAACAAGAAAAGCAAAGTGGAAGAGGAAATCCATAGTATGCTTACGATTTTTATTTTTGTAAAATTAACAATGACCAAAACACTCTCCTTACATAAACAAAGATGTACACACACATGAGCATAGAAAAATATGGAAGACTACCTGCTGGGTGGTTACATGGGTCTGGAAGGAAGGAAAGAAAAGAGGAAACAAACAAAAAAAATTTTTTTGAAAGATTTTATTAAAAAATAAGTGTGATCACGTATGTACTGTGAAAATTCACATAATTAATATAAATCTGCACGTCTGTGACATTCTAAAAATAGATGTTTTAAGATCAGAATAGTGACTGATGTATTCAAATTCAAGGAAGACACCCATGCCATAAAACATATTCCTTCCTAAGTTTAAAGAAAAACAATGATATCTTTACAGGTCAATGAAACAATGCTACAGTAGAAGCTTTCTTAACCAACTACTGCAACCACTGGATTAACCAATGCTCCTGATACCCTCTGTAACATACTGACCAATGTCCACTGTATTTCAAATATTAGTGGCTAACAGGTTCCTGTTCTGAAGAATAGTAACAACAGCTAAGACTTACTTAATGCTTACTATGTGTTTATAACTCTTCTAAGTGCTTATTTATACAGTCCTCACAACAACCCTATCAAGTACCTATTTTACAAATGAGGAAACAAAAGCACATACGTGATAAATTACTTGCCCAAGTCACAAAGCTAGTAAGTGTTGAAATGGGACTCAAATGCAGATAGTTTGATCCCAGCTTTACGTTCTTCTTCTTCTCTTTTTTTTGCTTTTTAGGGCTGCACTTGCATAGCATATTGTAGTTCCCAGGCTAGGGCTCGAATCAGAGCTACAGCTGCCAGCCTATGCCTCAGCCACTGCAACTCGGAATCTGAGCCGCATGTGCAACCTACACCACAGCTCACAGCAATGACAGATCCCCAGCCCATTGAGAGAGGCCAGGGATCAAACCTGCATCCTCACAGATACCAGTTGGATTCATTTCCACTGCGCCACAAAGGGAACTCCCTTTTTGTTCTTAATTAGTCTGCATAATGCATGTTGACCAGATGTCTATTGATGAACTTTGCTCATCTACCTTAGTAAGAAAGCTTGTGAATCCAAGAATCAGGTGATTTGTGCCCAAACCTTTAAGTCATCTGCACTTGTTACTGTAATTACGTAATTTAATTATATATTACATAAAAAGAATTACTTCTGTGAAACCTAAATTAACTACTCAGAGAAGTCTCAATAAAGGCAACTCATCAAAAAATACTTCTGTCAAATGGAAATATATATTTCAGGGGAAATAATGTAAAGATACAGGCGTCAGCCCTCAGATTACTTAGTTCTTGCTGTTCAGAGAAACTCAAAAACAGAATAGACTCAAACAATGCATTATGGTTACAGCTCAGGGGAAGAAAAAAGTGGAGTCCAATGCAAATCCATGCTCAAATACCAAGAATGATTAAGAATTTTTTTTTTAACTTTTATCAACAGGTTTTTATTTTTATTTTTTTGTGATACCCATTTTTAACATACTTTTTTGATTAACCAACCACTGGTCCCAATCATTTTGGATAAGAGGGCTTCTACTGTATTTTTCTCTGCAACAAATTCACAAGCTTTCTTACTAAGGTAGTGGAGCAAAGTTCTAAGAAAAATCAAATCTGCTTTACTGCTAAGCTGCAACTTTGAAAAGTCAAAATGTAAGTTATTTTATGATCCTTACCCATCTTGTGTGGGTGGGTACTCGCATTCTTGTCCTTTGGGAAATACACCATTAGGATACAGGTCACATATTGGAACTGAGGGAGGGTCTGTTTGAACTTTTGCTGTGAGATACAAATAAAGCATTAACTTCTATAGTTAAAAATAAAATTAAGCAGTTATCGTTACAGTTTTTCTCAGTTCCTAATGGTTATTATATGTCCTGATTTTAAGGAACCTCCTTGCTATCACTTTACAGTTAAAAACAGAAGATATTTTACCAAACTAGCCACCTCCTCTGATTTACGAGTCATTAGGAATAAAAATATTCAACTCCTCAGAACTCCATTATGTATTTAAATAGTCTAGGCCTTGGCAGAAAGTACACGTCTAACATTTTTGTCTTCAAGAAAGTAAGAAGTCTTATAGCAATAAAGACATACAACTATTATGTGTAAATAAAGTACGTAAAATAATTTATTCCAAGGGTACATTAGGTATAAAAGTTAGAGTATACATACCCAGTGCTAAAAGATTTTTTAGGCAGCCATATACGCATTTCCAGATACTTGAAAAAGTTAACAGTACTTAGCATAAGTTTTAAGGACATTATTTCCTAAACTATATTCTAAGACATCAGTGTTCCAAAATGCCTTTTAAAAAATATTCAGATTTGTCTTCTAAAAATCTTTTTAAATACATTAAACACGTTTTTAAAATTCTTTTTTAAAATTTTTACGCTTTTTACATTCTTTCTAGGGCCACACCTGCGGCATGTGGAAGTTCCCAGGCTAGGGGCTGAATCAGAGCCACAGGTGCCAGCCTACAACACAGCCACAGCAAGGCCAGATCCGAGCCAAGTCTGTGAGCTACACCGCAGTTCATGGGAATGTTGGATCCTTAACCCATTGAGCGAGGCCAGGAACTGAACCCAAGTACTCATGGATACTCAGCAGTTTGTTACCGCTGAGTCACGAGAAGAACTCCTTATTTTCTTTTTATGTAATGTTTGAAAGTGTTCTATGCGGAAAATAAACTTGGGAAATAGTTTTAGGCTCCTCCTAAGAGGAAACGTTTAGAATCTGAGATCAGAAAGGACCTTAGAAGTCATCTTATTTAGCTTCACACTCAAATCCAGGAATCCTCTAATACCCCTGAGAGATGGCACTAAGAGCCTGACGAGGGAGGCAGTCACCATTTCCCAAACTAAAATTCATTCATTTTTGGAGAACTGTAACTGTTAGAAAGCTCTTCCTACACTAGTCTCCCTGATACTTCCATTTGATTCTTCTACTTCATTTTTTGCAGTTAAAAAAAATATATATATATATATATATATATATATATATATATATATATATATATATATATATATATATATATATATATATATATTCTCTGGATATCCTGTTGAGGCTCAGTCCTGTTTAGAACCCAACTAGCGTACATGAGGATGTGGGTTCGATCCCTGGCCTTGCTCAGTGGGTTAAGGATCCTGTGTTGCCACAAGCTGCAGTTTGGGTCACAGATGTGGCTAGGATCTGGAGTTGCTGTGGCTATGGAATAGGCCTGCAGCTGCAGCTCCAATTCTACCCCTAGCCTGAGAACTTCCACATGGCACAGATGTGGCCCTAAAAAGCAAAAAAAAAAAAAAAAAATCACTTTTCATTTCTATTGCTTCCTTCTATGATGAGAAACCACTTTAAGGGATGTGGTTGACACTTTCACTTGGACCTTGTTCAGTGCCCCTTTTAAGCTAGTACAAGAATCAACTCCTGGTTAATAATTCAAATAAGATATAATCAGTGTAAGACTACACCTTATGCTAATTAGTATAATTCTCAAAATCCTACTGCTATGAAAAGGTTGAGATTTCTAGCTTTTTGGTTCACACTGTACAAGCACTCAAAAATCCTCAGGATCCTATAACCTTAAACTAACTTTATATATGCCTATTTAAATTTCATCTTGTTGACATTAGGCTACTGATGCAATTTTCTTTCGAAATCTTGATTTTTGTCATCCAAAGTACTATCTGATCATTCTCAGCTTTATTTCATCTACAAATCTAATAAAGATGCCTTTTGTACTGTCCACAAATTATTAAGGCGCTCAAAAATATCATCAGAGAAAAAAATAAAGAATTTGTAATCAAAATAAGATGAAGCCTCGCCTTTACTACTTATTAGCTCTGACTTGGACAAATAGCTATGTGTGCCAAGCCTCAGTTTCCTCATCCACAAAAATGAAGAATTAGGTGAAATCTTGGATAACCTTTGAAAATTATAATGTACTATGTCTAAGTTATCTAAAACTATAATTATATCTGTATTACAGTTATTGACTACCATTATAATTCTCTCAATAAATAAGGAAAACGAAGGCAGTAAACGTCCCTTGATTACATTATTTGACTTATTCCAGAACTGATTTATGTCGGCCTTTAGAGAGCAAAAATCAAAACACAAAAATATAAAATAGAACCTGGAAGAAGGACAATACAAAACCAGATTTGGCTCTAAATCCTCTAGTAGCCAATATATCTTTTAAAAGGGGAAAAAGGGATTACATTATTTACATAGTTTACAATGTTTCTGTGATAAAACATGTTAACTATTTAGGAAAAACACAATTATTCTTGATACTAACACGAGACAAAAGAGGGTCTCTTGAGAGTTCCCATAAAGAAATATAATGAACGGTAAGTTCAACATCTTCAGAGGAGGCACTATAAAGGCTAATGGCATCATATTAAAACATCCGTCAGTGGAAGAATCCTACCAAGGGCAAATGCAAAGCAGCTCCTTAACATTCCTCCCTGTTTAGCTATCTTCATTAGGGAACAATTTCAGAGTATTTGGAGAAATAGGATCTCTCTCAAGCCATTCTCAAGTAATAATATGCCTCATCATCACACCATGAACAAGTTTTGAATGGAAGGAATACGACATAATCATCTCTGGAGATTGCTAGAATGCAAGTTATGTGTACTCATTAAATAACTGACATCCTGAGTAGAAGGACAGATGCCTGGATAGAAAAGCTATCCCACCTCCACCTAGAAACATATCAAGGAAATGACTAACAGAGCCAAAGCTTCCTCAAAAAAGTAATTTAAGTATTTGAACACAGAGATAAAAATGAAAGTCAGCCCCCAATACCCTGATTCATAAAATTTTAGCCTCAAGATGTTAAAGGAAGGTTTAGCCACTCAGTGGTCCCTCATAGCCTAAAGGGCATTGGGGATTGAAACCTGTTCTGATTCTCAACCCAACCTTTATTCCTTAATACTATATGGTCTCCCCTTACTCTAAGAGATTCAGGTCCCTGAAGATGTTTGATTATACCATTTATAGACACAAAATACAAGTAGGATCATATTTTAACTGAATTTAAATAGTGCAATATAAATGTTACCAATAAAAATTCACCATATCCACAAATTTTAAATAATGGGACTCCTCATTAAATATTCAAGAATCTTTTAATATCAAGGCTGGCAGGTGAATTGCAAACTATATTAATCCTATTATCACATGATGGCATTACTTTAGCCATCACTGAAAAAATTACCGGAATTATTCAAGTTTTAAATTATAAAGTTTTTAGGGACCCATCCCTAATTTGCATTCAAATGCAACAACTTAATATTATTAACACTCCTTGGCTGAATAACTGCTAAAGAAAGTAACAAGACTGTTAAAACACAGTACTTGCCAAATACTTGTAGGTTACACTAAATTCTACCTCTATTAAGCCGAAATTTATTTCCCTAAGATAAACCAGGATCTTAAGCAACTTCAAACCTACTCTTCAAACCTGATTAAAAACCCACTTCTAATCTGTCAAGGAAGATTAACTAAAGACACTAACGTCCTCTCTTCTTCTTCTTCTTTTTCTTTTTCTTTCCAGTTGCTCCATCTCCATCACCATCTCCATCTAAGAAAAGACAACGTCAAAATCATTTAAACCTCGTAAGCAGAGGGATGAAACAAGCACAAGCAGACAACTACACACACACACACAACACACACACGGTGCCTCTTAAATAGCACACAACAAAGTTGACCCAATACTCTTAGGACTTTGTATATTGCTAGCTTTAAGTATCAGAATTTGACTTGCATAACGAAAAACATTAGTAAACTTTACTTTGACTTACTCTAATAAAAGAATTGTTGAATAAAATATTTTAAGAATAAAAAATATTTTAAATCACACCTCTTTTAAAAGCTAAGAAAGGAGTTCTCCTTGTGGCTAGCAGAAACAATCCAACTAATATCCAAGAGTTGCTGCGGCTGTGGTGTAGACCAGCAGCTGTAGCTCCAATTTGACCCCTATCCTGGGAACTTCCATATGCCTCGGGTGTAGCCCTAAAAAGCAAAATAAATTAAATAAATAAAAGCTAAGAAAAAGAACTAATGTTAAATACTGATGATGATTGTACAGCTTCATCTGAAATAACGCTAGTTAGAGTTTACATATGCTTTGCAGTTAATCACTTGTATCTCATAACCTCATGTGATCCTCATAGCAACCCCATGAGGTGACAATGTTTAAGGGGCACACTCAAGTAATCCTAATGGATAAACATCAGAATTGGACCAAGAATATGTCACCTGATTCCTAATCCAGGGAGAGGAAATTGGGGTCTCATATTTTAAAATATCTTCCTTTCCTGCATAGTTGTTATTAAAGAGAAAGAGCTCTCCTTCTGGGTCAAATTATATAGGGGAAAAAAATCCCACTTTTCTAGGTTTATAGTTCTCATAGTCATGAAATAACCTGATGCCCCCAAATAAGAACTATTATAAAACAACAAAAACAGTTGGCAAAGGAGTACCCAAAATAGCCATGAGCTGCCTGTCAGTTTTTTCTTGTTTGTTTTTTTTGGTCATGCCTGTCAGTTATAAAAACTGACATGAAGCCCTATGGCCATATCCTTGAACTCTGAAAAAAATAAAGAACATAATTATGGCCAAGATTAAAAAGTGACTTACAGCATTTTAAATAAACGTTTCAAAAATAGACCTAAGGGGAGTTCCTGTTGTGGCTCAGTGGTAAGGAACCCGACTAGTATTCATGAGGATTCGGGCCCCTGTCAGTGAGTGGGTTGAGGATCCGGGGTTGCCACAAGCTGTGGTATAGGTTGCAGACACCGCTTGGATCCAGAGTGGCTATGGCTGTACTATAGGCCAGCAGCTGCAGCTCCAATTCAACCCCTAGCCTGGGAACTTCCCTATGCTGCAGGTATGGCCCTAAAAAGATACACACACACACACACACACAAAAGACCTATATGTCTGAATTTCTTAAAATGCTGCTCAATAAACTTCAACAATCATTTCTGAGGTATATTAATCTACCCACAAATCACACTGCTATGAAGCAGGGATGAATGGAATCCTGTCCCAGATAACTGAAATTGATAGTTTAATAGTATGCTCACCATGTAATATTCTTTCAAATGTTTCACCTACTGGTAGTAACTCATGCCCAGCATTAAATAATCTTTAGATGGTAAAATCCACACTCATAAAACAATGTCAAATGACTGCTTACATTTTCAGCTCAAAGAGCTCCTTTTTCACTTATCCAGATTGATAAGTAGGAGCCATTAAAGAAATTATCTCACCACACACCTACTATAATCTTCTATTATAATTATCATGCAATCATTGGTTCACACTGACCCCCCTATTTGTCTGTGAGCTCAAGTGTTAGACACCATTTCTTAAGCACAGTGCCAAATATGTGATAAATATTCAGTCTATTCAATAAATGAATGTTCTTTTAGTTTATATTGTTTATTTTCACCTAGTTGATAAATAGGAAACAGCAGTAGGGAGGTAACAAGACCTAGGACTTTAATGGGTTGAGTGATAAGAAACTGCTAATATCTGAAGATTTTTGACACATAAAATTACATTTCTTATGTTCAATCTTATTAAATTAATAGAGACAGAGTGGAGACATAAGTATTGCTGTTTTACTCATTAGTGGTTTCTGGATTCAAAAGCCTAACAAAAATAACATGAAAAATTTTTGGAAAACGTAACTTTCAATTTCCTCCTGTGTCATATGATCTAATTCACATATTCTGCAGTACAATTTTAACAATGGTCTTCTTCATGCACCCAATAAATGTGTGCTGAGTTCTTAAGTGCCAGCAATAGGGGCAGAATGGTAAACAAGACAGTCTTTCTTCTGGACAAACATTCAACGTAGCACATGGCTACAAACCTCAGACTGAATTCGAAACAAACACTTCAAGATGTAAAACCAGTTTCATATTTTTTTTTAATTAAAAAAAAATTTTTTGTGCTATTTTAGGGCTGCACCCGAGGCATGTGGAGGTTCCCAGGCTAGGGGTCGAATCGGAGCTGTAGATGCTGGCCTACGCCACAGCAACACCAGACTCAAGCCATGTCTGCGACCTACACCACAGCTCACAGCAACCCTGGATCCTTAACCCACTGAGTGAGGCCAGGGATCGAACCCGCATCCTCATGGATCCTAGTAGGGTTTGTTAACCGCTGAGCCATGAAGGGACTCCACCAGTTTTAAACTTAAACATACACTCAAAATCTTTCAAGCTGTGTAACCCTGGGTAAGTTAGTTAGCCTCTCTCTACCATAGTCTCTTCATTTTTAAAGTGGGATAAGATGAAGCTCCTCCTTGATACTCAATCATCCTTCTAAAGCTAATTACTTTATCCAAAATCTCCCATTCAACTACTGACCAGGCCCCACCCTGCTTAGCTTCCAAGATCAGACAAAGTTGGGTGCGTTCAGGGAGGTATGGCCATATACTATTTTATCCAATATCTAAGGTTGGTATTCACTACAGGATAATGGCCTCCACTTATTGAATGCTTGTGCTAGAATGGTGGTATAACCAGGATCTGAGTATTAAACTACATATGCTCATAGTTTCACTGATCATACCATGCTGCAATTTATGTTTTTATATGTCTTTTAGCAGAGCATGCCAGGATACTCTTAATAGACAGAGACTTTTATTTCTGTATTAGCACTATCCTCAAATCAAATAATATATGATAAATGACAATTAGACATCTATATGCAAAAAAAAGAACCTCAATCCTCACCTTGCACTATATATAAAAATTAATTATAAATGGACCACAGACCTAAACATATTTTTTCATTAGATACATAAAACAGTTCTTCCTTATAAAATTTATGACATTATAAAAACTTCTTGAAGAGAACACGAGAAAAATCTTCATGACCTTAGAGACCTCAAGGATTTAACCTTTTGGATAGGACACAAAAAATATGATCCATAATGGAAAAAATTCGATAATTGGACTTCATCAAATTCAAATCTCTTCTGCTGCAAACAGTACTAGTATAGGAGAAAGTATCTATAAAACATGCATCTGGGAGTTCCATTGTGGTGCAGTGGTTAATGAATCCGACTAGGAACCATGAGGTTGCGGGTTCGGTCCCTGCCCTTGCTCAGTGGGTTAACGATCCAGCATTGCCATGAGCTGTGGTATAGGTTGCAGACGCGGCTCGGATCCCGCAATGCTGTGGCTCTGGCGTAGGCTGGTGGCTACAGCTCCGATTCGACCCCTAGCCTGGGAACCTCCATATGCCGCGGCAGCGGCCCAAAGAAATAGCAAAAAAAAAAAAAAAAAATGCATCTGATAAAGAACTTGCATCAAGAATATATAAACAACTATTTACATACTAAGACAATAAATAACCCAACTGAAAAATGGACAAAAGAGTTAGACACTTAACGAAAGATATAAGAAAGGCAAATAAAAATACGTAAAGATGTTCAACATCATCAGCCATTTGGAAAATGTAAATCAAAACCACAATGACATACCATTATACACCTATTAGAAGAGATAAAATTAAAACTAACAATACCAGTGTGTATAAGGATACTGAAGGGACTGAAAACTCTTAAATACTGTTGACAAGAATGTTAAAATGGTACAGCCACTCTGGAAAACAGTTTGATAGTTTCTTATGAGCTTAAACATACACTTACCACATGACCAGCAACCCTACTCCTAGGCATTTACCCAGGAGAAATAAAAACATAAGTCTAAACAAAGACCTGTATGCAAATGTTCACTGTAACTTTATCCATAATAGACAAAAACCAGAAACATGCCAAACATTCATCGACTAGTAAATGGATAAACAAATTTGGAACACTACTCAGCAATGAACTGATACACAACTGGATGACTCTCCAAAATATGCTAAGTGAAACAAGCAAAACACCAAAAACGCTGCATACTGTAATCATTCTATTTCTATGATATTATAGAAAAAGAAACCCCACATAGGAAGAGAAAATATATCGGGGTTTAGAGCAAGAAAACTGACTACAAAAGGGCACAAAGGAACTTACTGTGGAGATGAAAAATTTGTTTGTTTTTTATCTTCTGTCTTTTTTAAGGCTGCACCTTCGGCATATGGAAGTTCCCAGGCTAGGGGTCAAATCGGAGCTGCAGCTGCTATCCCACACCACAGCAACGCCAGATCCATGCCAACGCCAGATCCATGCCGTCTGCCACCTACACCACAGCTCATAGCAACAATGCCAGATCCTTAACCCACTGAGCGAGGCCAGGGATCGAACCCATGGATACTAGTTGGGTTCATTAACCACTGAGCCATGATGGGAACTCCGTGAGATGAAAATGTTAAATGGAAATAATCTATAGCTTGGCTGTGATAGTGCTTACACAAATGCATACATTTGCCAAAATTCACCAAACTATACATTTTAAAATGTACACATCAAGAGTAAACCCTAATATAAAGTAGACTTTAGGTTATAATGATGTGTCAGTGTAGGTTCATAAATCGTAACAAATAGGCTAGGCCTGCATGGTGGTAGGAGGTATATGGGAAAACTTCACCTTCTGCTCAATTTTGCTCTGAACCTAGAACTGCTCTAAAAGGTAGTCTAATTTTTTTTAAATATGAACATATTATCCCAGGAAAATTATACCTCAATAAACCAAGCTTAAAAACTTATTGAATGAATTACCTAGCACAATGCCAAATACCTACAAGATTAACTTTTCACACTAACACCCCAGTTTCAAATTAAATAAACCTAAAATTAAGTTCAGTATCATCTTCTTTGCTTGCAACCACCCTCCCTCAAGCTCTTAACCAGCTCTCCCTCTTCACTTCACCATTTCAGTAGACAGTGCCAACTCTGTCACCCAAATTCAAACCCTCAGAGTCTACTAATGCCCCTCCTCCTTCCTTTTCCCAAGACTGCAAGTCTCTAAATCCTTCAAATTCTACCTCCACAACCACTGTTCCATTGGACCCTTCCTTTCTTTTTTTTTTTTTTTTTTTTGTCTTTTTGCTATTTCTTTGGGCCGCTCCTGCGGCATATGGAGGTTCCCAGGCTAGGGGTCAAATCGGAGCTGTAGCCACCGGCCTACACCAGAGCCACAGCAACGCGGGATCGAAGCCGCGTCTGCAACGTACAGCACAGCTCACGGCAACGCCGGATCCTTAACCCACTGAGCAAGGGCAGGGACCGAACCCGCAACCTCATGGTTCCTAGTCGGATTCGTTAACCACTGCGCCACGATGGGAACTTCATGGACCCTTCCTTTCTATTCTCATTACCTCATGCCTGGGGCTATTCTCAAGTGGCCTCCAAAATGATCACCCATACCTTTCCTGTATATTTCTTCTTTGCTAACAATCCTGCATGTATATGAAGACTAAATTATTTCTTCATAACATTCTTCTCCTTATAAGAATTCTCAAATTTGGAGTTCTAATTGTGGCTCAGCAGAAACAAATCTGACTAGTGTCCATGAAGATGCAGGCCTTGCTCAGTGGGTTAAGGATCTCACATTACTGGGAGCTATAGTATAGGTGGGCTGCTACAGCTCCAGCTCTGAATCCACCCCTAGCCTGGGAACCTCCATATGCCGTAGGTGCAGTTCTGAAAAGACCAAAAAAAAAAAAAGAAAAAAAAAAGAATTCTCAAATTTAGAGAGATCAGATTTGGGGTTACCAGAGGCAAAGGATAGGGGAAGGGGAACTAGATGAAAGTGGTCACAGGGTACAAACTTCCAGTTATAAGATAAATAAGTACTAGAGATGTAATTATTAACATTAGTAACACTGTGATATGTTATATACGGAAGTTAACAGAGTTCTCATTACAAGGAAAATATATTTTTTCTTTTATTTTTTATCTATATGATATGATATTCATTAAATTTACTGTGGCAATCATTTTATGATGTATATAAGTCAAAAAATTATGCTATATACCCTAAGCTTAAACACTGCTATATGCTAATCATATTTCAATAAAACTGGAAAGGAAAAAAATGAATGAATAAACAAATGAAAAACGGGGGAAAAATGCTCAAAGGCTCCCTCAATGAATGATCTCATGAGGCCAGCATGTACTACACTTTGGATATTTTCTCGGCATTGTCCTATCCCAAAATGGTCTCCTCTGGTTTTTTTTTTTTTTTTTTATCTTTTTGCCATTTCTTGGGCCGCTCCCACGGCATATGGAGGTTCCCAGGCTAGGGGTCGAATCGGAGCTGTAGCCACCAGCCTACGCCAGAGCCACAGCAACGCAGGATCCGAGCTGCGTCTGCGACCTACACCACAGCTCACGGCAACGCCAGATCGTCAACACAACTGAACAAGGGCGGGGATCGAACCCGCAACCTCATGGTTCCTAGTCGGATTCGCTAACCACTGCGCCACTACGGGAACTCCTCCTCTGGTTTTATTTAAGTCCCATTCCTTCTAATGAGCTTTCCTTCAGCATTCAGCCCATAATTCCACCTCCAAATTTCAAATTTTATTTCACCTCTCTTTGTCTCTCCATGATGATCAGTTTTCTTTTAGAGCAAAGATACTGAAACATCAGCTTTCCATCCCCCCAAAGACCTCTCACAACAGATTAGTGGTATTGGTTGATCTTGATTATAAAAAAGAATTAGGAATGTGATGAACCCAGACTGGAGAAAACTAATATTCCTAAAATCTTCCTTAATACATTGAAGATTGTCATCCTGACAAGCAAATTTCCCCCTTCAATGTCAAAAGGTTCATATAACTTTGTAGAGGTGCAGTGGAACAAGGCACTGTCTTCAAATTAGCGCTGTGATTGTGGGTGACAGTGGGTCTACAGTGACCTACTACATTACCCTGAATTTGTAAACACCTGTTTTTATTAAGAGTTCAAAATATGTTCATAATCCAAGGCAGAATGGACAAGAAGTTTGCTTAAGGAAAAACGAAAAGCTAACTATTCCCTTTGAACCAAGTAAGACCTTGCGTACACCCCCCCCCCAGCTGCTGTTTATAAAAAAGCTTTAGACTCCTAGGCCTTCCCCAAGTTCCAAAGAGCAAATGCAGAAACAGGAGTTCCTGCTGTAGCATAACAGGATCAGTTCTGTCTCTGCAGCACCAGGACATGGGTTAAAGGAGCCAAGTTGCCGCAGCTGGTCACAGCTGTAGTTCAGATCTGTTCCATAGCCCAGGAACTCCATAGGCCATAGGGAGGCAAGAAAAAAAAATGCAGAAATAAAGAAAACAGTCCAACAAAACAAATTAATACTTTACCCATAAAACAAAGTCAAGGACCTTTAGTTTCTCCCCAAGGGCCACTGATAATATCCTCAGCCATATCCTTGAGTTGGTTTGCAGTAACTAAAACCGCCACCAGGTGGAAGTTAATTGTATGCTGACCACTAGGTCAGCTGAATCCAGAAAACTAGTAACTGAGATTCCCAAAAAGTCTCCCTTACCACACAACCAACCAACCAGAGGACTGTCTAAATGCTTATCAGGCACCCTGCAATCCTCACCTCTAACGTTGCCTTCACAAATCCTTTCCTAAAAGCTACCGAGGAGTCAGGTCTCTTGAGCATGAGCTGACCATTCTCCTCACCTATCACTTTGTGATAAACGTTGATGTTAATTCGCCACAACCTGGTGTCATGGTTCCATAACAAATTTTAGCACTTTTTTCACTAATTTGACTGTAAGCTCCTTAAAGGCAGAGAACTTACCTTTCTAAAGGAAAAACAACTGCTCTGCATTATCCTAACATATAATTAAAGTACAGCAGATATCTGTTGCTAAGCACTGGAAGATACAAGCCCAAGCTGGTAGTGCATGAGGCAGAACAGTAGGCCACAGCCAAAAGAGGCTGTAGAATAATAGTTCTCCTAACTGATCACTCCCTCTACCATCTTACTGATAGCCAGGAACACCCACAATTCATGAGCTGTCTTTAAAGAAATCTTTGGGAGTTCCCGTCGTGGCGCAGTGGTTAACGAATCCGACTAGGAACCATGAGGTTGCGGGTTCCGTCCCTGCCCTTGCTCAGTGGGTTAACGATCCGGCGTTGCCGTGAGCTGTGGTGTAGGCTGCAGGCGCGGCTCGGATCCTGCGCTGCTGTGGCTCTGGCGAAGGCCGGTGGCTATGGCCCCGATTCGACCCCTAGCCTGGGAACCTCCATATGCCGCGGGAGCGGCCCAAGAAATAGCAACAACAACAATAATAACAACAACAACAAAAAATACAAACATATAAAGAAATCTTTGAAGCAAGCTCCAAAATATCACAATGATCTAGGGTCAGGGGATTCATGACAGAATTTTAAAATTTTTTTTCAGCCACACTTTCAGCCTATAGAAGTTCCCAGGCCAGAGATCGAAATAAACAGCAGCTGCAACCTACACCACAACTGCAACAACGGTGAACCCCTTAACCCACTGTACCCCGCTAGGGATTAAACTGGGGCTTCCACAGAGACAAGTCAGATCATTAACCTACTGCACCACAGCAGGAACTCCCCATATTATGTTTTAGAAGCACTCCAAATGTGCTCCTTTAACAAATGGCAAATTTTTTTTTGCCAGATCCACAGCATGTGGAAGTTCCCAGGCCAGGGATCAAACCTGCCTGCAATTGTAGCTTGTGCCATAGCTGTGGCAACACCAGATCCTTAACCCACTTCACAACTCCAATGTGCTCCTCTGAAAGTAAAGAGAAAATAAAGTATCTTTGGTACAGAGGGTAAAGAGCAAAGACTTGGAATCAGGTGCTAAGTTTGAAATTCTGGCTTTACTCTACAAATACTAGTTGTGTCACATGGGGCTAATAACATAACTATTATTTCCTGCTTGCTTGGTTTTGTGAGGGTAAAATGAGAATACATGCAAGTATCCTAAGATAGTGCCTAGGACACATGAGCTGTTTAATAAGCATTAATTAAATAGTCATTCAAGTTTATTATTAGTTTTTAAATGGCTGCACTCATAGCCTGTGCAGTTCCTTGGCCAGGGGATGAATCCAATCTGCAGCTGCAACCTAACCTACATGACAGCTGCAGCAACACAAAATCCTTTTTACTACTGCACCAGGGATCAAACCCAGGCTTCCACAGTGACCCAAGCCATTGCAGTCAGATTCTCAGCCCATGGCACCACAGCAGGAACTCCAAGTCTATTTTGTTAACACTTACCCAACTACTTAGCCTTTTGCAAGTACATTCTAAAAACATGAGATCTGTATTATTTGAGCACTCAATATAGCCGACATTTTAAAAGAGTTGCTAAAAAATATCTTTTCCTTTTTATCTGCAACACTGAGGCGTAACATCAATTAAATCAAACATCAGAGAATATTGGACAATATGAACAAATAAGTAGATTTTGTTTAAAGAATGTCATACTTTCTTGCTTTCCTAACCACAAAAATCAAACTAATCGTTTTACCTTCATCGTCATCATCTCTTTCTTTCTCGTCCAATGCTTGTGTTTCCAACTGTCTTGTTACCTCATCAATCGAGCCTCCTGATTCCTTTTCAGGTTCCTGTTGCCCTGCTGGTCAAATGATAATAAATAAACCAGACCTAATAAAGACATCTTCCCATTCGAATATATTCTTCTTCTTCTTCTTTTTTTTGGTCTTTTCTAGGGCCGCACCTGCAGCATATGGAGGTTCCCAGGCTAGGGGTCGAAATGGAGCTGTAGCCACCGGCCTACGACACAGCCACAGCAACATGGGATTCGAGCCGCGTCTGCGACCTACACCACAGCTCACGGCAATGCCGGATCCTTAACCCACTGAGAGAGGCCAGGGATCGAACCTGCAACCTCCTGTTTCCTAGTCGGATTCATTAACCACTGAACCACGACAGGAACTTGTAGAATATGTTCTAAGGATTCTTAAAAACACACAACTTCTTTTCTGATAAGTGTTCAAGAATCAAAAACAGAAACATTATTGTAATCAAAGCAGAATTTATTTAATGAGAAAAATCTTCCATATCTTAGTAGTACTGCCCATTCAACAAAATATTCATGACATATTTTCTGTACTAAGAGCTAAACTGCAAGTTGGTCTCTAACTTTAGGTAGTTTAACTTTTTAACACATTTAACAATTAGACTACAACAAATACTTTATTAACCAAATGGGAACTTAAGATGGGCAATAAATGCTTAAGTCCCTAGTAAGAAGATTTCTGTAGGACCCTGGGGACTTTGGAAGTTCATGAAGAAAGAAGTTGTGTCAGGGTGCACTGGGTAAAATCAAAATAAACAAGGAAAGATATTCCATTGCTAATAAACAAAACTCTCAAACAGCTAAGCACAAGACCAGGCCCTATGCTGGAAATAATTACAACCTAGCTATAGGAGTATGTGTGTGCACAAAGAGGTAGTTTCACCAGGTAGCACATAATGAAATGACATTCTGGCCAGTAAAGAATTCCTACTAAGGAGTTCCCTGTCCTGGCACAGCGGAAACAAATCTGACTAGGAACCACGTGGTTGGAGGTCCGATCCCTGGCCTCGCTCAGGGGGTTAAGGATCTGGCATTGCCGTGAGCTGTGGTGTAGGTCGCAGATGCAACCCGGATCTTGCGTTGCTGTGGCTGAGGTTCCAATGTGACCCCTAGCTGGGGAACTTATATTTGCCGTGAGGGCAGCCCTAAAAAAGCAAAAAAAAAGATTTCATACTGAGAGATACAACTGTTAAAAATATTAGGGTCAGACTGCTGAACACCTTCAAGTACAATGGAAAAGTTTGGATTTAATCTAAAAAAGAGGAACAACCACAAGACTACGTCCTGGGATTCCATTTTGCTATGGAAGTGTCCCAGCCTCTGCAACTATGCCTCCTCAACTCCCATTTATTTAAAATTTCAGAAAGATATAGATTAACTCTCTGTAACCTTTCTCAATTCCACGTTCATCATTTTTGTCCTTCCATTTTTCTTTCATGCTTTCTGTAGCTGATTTTAGTTAGAAACAGAACAAATAATTTTTCCTAAAATGCCTTGATGCAACAACAACAGTGACTTCTCAAAAGTTTCTAACTCATAATACAGTCCAAGTGTAATCCCCCAGCTGTTTTCCTTACTTTACCAGTGGATTAAGAGAAGTTCCATTAGGACCCACAGATTATCCTACCTAGACCGCCTACAAGTGGCATAATAATTCAGGCCTAGAAGCCCAAAAGCTTCAGGATCCTAAACGAGATTAGGCAGGTGAAGATTCGCACCACCACCACACATCTTGCTATTACTACTCAGTGACAAGGGCGCGTGGGCATTCACACACACATACAGGTCCTGAAAGTGCAGCCCGCCACAAAATTCCCTCAGTAAACTGGGATGGTGGGGGGAGGTGCGTCGAGGTATTAAGACTTGTCCACCTCACCCCCATCCTCGACGAAAAGGCGTCCCACGCTGCTCCAGCAAAGAGGAGGCAGTATGGGTCAGAACCAGTTGGAGACCAATCCTCAAGGAAGGTGGGCGGGCTGGGCCCTGTGCCCGGCTTCAGGTCCGTTGCACCGTCTGCGTGGGAGCTGAGCTCCGACAATATAGGGGTTCCGGCCCAGCGACCCCAGATAAGCTGAGGCACCCTCTTCTCCTCCACCCCAACTCCACCACCTACCTAGTCTCACGGGAGAAGCTGCCTCTCCCCGGGACTGGGAATCTGCAGGCCGACCTGGACATACGTTCCGTCCTGGGCATCAGCCCAGAGTTGACTCCCCAGTCCCTGTCACCCCCGCCGGGCCTGAGCCGAGCCGTTCGAACATCCTGGCAAGGACTGGGAAAACATAAAATCCCATTTACCTGTGGCAGCCCCTTTAGTCTTCTTCTTCTTCCGTCTTTTTTTCTTAGCTGCCTCCTCAGCCGTAGAGGCAGCTCCCTCCTCCCTGTCGTCTGGATCCAGGTCGCCATTCAGGTGGCTCCCGGAGGACGCCGCCTCCTCCACGCCCGCCATGTTGCCCGAGAGAGCGCGAGGGATTGAGACAGAGTGGCGAGGGCCCGCTCCTTCTTCACCCACCTACACCAGCGACGCCGGAAGTTGCTCTCGGTGGTGGGGCGCTGGGAATGCTGGGGCGGCGGCGGACTCGCTTGTGGGGCCGCGCGTGCGCAGAGCGGGGCTGGGCTCGCCTCAGGGCCCGCGCTTCCGCTGTGGTGCGGAAAACCCAGCCAGGCCCGGCCCTTGCCTAGTCCTCAGGCAAATGAGCCTGCTAGAAAGTCTCTTGGAAAGCCTGTGCTTTCCCTGTGCATAAGCGCTGCCTCCAGACAGAGAGACGTCTCTGCTGGAACCGAAGTTTTATATTTGTTGTTTTATGCACAGCGCCCCAGAAGCGCGGAGAGGGGCGAAAAAATGCCTTCACTGTACACACTTCTTTTTTATGACTCAAAAGGACTGCGTTTTTAGTCACAATTACAGCTCACGACGAAGCCGTCCCAGCACTAAAGAGCTGTACCTCAGCGGGGCCTGAAGAGGCAGTCAGAGGAAAAGAGATGAGGGGCGTTCTTTCGTCTCCAAAAGAAAGGGGTGATACCTGCGCTGAGTGCTGCCAAGAGGTCAAGTAAGACGACTGAAAAATGTCATATGTATATAGTAACATGGAAGCCACTGGTGACCTTAGTACGAGCTATTTAGGTGGAGAGACTGAAGCCAGACTAAACAGAGCTGAGAAACTCTTCATCCTTCAAGTTTGACCTTAAGTACTATTCCCTCAGAGAATTCTCTCTCAGCAGTTTAACTGAGGCCCTGCTCATACAACCTCTCATTGAATTCTTAACCTTTTTTCATGGCAATTGGTAATTCATTTATTTATGTGACTATTTGTTTGATGTGTGGCTGTCCAACTACCTTGAACTACATGAAGACAGGAACCTTGCAAGTTTTATACTGTTATTACCAGCCTACCTCAGACCTAAAGCAGAGCCCAGTAAATACTTATTGTATAAACAGCACTTAAGTGCCAAGGATTCCACATTCATTATCTCATTCAATCCACTTTTTTTTTTTTTGGTCTTTTTTGCCTTTTCTAGGGCCACTCCCACAGCATATGGAGGTTCCCAGGCTAGGGGTCTAATCAGAGCTGTAGCCACCAGCCTATGCCAGAGCCACAGCAACGTGGGATCCGAGCTGCATCTTCAACCTACACCACAGCTCACTCCAACACCGGATCCTTAACCCACTGAGCAAGGCCAGGGATGGAACATGCAACCTCATGGTTCCTAGTCAGATTTGTTAACCACTGAGCCACATCGGGAACTCCTCGATCCACTTTTTAGTTGAGGAAATTAGAGCTAGAGAATTTTGGTAACTTGGGTTGTACAGGGAGTAAATAGAGTTAGAATCCAAACCCAAATCATCAAACACCAGAAATTTAATAATTCTGTATTCGGCCTTTCCACTTGAAATATGTATTGATTATAGACTAGAAGTAATTTTCTAGGGGGAGGTACAAAAGTGAAAAAAAAAAAGTTCCCTCAAGAAATTTTAGCAGGCAATAAGACACATATAAATAAGTATAAAGTAAGATGCTAATACTTTCCTTCCATCGTGTATTAAATCTTTTCTGTTCCAACTTGGTCTATCACAAAGGTGAAAATGTAATGGAAAATGTCTAATAGAGCTTCAAAGTGGGGGCAAGAATGTGACTGTCAACCTCAGGAGAAATCAGAGTTCACCCTTGTTTAGGTGCAAAGTTCCTGAAGCTTTTTAACATAATTATAAGTTAAGATCTACTATATCAAAAACGCCTTCAAGCTTTGTTGTGAATCTTCCTAGTTCTATTTATAAGTTCTGGGAACACTTGGGCCATGGCTACTACCTCAGACCCAGTCCGGGAGACACAGGGTCAGTAGATAAATTTTAATAAAGGGTGCTTGAGGTATGTTGATCTGCAGAATTACCAATGTCAAAATAAGACATTGTTTAGTGAAAAAAATAAGATGGTAAAATGCAATGGTGAAACAAAATACTGTTTCTTCCCTGCAAAGGGATTGTTCTTTATCTTGCTCCCTTTTCTGAAGAGAGGTAATACAAACTTTAAGGTAATAGTAAAAAAAAGTAATACATATCTTGACAGTATGATAATGAATATTTGCTGGATGATAATTTTCTGGGACACTCCAGAGATTGAGATAACTGAGTAGCTATACTTTACAGCCCATGACACTCGTTTTCACCAAATTTCTTCATTTGCTTTTCTCTACAAGAGGAAACCGAATGGGGTAAAGGAATGAGAAACCCTAAGTAAGAATCTAAGAGACCCTGTAAGAAATATAACTCAATACCAGCATGGGCTTGAATATTTTTTTCTAGCCAATTACATGAAGTCATTTTGTCTCAGATGGTTAACTAGATAAGCAGACAAAGATAAATTTTTTTCCTTAGATACTTCTATAGTAAAAGCAATGTACGAAAATAAGGTGTATTTATTTTTTTGTCCAAAAAACATGTTATTACTGAAAAGAATCTTAATTCCAAAATGAACATCATAATTAGCCTCTACCTTGTTTTCACTGAAGTTCTTGGTAGTGGTATGGCTTGGGACAAGTCACTCAATCTCTTCAAATTTGTTTCCTTATTTGTAAAGTGAGGATGATAATAGTACCGAACCGTAGGATATGGAAATTAAATTTCAAAATGGAGAGAAAGTACTTATGATAGCACCATATCTGACACAATAGTGACTGTTAACCAATATTACTGTTAGTATGCCATTCTCTTGAAATTTTTCCACTTGTGTGGATTATATGATAGCTTAGATATTCTAAGGCACACATGTTATTATGTGATCTTTGGCAGTGGGTTAACAGGAAATAATTTTTTTTTTTTTCCTTTTTAGGGCTACACCTGTGGCAAGTGGAAATTCCTGGGCTAGGGGTGGAATCGGAGCTGCAGCTGCTGGCCTTTGCCACAGCCATAGCAACGCCAGATCTTTAACCCAGTGAGCAAGGCCAAGGATCAAACTCACATCCTCACAGATACTAGTTCTTAACTAGTTGACCAGGGTTCTTAACCTGCTGAGCCATGATCGGAACTCCAAGAAATACATTTTTTTTTTTAAGTGGGAAAGCTCCATTGTTTGACATTAAGAGAAATATTGAAGTTTTTTTCATATATTTATGGTTTAAAAAATGTCATATAACTATTTTTAAAATGTGTAGATGATATGGTGGAGATGGAGGTATAGTCACATTGGGGGCTAGGGCTTCAGCATATGAATTGGAGGGAACACAGATCAGACCGTAACACAGACCTTATCAAATGTCCCCTTGGAGAAGGGGGCAAAGAATTGCTCCTGACTGAGAACCACTGGCATAAAAGCATGAAAGGATGTGGCAGGCTTAGGGGAAGTTCTTGCTGACAAGTAAGTGAATTGAGACCAGACTGTAAAGGGCTTTCTATGCTACCCTAAAGAGTACAGTTTTTATTGTAAAGTCTCAAGGTGATATGTAACAAGGGATATTTAAAATTTAAATAATGTTTTAAAATGCCAAAATTTACCACAACAGACATGTCCATAGCATAACAACACAATGAACAATACTGTGTAGCCATTAAAAGCCAGTAAAATTATAATCATTTTGATTATGTGGGTCAATTTAGATCTTTATGTAATACACGCAGAGGTTGTCAAGCTAGGGGAACGTAATTTTTGCTTTGTGAAAGATCACTCTGATGGCAGTCTAGATGGTAGAGCGGTGGTTTCCATCCAGTAAATCCATGCGTTTCATTTAAAAAGCCAAATTTATTTATTTATTTATTTATTTTGGTCACACCTTCACCATACAGAAATTCCCCGGCCAGGGATCAAACCTATACCACAGCAATGATTTAAGCCATAGCAGAGACAACACCAGATCTTTATCCCACTAGGCCACTGGGAACTCCAAAAGCCTAGTATATTTAAAGAATTGTTTTCTATTCTGAGAGTATGGTACTTTCTAGGTTTTGAAGTTGAACAGTCTTCTAAAATTATTATTATGAAATAAAAGTAGATGGTGGTTTCTTGTGCCCTGACAAAATTTTTTAGAAAGGGGGCCCACACTATATCAGTTCTCAAAAATACTTAAAAAAAAAAAAACTTTATTAGCAGTGATATCCCTATGTCTGATGTTCTCTATTCTAAAGAAAGAGTTGGAAATGGCAAAGCCTGCTGCTAGGGGAAACTTGCTAAGATGTTATTGTTGATAATAATATTGATGAGAACTTATGTGAAAGCTGTTGGGGGACTAGAGAGATGGGATTGTAGAAACACTCCTAATTTAGAATTAAGAGAACTTAATGGTCCATTGAATGTGGAGGGGTAGGAGTTGAGGATGACACCCAGGTCTCTGGCTTGAGTTCCTGGGTGGATGGTGGTACCACTCCCTAAGATAGGGAATAAAGGAGGAGGAGGGCTTCAGGAAGGTGGAGGGGGAAGATAAGCTTTGGGCATTTTGAGTTTGAGATGCCTGCATGACATCCAGGCAGAGATATCTAGTAGTAAGTTAGAAATATGGATCTGGAGATAAAGACATGAGTGTTATTAGGGCTTCAGTGTGGTGGTAGAAGTCTAAGGATGACGTAGTTCAGGAGAAAGGGAAAGAATCAGAAAAGAAACACAACCAGAGGGACTCTAATGTTTTGGAGTTTTGTTTGTTCATGAGAAACGAGAGTGGAAAATTCTATAAAGGAAACTGCAAGAGAATGGTAGGACAAGAAGGATAAAATACTTTAGAGAATAATCACATGCAAGTAGGAAGAGAAAAAAGTTTTATAAAACAAGTTTGGTCAGCTGTATGAATTGCTAACTAAAAATCAAGTAGTATAGAGTATCAAACTAGACCATTACTTTTAGCCATTAGGAAGCCACTGGTGAATTTAGTGAGAGCAGCGTTGTCAGAGGGTAAAAAAATGAATCTTCACAGGAGATTGGGATGGGCTGTCCTAGCTACCAGCTCATGGAGCAAAGGATCATTATATCTCAAACCCACTTCATCAATAGCTCTTGTAATATTCTCCTCTTTTGTTCTCCTGGAGAGTGACTTTCTGGAAATTAAATGTGACTCTCTTGCCACATTCTGTTCTGTAATTCTTTACCTATTTTTTTTTTCTCTTTTTTGTTGTTGTTGTTATTGTTGTTGTTGTTGCTATTTCTTGGGCCGCTCCCGCGGCATATGGAGGTTCCCAGGCTAGGGGTCGAATCGGAGCTGTAGCCACCGGCCTACACCAGAGCCACAGCAACTCGGGATCCGAGCCGCATCTGCAACCTACACCACAGCTCACGGCAACGCCGGATCCTTAACCCACTGAGCAAGGGCAGGGACCGAACCCGCAACCTCATGGTTCCTAGTCGGATTCGTTAACCACTGCGCCACGACGGGAACTCCTCTTTACCTATTTTAGTTCTGTCCAGCAACATCCTAAGTTACCGTTTATCTTACAATATTTTATTATCTTCTTTTGTATCTGGCGAATAGTGAGATACTTAATGATAGGACTTGGTTACCTTCCCCATAATCTCTATGCAGCATCCAAGTTTTTATGCTGGACCTTCAGAAACATACATGGTTCCAGGCAGTATTCCTATGGCCAAGATGTCAGGAATATTATTGCCCATATGGAGGATTCAGGTGTTTACTGACCAGAGCTACATAGGAATAAATAACCAAGGTTGGAGTTCCCATCGAGGTGCAGCAGAAATGAATCCAACTAGGAACCACGAAGTTGCAGGTTTGATTCCTGGCCTCTCTCAATAGGTTAAGGATACGGCGTTGCCATGAGCTGTGGTGTAGGTTGCAGACACAGCTTGGATCTGGCGTTGCTGTGGCTGTGGCGTAGGCCAGCAGCTGTAGCTCCCATTCGACCCCTAGCCTGGGAACCTCCATATGCCATGGGTGTGGCCCTAAAAAGCAAAATAAATAAATAAATAAATATCCAAGGTTCACAAAAGAAAGATAAGAGTCACATAAACTACTGGAGAACAAATGACAGTACCATTCACAGGCAGTCTACCCATCTCTCCTGTTTAATGATCCCCACTACTTATTAAAGAATGAGAGTTATTTTGGTACTGGAGGCAGAGGTGGGTAGAGTTGAACTAGGAATATGTTGTGAGTGAGATTGTAATATGGAGAAAGGTTAGAGGTTCTCAAACTTGGTCACAGGATCCTTTCCTACTTGGAAAAATTACAGAGGACCCCACAGATTTGTTGTTGTTGTTGTTTATATTATACCATCAACTTAACACTCGTTTCCAAAATTTGTACGTTGAAACCTATGTGATGGTATCTGGAGGTGGATATTCTGGGCAGAGCCCTCACTAATGGGCTTCGTACTCTTATGGGAGATCCCAGGGAGCTCCCTTACCCCCTCTACCATGGGAGGACACAGTGAGAAGACAGCTGTCTACAACCTCACCAAACATTGAATCAGACAACTTGACATTGCTTCACAGTCACTGAGGCTTGGTTGATTTTCGTTTTTGTTTTGTTTTCTTTCATTGCTTTTTTCTTTTGCTTCAGTTTGGGTGTTTTCTGTTGTTTTGCCTTCAAGCTCACTTTTATCCTGTAGTGCCTAATTCCTGCCAATCCCGTGCAGCTAATTCAGTTCAGTCACAATATTTTTCACTTCTAGGATTTCTCTTTAGTTCTTTTTTATAGTTTTCATTCTTCTCTCTCTCTCTCTCTCTCTCTCTCTATGTCTATCTCAGCCATGCCCAAGGCATGCAGAAGTTCCCAGCCCAGGGGTGGAACCCACGCCGCAAGCAGTGACCAGAGCCACAGCAGTAACACACTGGATCCTTAACCTGCTAGGCCACCAGGGAATTCCTGTAGTTTCCATTTCTCTACTGAGATTTTCTGTTTATTCTCTTATTATATTTATGTTTTCCTTTGAATATTTAACACATTTATATGCTTTAAAATTCTTCCTATTTTCACCATCTCTCTCATTTTTAAGTTCATAATTTTTTTCTCTGGTTAAGAGTAACATTTTCCAATTCCCCTCATGCCTAGTAATTTTTTTTCTTATGTTGGAATCCATAGACACTCCTTTGAGTGATTTTTGTCATCTTTCTTAATAGGGTGTTGACTACTGGTCACTTAATTTATTTGCATCGCAGTGTGGTACTTTCAAGGTTGTTTTTAAAGCTCTTTTTATACAGAGCTAGACTAGTCTTTATTCTAGGGTACCTCTATCTAACATGAAATCCACTAGGCATATATAGCTGTTAAGCCCCTGACTAGTCCAAATTGAAGTATGCTGTAAGTAAAAAATGAACACTGATTTCAAGACTTAGTATGAAAAAGATTGTAAAATATTTCATTAATAATCTTCTATATTGTTACATGTTGAAATGACAATATTTGGGATATGTTGGATTAAGTAAAATATTTTCTTTCTTTCTTTTTAGCTTTTTAGGGCTGCACCCGCAACATATGGAGGTTCCCAGGCTAGGGGTCAAAGTGGAGCTATAGGTGCCTACAGGTAGAAACAACCACAGCCACAGCAGCACAGGATCTGAGCCACGTCTGTAACCTACACCACAGCTCGTGGCAGTGCCAGATCCTTAACCCACTGAGCGAGGCCAGGGAGCAAACCTGCGTCCTCATGGATGCTAGTTGGATTCGTTACTGCTGAGCCATGACAGGAACTCCTCATAATTTTTTTTTTAAAGGAGTTCCTAAGAGCCTCAGCCAGTTCTAGCTTCTACTCATATCAACCTAGAAATTCAACTTCTAGAAATCAGGTCCTTTAAAATAAGTATCTGAGTACCTTAAAAAGCACCTACTCTGTTTCACCAGCTGTTGCCAGTTTTCAGAGCCAAAGAATACTAGAATTCTGATCCCAGAATAACTTAATATCAGTGTTCCATTCAGAACCTCAAGACCAGTTGATTCCATATATGTATTTTTTCTCAGTAATCCTCAGTCATTAGAAATATAAGTTTGGAATTTCTGGATCAAAAATGCCAACTGAGTACCAAGTCCTCCGCATTCTGGAGTTTGTATAAGTTGGAATTACTTATAAGTTTCAGAAATCTGTTTAACAATACAGAGGTGTGGTATCCTAAATGTCTGGAGGAAGAATGACTAGCATAGGGTTTTCCAAATAAGAGGCTGAATAATATCATCAAGGGCCAGTATATTTCCATCTTTTCTTCATATTTCATCCCCAGGAATCATTTTCTCAGACTTGAAAACGTCTAAAAGAAGAAAAGGAACTATATTTTCTTTTGTCTTTTTTTTTAAGACAAATCTTTTCCAGAAGTTCTCAATGGTTTCTCCTCATGTCTCATTGATCAAAATTGCAACACATTTCTAAGTCTCAATAAACTACTAGGAAGAGGGATTGGAATTGTTGTGTATTAGCTTAACTCAATCAGGATGTGACTTTGAGTTAAGGGTAGATTTGTCTGGTTAGGCAGAAAACGGTGAACACCTGAACCTAAGTAGGGCTATGTTAGCAAGGGAAAAACTAAAAATGAATTCTGGGTGGGTATCCAACAGGGTCTATTATGGGAATCCAAAGTCTCTAGTCTACTTATTATGCACTCATATTAAATCAAAACTTTCCAGCTGACAAGGCCCTGCCCACTGACACAGAGGTCAGAGTCAGTTTTTCTACTCCTTCATTTAAAAATAAAAACTGGCAAGCAGTGCCCACTAGACATTTAAGGAAAACAAGCAACATAGAAATGAAAGATCGTGGGAGTTCCCGTCGTGGCGCAGTGGTTAACGAATCTGACTAGGAACCATGAGGTTGCGGGTTCGGTCCCTGCCCTTTGCTCAGTGGGTTAACTATCCGGCGTTGCCGTGAGCTGTGGTGTAGGTTGCAGACGCGGCTCGGATCCCGCGTTGCTGTGGCTCTGGCGTAGGCCGGCGGCTACAGCTCCGATTCAACCCCTAGCCTAGGAACCTCCATATGCCGCGGGAGCGGCCCAAGAAATAGCAACAACAACAACAACAACAATAACAACAACAAAAGACAAAAAAAAAAAAGAAAAGAAATGAAAGATCGTGACAAAAACTTCTACTTCCTTTCTTTTCTTTTCTTTTCTTTCTTTTTTTTTTCTTTTTTTTTTTTTTTTTGCTTTCTACGGCCGCATGTGCAGTATGTGGAAGTTCCAAGGCTAGGGGTGGAACTGGAGCTGCAGCCACCAGCCTACACCACAGCCACAGCAACATGGGATCCAAGCTGTCCACAACCTATACCATAGCTTATAGCAACACCAGATCCTTAACCCACTGAGCAAGGCTAAGGATCAAACCTGTATCCTCATGGGTACTAGTTGGGGTTGTAACCTACTGAGTGAGCCACAATGGGAACTCCAGGACTTTTACTTTCAGTCATTACATAATAATGATATTAAAGACCTTCTATAGTATACAGCTATCAAACTGGGCAAAACAAATAAAATAACTTTATTATTTTATTAATAATGCCTTTAGCTATTGGTTAATAGGAAACAGAACTCTGATCCAGTAGGGAATCATAAGAAAAATAAATGAACCATCTTCATGGTCATGGTCCCCACAGCTTTTTTCCCTGCAGGCACTTTCCAGACCACAGCATAGGGAAGGGCTGAACAGAGCGTGGTAGTGTGCCTGAGCTGAGGTGATGGAGATCAGATATCAGGGAGAAAAAACTGCACAGAGAACTGCGCACAGAGAGACTCCATGAAACTAGGCAAAGAACAACTATTAGGGAGAGAACAACCATGAGGGAACTATGGGCTGAACAATGACCAGAGACTGCACGGGATGGGAAATGTTAGTGTTCCAACGAGCCACAGTGTAGAGATCTCATTAACCACCCCAAGAATTCAGCAGACACCCCAGAAAGGCTGGCTTTTGGTAATAGAGAAAATCTAGCACTTATGGCAGCTTTATTCAAGAGAGATAAAATGTATCACAAACATAATTTTAAATTTCCTAACACCCTCTTGAAAAAGGTGAAAATGAACAGATAAAACTAATGTTAAGAAAATATTTTACTTAATCTGGAGTTCCCACCATGGCTCAGCAGAAACGATTCCAACTAGGAATTATGAGGTTGTGGGTTCAATCCCTGGCCTCGCTCAGTGGGTTAAGGATCTGGTATTGCCGTGAGCTATGATGTAGGCGGCAGAGGTGGCTCATATCCTGTGTTGTTGTGGCTGTGGTTGTGTCTGCTCTTTAGCTATTACTAATAATGCTGCTATGAACATTTCTGTACAAGTTCTTGTGTGGATAAATGTTTTCATTTCTTTTGGGTATATATCTATGAGTACAATTGCTGAGTCATGTGGTAACTTTATGTTTAACCTTTTGGTTAACTACCAGACTGTTTTCACAGACAACTATACTGTTTTACGTTCCTAATGGTAGTATATGAGGTTTCTAATTTCTCCATGTCTTTGTCAATGATTATTAGTTTCTGTTTTTTAAAATTATAGTCACCCTATTGGATGTGAAGTATTATCTCATTGTTTTATGACTGACATTTGCCTAATATTGGTGTTGAGCACCTTTTCATGTGTCTATTTGCATATATTCTTTGGAGAAATGTCTATCCAGATCCCTTGCCCATTTAAAAATTCTTCATTATTGAGTTTGAGTACTTTATATATTCTGGATATTATACCCTTATTACATATATGATTTGCAAGTGTTTTTTCCTATTCATTGAACCATTTTGAATTAATTTGATATGATGTAGAGGTCCAACTTCATTCTCTTGCACATGGATATCCAGTTTTTTTACCGTATGTTGGGAAGACTAGTCTTTCTTCTATTGAATTGTCTTGACACCCTTGTCAAAAATTAACTGCCCATGCAGTTTCCAGTTTGGGGATGTTATGTATAATAGTTCAATGAACATAAACCTATGAACAATCATATACAAGTCTCTGTGTCAACATATGCTTCCATTTCTCTTGGGTAACTACGTGGGAATAGAATTGCTAGGTTCCATGGTAAATTTATGTTTAATCTTTTAAGAAACTACCAAACTGTTTTCCAAAGTGGCAGGTCCATTTTACATTCCCACCAGAAAGATACGTAGATTTTAGTTTTTATGTGTCTGCAGTGATGCTGAGTATATCTGTCTTTTTGATTATGGCTATCCTAGTGTGTGTATGGTTTAATTTGCATTTTCCTAGTGACTAATAATGTTTAGCATCTTTAATGTGCTTATTATCTATTTACATATTTTCTTTAGTAAAATATGTGCTCAAGGATTTTGCCCTTTTTTTTTTTTTTTTTGTATTTTAGGGCTGCACCTGTAGCATATGGAAGTTCCCAGGCTAGGGGTTGAATCAGAGCTACAGGTACCGGCCTACATCACAGCCACAGCAACTCAGGATCCAAGCCATGTCTGCGACCTACACCACAGTTCATGGCAATGCCAGATCCTTAACCCACTGAGCGAGGCCAGGGGTCGAACCCACATCCTCATGGTTACTAGTCAGGTTCATTTCCACTGTGCCACAACAGGAATATATGTATTCCTGTACACATACATACATCCTCTGGGATGTATGTATTCTTATCATGGGGTTGTAAGAGTTATTTATATATTCCTTGTATAAGTTCTTTATCAAGACTTGTGATATTTACTATGAATTCTACATATATAAACTTACATGAGTTACAAATATTTTTAAAACATTAACTGACCATAAATATGAGGGTTTATTTCTAGACTTCGTTCTAATCCTTTGATCTCTATATCTCTCCTGATGCCAGTCCCACATTTGCTTCCTGTGGCTTTAGTAAGTTTTGAAATTGGGAATTGTGAGTCCTCCAACTTTCTTTTTTTCAAGATTGGTCTGGCAATTCTGGGTCTTTAAATTTCCTTATGAATTTTGGAAATTTTCACTTGTCAATTTCTCCAAAAAGGACCGTTGGAAATTTGAGGAATAATGCCTTCTTAACAATATTGCCTCAAAGTACATAAATAGAGTACCCTTTCATTTATTTAGTTCTTTATTTTCTTTCAATAGTGTTTTGTAGTTTTCAGAAATTCCCATTGTGACTTAGTGGTAACAAGCCCAACTAGTATCCAGGAGGATGTGGGTTCAATCCCTGACCTTGCTCAGTGGATTAAGGATCCAGTGTTGCCATGAGCTGTGGTGTAGTGTTCTGCTTTGCTGTGGCTGTGGCTTAGGGCAGCAGCTATAGCTCTGCTTTGACTCCTAGCCAGGGAACTTCCATATGCCGCAAGTGTGGCCCTAAAAAGAAAAAAAAAAAAATATATATATATATGTGTGTGTGTATATATATATATAGTAGCTTTCAGTATGACGTGCTACACTTTGGGTTAATTGTTAAGTATTTTATTTTTGATACTATTTTAAATGGAATTTTCTTAATTTCACTTTTGGATTGTTTATTACAGAAATACAACTGATTTTTGTATATAGATCCTAATTCTTACAACCTTGATGAATTTGTTACCTCTAATAAATTTTTCATGGATTCCTTAGGATTTTCTGTATATAAGATCATGTGCTATAGCAAATAGTTTCACTTCTCCCTTTCCAAAGGGAGGGGTTTTTTTGCTTGTTTTTTGTTTGTTTGGATTTTGGGGTTGTTTTTATTTGTTTGTTTTTGTCTGATTTCCATGGAAATACAGTAATAGGTAGAAGTGGCGAGAATGGACATCTTGTCCTTGTCTTATTCCTGATTTCAGGGTGAAAGCTTTCCATTAAATATGATGTTAGCTGTGGTTATCTTTACAGATACCTTTTAGGAGGTTGAAGAAGTTCCCTCCTATTTCTACTTTTTTATCATAAAATAAAGTATGTTGGATTTAGCCAAATATCTTCTCTGTGTCTATAAAGATGATCATGTGGTTTCTTGTTCTAGTTACATGGTCCTAATGATACCTTTTCATTTCTTTGAATCATCCTCAGTTTCCTTTATCAGTCTTTCATAGTTTTCAGCATATAGGTCTTTCATTTCCTTGATTAATTTTACTCTTTGGTATTTTGGTTTACATGATATTATTTTCATTTATTTATTTTTTGACCACACCCACAGTGTATGGAAGTTCCTGGGCCAAGGATCAAACTCATGCCACAACAGTGACCCAAGCCAGTGCAGTGACACTGCCAGGTCCTTAACCCACTGCACCGCAAGAGAACTCCTTGATATAATTTTAAACAGGTTTGTTTTTCTATTTTCTGTTTCTGATATTGTATTATTAATATTAATAGTTGATACAACAGATTTTTGTATATTAATCTTGTATCCTGCCTCCTTCCTGAATTCACTTGTTGGTCCTAACAGTTTTTTTTGTGGAGACTTTAGGGTTCTCTACATAGAGTATCATGCCAGCTGCAAAGAGTGACAGTTTTACCTCTTTCCTTCCAGTTTGGACTCCTTTTATTTATTTTTCTTGTCTGATTGCTGTGGCTAAGACTTCCAATACTAAGGAGTGAGAATAGGATCTTTATCTTTTTCCTGAATTTAATGGGAAGGCTTTTGGCTGTTCACCATTGAGCATTATACTGGCTGTGGGTTTGTCATAAATGTCCTTTATTAAAATATGGTCTCTCTATACTCATATTGGCAAAAGTTTTTATCACGAATGCATGTTGAATTTTATCAAATGTTTTTCCTGCATCTATTGAGATGACCACGTGGTTTTTGTCTTTCTTTTTGTTAATGTGGTATATGAGATTGATTGAATTGCATCTTTTGAACCATTCTTATAACCCTGGAATGAATCCAACATAATTATGGTATATGATCCTTGTTATATGTTATTGGCTTTAGTTTGCTGATATTTTGTTGAGGGTTTTTGCATCTCTATTCATCAAAAATGTTGGCCTGTAATTTTCTTTTTTTGTGGTATCTTTGTCTGGTTTTGGTGTCAGGGTAATTGTGACTTCACAGAATGACCTTAGGAGTGTTCCCTCCTGTTCGGTTTTTTTGGGATAGTTTGAGAAGGATAGGTGTAATTACTTCTTTGTATGTTTGGTAGAATTCCCCAGTGAAGCTATCCACTCCTGTTCAAATCATCTGTTTCTTCTTGTTTTGATAGGATGTATGTTTTTCAAAACTTGTCATTTTCTTCTAGGTTGTCCAATTTGTTGGCATAAACTGTTCATAGCATTCTCTCTTTTTTTTTATTTCTGTGATAATCAGTTGTTATTTCTCCTCTTTCATTTCTCATTTTATTTGGTCCTCTCTCTTCTTGGACAGTCTGGCTAGAGGTTTGTTGATTTTGTTTATCTTTTCAAAAAAAAAACAACCCAAAAAACCCAGATCTTTGTTTTAGTGATCTTTTCTATTGTTATTTTTAAAACCTCTTGTTTATTTTATCTCTGATTTTTATTATTTCCTTCCTTCTGCTAACTTTGGTTTTCAGTTTGTTTCAGGGTAATATTGACCTCATAGACTGAGTAGGAAAGATTTTTGGAGTGTGGGGTACTCCTAGTACTTGATTTTTGACAGCTCCTGCTTTCCTCTTGTTGTGAAGCTAGGCTAGAACTGTTTGAAATTTTTGATGTTCTTAGGATCATCCTTTTACTTGGGCTCTCTATAGTTCAAGCTAATAATGACCTAATTTGAAACATTTATTTTTAGTTTAAGCTATTTCTTCTCTCCTCCCAAGAAAATATATAGTCTGTTTCACCATAATTTGTGTTTCTGTAATACAAATTAGATAATGACTGTTAAATAAGTAAATGATGTCAGTGGAACGTGGAAGTTGTCATCCTCAGTTTTTCATACTTGATTTTTCTAGTGAAAAGGGGGGGGGCCACAGAAGTAATAGAATTATAACCTTTATTAGAACTGAAAAAAGCCTTCAGTTCAGCTTCTAAATAAGCAAGAGCTCTTTTAGATCTTAAAAAAAAAATGCACCCTTTGCAGAAAATGCTATTTTTCCTCCATTGAATTGTTTTTGCATCTTTGTTAAAAAATCATATGGCAGGAATTCCCATCATGGCTCAGTAGTTAGCAAACCCAACTAGCATTCAGGAGGAAGTGGGTTCGATCCCTGGCCTCGCTCAGTGGGTTAAGGATCCGGCGTTGCCATGAGTTGTGGTGTAGGTCGCAGATGCGGCTCAGATCTAGCATTGCCAGCTGCTGCAGCTGCTACAGCTCCAATTTGACCCCTAGCCTGGGAACGTCTATATGTCTAGGGAAGTGGCCCTAGAAAAAGAAAAAAGACACCCCCCCAAAAAAAAGTCACAATGTGGCCCAGATAGTGAGGAGACACAGATACAGCAGTGGGAAGAGCAGGACTGCAGAAGCAGCGTTCACTCAAGTGCCTCTAAAATGGGCCAGTTTGTAATATTTCACACGTGTATCACATTATCACACGTTCCTGATTCTAGGTTTATAGCCTCAAGTGTTCTCTCCTCTGAACTTAAATGTCCTTCATGACCTAGGATACACCTGTCCTTCCACCCAATTTCTTACATTTATCCCCTTATAAGAAGTAAAGCTTCCTTTTCCACATTGACGTGATAACAATCACTTTATGGTCATAGGAAATCTGGCCCTGTACAACAAATGATTAGGAAGCAAAATGTGTATAAGCCCTATATTCAGAAGATACCCAAATGTGTTTGCAAAGACAGCACACCTGTAATATAGCTCACTCGGGTTCCTTGTGTATGATGTATAATTATGTAATTATCCATTTTTATTATGAAATAAGAATAAACATTAAGAAACATGAAATCTAAATTGCACTGATTTTCACAATATCAATGCTAAACTAAAAATAGCAACTTCACTGAATATAAATGTTAAATGTTTCAAAAGTAAAAGGCAGTATTAATTTTTAACCCTATGAATAGAGTCTACAAAAAAGGTAGATTATTTTACTCTACTTGCAAGGAGATTAGGTCTCAGTCTGCACTGAGGAACATGAGCAACAAAGGGCAGCCAACAATCATCACTAGGAGTAATGCCCATACATATGAAAATATCTGGTTGAACTGGATTTTACCTACATAGTAAATCCATTAAATAGCATAATGAAAGCTTATACCTCATACAAGAGAATTCGTAAATTAACTATTCACCTATTAGAAGTTTCTAAACCCCACTCCCCCAAAAATTTTAGTACACCTGTCAAGTTCTGTAGGTCATTTAAAAAAACAGAAATAAGACATACATGCAGTCTTTGTAACTGAATATTTTTCATAACGTATAAACAATGTTCAAAAATAAACTGTGAATGAAATATTTTTTCTAAATATGATTCATATAATTGAGGCTTTCTTAAAGACAGGTCTTAGGAATATGATCTGTACAAACTCACAGTAGTGTATACTTCAATAGAAATTTTCTTCCTATTATGATAGGACAAAATAATTATTTTCTGAGTGAAGATATATGTTAAGGCTTAAGGTGTGAAAACTTTGAAAAGCAAACAACATAGCAAAGAAATTACTGTTCATTTAAAAATGTGTATAATCTCATAATAGGCCCCTGAATTTTCAAATTCACATATGAGAATACATTTATATCTTAAGTATCTAGGAAAGGCACAAGCTTTGTGTAAAAAAGTAGGAAGAATTTTAAACCCACTAATTTGTTGAAAAGGGCATTAACTTTTTTTTTTTTTTAATGGCTGCACCCACATCATATGGAAGTTCCTAGGCCAGGGATTGAATCAGAGCCTTAGCTGTGACCTATGCCACAGCTGTGGCAATCCAGATCCTTTAACCCCCTGCACCGGCCAGGGATCAAACCCGCACCTCTGCAGCAACCTGAGCCCCTGCAACTAGATTCTTAATCCACTGCACCTCAGCGGGAACTCCAAAGAAAGCCATTACTTTTATTAGAAATAAAAAAAGCTTCTCAAGATGCTGGCAACAGGTCATAGTATTCAGTGGATTCATAGACATCTATTCATACAGTGTATTTCTCCCTTCAATTACATTTCAGTTGGAGGAGGAAGACCTCCTTGGCTGTGGGAAATAGAAATGTTTGATGGGCTGTGTAAGCTGGTTTCCTTGTACACAAAGTATTTCCTCTCCAAAGTATCTTATTCAGAAAGCCAAAGATCACTGATATATTTAGGGATCCCATACTAGTCAACAGAGCCAAAGTAATCATTTTACTCCTTGATGATTACAAGACAACAGTTTCTGGACAATACTGTGACCTGTAGTTATTTTAACGTCTGTAAGAGCTTTAGCCCAGGCTGAAGTGCTCACCAAACACAAAATAGTGGCAAGAAGAGTAACAACAAAGTCAATTTCCTACTATCACAATACAGGTTCGTGTAACCAACATAGAGCAGAAGAGCCACAAAGCAGTACAGGAAGACAGATTGCAAAAGTGACATAGAATTAGGCAGAAGAAGAGTAATCTCCGCAAAAGACAGGACTTTTCTAGTCTACATCACACACATTTATAGCTTGAGGTGCCTGGCATGATGCTTCATTCAACCTGAATGGAAAACCAAAAGTAGCTTGTAATCATTTTATTGTCAAGAATTTCAGGAGGACAAGTCACTTGAATTTCTGTTTTGTTCTTAAAACCTCCACAGGTGGCAAAAACAAAGATAGAAGCAATCCACCTGAGGATCTTTAAGAAGCCGAGTGGCTTCATGAGTGCGTTGAGGTCGAGCTGAAAGTAGGACATCCTCTCATCCTCTGAGGAAAAGAGGGAAAGGGAGTCAGGACAGTGGGGGGTGGGGGGGGTGGGGGAGAAGAAAAGGCTAGCAGCCCGGCCACCTCATTGTAGTTTTGATTTTCTTGCTAATAATTATTGATGTTGAGCATGCCTCTTTTTTTTTTTTTTTTTGGCCTCACCACAGCATGGGGAAGTTCCTGGGCCAGGGATAAAACCTGCGCCACAGAAGCGACTCAAGCCACTGCAGGGACAACACCGGATCCTTGACCAGCTGCACTCCAGAAGAATTCTGCCTTCTTTCTTTTTTTTAACAGCAACACGCTGCTGGCTGTTATCCAGTTGCTAAAAAGAGAAATGAAAATAAAACAAGAATCTTTTTTCAGGGGTTCTCATGTGAAAGGGCAGTTCTCAAAAGCATAAATACAGTCCTTTAATAAATAAATTATGCAGAGGAATTTTCGACTTAAAAACTGATTCCAGAGCAAATGAAAATTTTTTATGGGTCATTGTGGGTGCTTATGAAACATTTTGCTAATGCCCCAGTAAGAATGTTAAAATATTGACAGTTGGATGTTCTGTTGATGATAATCTGACAAAATTTTTTCTTTTCCCAGCTCATATTCCTTCTTCCTTTTTTCCTAGCTCTTATCAGCCAAATGCAGTGTCCTCAGATCTCCCAAGATAGCAGTTTACCTGTTGTCACCCACTGCTCACTGACTTCCAAGATCTGATCGTTTAGAAAATGGTAAGATCCCCTTATCCACTCAGTGAGCAACCAGAGTAAGTATCGCTTCCATTCCCTGAATTTAGAACCTTTCTCAGCCATCCTCTTAGTATAACCCCAATTAGAGCCAGACATTTAAGTTCATGATTCCCAAGTCAGGCTTTTCAAAGGCATCCCCCTCTAATCCAGCCCTCCCTGATTTCTCCAAACTTGTACCCTCAGAACTTTTTCTTCATGGTTCTGAAAAATTAGCTTGGGTAACAATGACATGCTTGTCCCTAAAAGAGTTCCCAAGCCCCTTCCTTCACAAAAACAAACCATCTGTACTTGGAACCAAGCCTTCTATGTTAAGAGGCAAAAATTGGTTCTTAAATTGTCTAAATATTATAAAAGAGACCTGTCAAGGAAGATCATGGTGGCACAGAGCCAGAAAGAATACCATCTATCCCTGGCTGAATTAAGTTATAAAAGGGAGGAGATATGGGTTGTTAGGGAAAGGGGACTTTGCCATCCCTTGGAACACAGACATAATACAAGTAGCTGCTGAGTGGCTCATAGAGTCTTTAGGAGTTGGGGCTGACTGCTGTGGGTCTCACAGGTTTGCTTTTGATGGCCTTTTCATCATAGACCTAACAAATTTAAAACTGTTAAAAGAGCTTGCTTCTAGAGAATGTGCTTAGGGGGTCAAATGTCCCTTCCATACCTCTCCATTCCCTACTTATACTTCTGGGTTTGATATTTCGAGGTTTCAAAATTTAGATCTGGAAGTGTCTCACTGGGGTGGGACAGATATTGAGGAAACAGGTGTGTAGGGTAAGAACAAACCCAGTAGATATTGCAAAATAGTAGTTGGAAATGAAGTAAATTGTAAGGTATCCATAGGGTTCAGCATGAAAACGTTCAGGAATCCATTTAGGTCTGTAAGTCCAATGACACAAATCACTCAGCAGGCAATCAAATGGCAAACAGGTGATTGGCATACTAGTCTGTGATAATCTGTGAGCAAGATGCAAGGCCTTGGTCACTGGAGGGCAGAATGAAATCCCAAGGTGGGAGGTAGAAGAAATTACATTATTGTCTGACCCTAAGGCAACTGGGATGGAGCTTGTTCAATCCTGCCAGTCTAAGGTTATTTTTGGTTCTCATGATCCAGTAGCAATGAGTCTGAATATGGAATCTTTAAGCAGTAAGTGGCAAGAACCTAACTTATACTAATTTAAGCAATAAGAGAATTATTTTCTCATGCACTGGGAGTAGATCACAAGTTTAAAGGAAGAATTGAGGGAATAAGGTCCAAGGCAGGATGTCAGACTCCTCACTACAGGGACTTTTCTCTGCCCCTCTCTGTTTGGCTGAATTCTACAGTAATGCCTGTTTCATACAGTGAAAGAGATGTCACCACCAGCCCTAGATTTACATGCTCCATGCCTAGGAAGAAAGTGCTGCTTCTCTTCCAATGTCTGCGTAATTCCAGGACATTGGGATTGACTCTGATTAGCTCCATTTGAGTCAAGTACCCTTCCTATGGCCCAGTGGTGTTGCCAGTGATGGTAATATTATTGGCTCATGTGGTAAGGAAGTGTAATTATCATCTCGACTTGAGCCACATGGGATGGGGTGGGGTGATTCCTCAAAGGAAGAGAAGTCAAGTAGTTCCATAGTTTGAGAAAAGAAGGTAAAGCCTGTCTTTAATCTCAGGTTAGCATAGGGGTTGAAGATGAAAATAAATGGAGAGGAGCCACAATGCCCTGATTCAACACATAATACACCTGGTATTATGGCTAAGGCAAAAGACCCAGAGACAGTAAACAGTATGCCCATTCTCATTACAAAATAATATTTTAAAGCACCTATGCATAGGGAAAAAATTCTGAAAGGAGCTATGCCAAAATGGTAACAGTGCTTGTGTGGTAAGATTTTATGTCCTTAACGCCACCACTCTTTATTTTCCAGATTTTCTTCTATATGTAATTCATTGGTTTACTAACGGATTAGACTTAGTGGGATAGAATAAATAGCAGGCTTTCCTCTTGCCTTAAATTTCTTGAAGCTGTCTGTGGATCTTTCCATATATTCAGTACAAGAGAAGAATTTTTACAAGGAAAGAGTGATGGAGCTAAGAAGCCTTAAAGATCATCTCATTCAGTTCTCCCATTTTATCAATGAGAAAACTAAAGCCCAGAGATGTCAAGTACCCAAACTAGTCAGTAGGAGAGTCAGGAAAAGAACCTAAGTCTAAGTCTATTGATGGATGTCCTTTCTGATAGATGGGATTCTGTCCTGAGACTGGAGGATGCTGAAAATGATCTGTAGGTCCACAGGAGGTGAAGGGGTTCTTGAAAGGCCTTTAAACTTCAGATGTCGTCATGGGGGTTTAATTCCTGGGGTTAAACTTTGATCCTCTTTCAGTGTGAATCCTCCTTTGGGAGAGGTAATTCTTAAACTTAGTAATTATTTATGCTTTAATATAAATAGATTTTTTTTCAGGTAGGCTTTGGTAGAATGATGGCTGGGTAGGATTGCCCCAATGAGTACTGACTCAGTGTAAATTTTGAAATATCCCTTTTGTGTTAATATGGGTGTATATATTTTTTTCTTTTTTGCATTTTAGGGCCGTGTTTGCTGCATATGGAGGTTCCCAGGCTAGGGGTCCAATTGGAGCCACATCTGCTGGCATATACCACAGCCACAGCAACACCACAGCAATGCTGGATCCAAGCCGCATCTGCGACCTATACCACAGCTCATGGCAACGCCAGACCCTTAATCCACTGAGCGACGCCAGGGGTTGAACCCACAACCTCATGGTTCCTAGTCTGATTTGTTTCCACTGTGCCATGACAGGAATTCCGATATGGGTATCTTTTTTTGAGGTTGGATCTTACAATATTCTTACTTGAAATTAGAAATTCTGAAATGGAAAACAGTCCTCAATACTGCTGTGAAGAAACTACGAGAAGCTGTACTGCAAATATTAAGGAGCCCTCCGCAGTCTTTAGAATCATATGTTTTTATGAGGTATCTGATATGGTAGACAGGTAAGAAGAGATGCAGAGCCTATGGGATCCTGGACAAATCACCCTATCACTTTATCTGTTGTATCTGTCATATGAAAAAATATTATACACACAAATAAATATGAAAATATTAAATTATTAATATTTTTAAAATATTATACACACAAAAATTATTTTTTATACAAAAAATACACAAGCACATGCAAACCCTCCTTTTCCTGGAATTCATGGAAAAGTTGCTCTGTGATACATGACTTACTGATCAGCCTTATCAGGTGACCAGTACAGGATCATGTGTGAAAACAGTGAGGAAGAGGAAGGGAAGAAAAGAAGTCAAGGAAAGAAAAGCCAGCTGCAGGCAAAGCACTGTTCTAAGGAAACATAAAACCAGTCCCTGTGTTCAAGGATCCAATGGGAAACTCAATGTCTCAGTAAGTTAACAATCAGTAGAGGACAAATCAGACAAATGGGAGGTGGTAATAATGACAGCAAGCACTGAAAATTATTTACTCTGTACTAGACAGTGGACCTGCCATTTTACACGTGTTATCTATATTCTTTACAACAGCCCCACACGAGTGGTCTGATTATCATTTCCATTTTACAGATAAGGAAACTAATGTGCCATGAAGTGTGGCCATTTCTTCCATCATGCAGCTAGAAAGGGGCAGAGCCAGGGTGAGACCCGATCTATCTGACTCCAAAATCCACCCACTCTCTACCATGCTTCTACACCCGTTCCTCACCTGGCCTCTGGTATGAAAGTAACCACTGATCACTTTGGGGAGTGTATTTTATTTTTTTATTTGGATTTATTTATTTTGATATTTTAGGGCTGTGCCATAGGGAGGTTCCCAGGCTAGGGGTCGAATTGGAGCTGTAGCTGCCATCCTACGCCACAGCCACAGCTATGCTGGATCCTTAACCCACTGAGCGACGCTAGGATTGAACCCGAGTCCTCATGGATACTAGTCAGGTTCATTAGCCACTGAGCCACCAAGGGAACTCCAGGGGGTGTATTTTAAATGTAATACAAGCTTAGTCTTTAAAGTATTTATTTAAAATTATGTACACATAAAAAGCTGCAAAATGAAAAATATTTAGATCAGAAGCAAATAAGTTTTGACCAACTTTTTTTTTTTTTTTCGTCTTTTTGCCTTTTCTAGGGCCACTCCCACGGCAGCATATGGAGGTTCCAAGGCTAGGGGTGGAATCAGAGCTGTAGCCTCCGGCCTACGCCAGAGCCACAGCAACGCGGGATCCAAGCCGCGTCTGCAACCTACACCACAGCTCACGGCAACACCGGATCGTTAACCCACTGAGCAAGGGCAGGGACCGAACCCGCAACCTCATGGTTCCTAGTCGGATTCGTTAACCACCACGTCACCACGGGAACTACGGGAACTCCGTCCAACATTGTTGATAAATCTAAATTAAAAGAGATCTTATAATACAAGGTCAAATTCTTTTTTTTTTTTTTTCTTTTTAGGGCTGCACCTGTGGCACATGGAAGATCCCAGGCTAGGGGCTGAATTGGAGCTGTGGCCACTGGCCTATGTCACAGCCACAGCCATGTGAGATCCAAGCCAAGTCTGCAACCTACACTACAGCTCACCACAGTGCCACCCACTAAGCGAGGCCAGGGATCGAACCCACATCCTCATGGATACTAGTCAGGTTCATTTCTGCTGAGTAACAATGGGACCTCCTACAATGTCAAATTCTTTATTAGATTTTCCTGAAAGACTAGCTCTTTCCTGCTCTGGCAAGAATTGAGCAGCTTGTGCAACACACTCAACCATGGACCTGCAACCATCTGACTTGGTCTCTGATAATGATATTTCTCCCTCTAAACTCCTTTAAGGACTGGGAGAGTCAGAGCAAGCCCTGAGCCCAGGCCCTGGTGGTCAGTAAGATGTTAAATCTTGTTTTGAAAGTTCCTGATGATTTAATTGATAAAGGGTAACTTAAGTGTCCCTGTGTGGCTCAGCGGTAGCAAACCCCACTAGTATCCATGAAGATGCGGCTTCAATCCCTGGCCTCACTCAGTGGGTTAAGAATCTGGAAAAAAAAAAAAAAAAGAAGGAGTTCCCGTCGTGGCGCAGTGGTTAACGAATCTGACTAGGAACCATGAGGTTGCGGGTTTGGTCCCTGCCCTTGCTCAGTGGGTTAACGATCCGGCGTTGCCGTGAGCTGTGGTGTAGATTGCAGACGTGGCTCGGATCCCGTGTTGCTGTGGCTCTGGCGTAGGCCGGTGGCTACAGCTCCGATTCGACCCCTAGCCTGGGAACCTCCATATGCCGAGGGAGCGGCCCAAGAAATAGCAACAACAACAACAAAAAAGACAAAAAAAAAAAAAAAAGAATCTGGCGTTGCTGTGACTGTGGTGTTGGCTGGCAGCTGCAGCTCAGATTCAACCCCTAGCCTGGGAACCTCCATATGCCAAAGGTGTGGCCCTAAAAAACAAAAAAGAAAAAAAAAAGTAACCTAAATTTTAAGTTTTTTAAATTCAAAAAAAATTGAAATCAGGCTTAAATTTTTAAATTTAATTTAGCAAATTTCGGAGTTCCGGTCGTGGCACAGTGGTTAACGAATCCGACAAGGAACCATGAGGTTGCGGGTTCAGTCCCTGCCCTTGCTCAGTGGGTTAAGGATCTGGCGTTACCGTGAGCTGTGGTGTAGGTTGCAGACGCGGCTCGGATCCCGTGTTGCTGTGGCTCTGGCGTAGGCCGGTGGCTACAGCTCCTATTCGACCCCTAGCCTGGGAACCTCCATGTGCCGAGGGAGCAGCCCAAGAAATAGCAAAAAAAAAGACCAAAAACCAAAAAACAAAAAAAAAAGAAAAAAAATTTAGTAAATTTAGTATTTAAATTTATATTACAACACCTATACATTAGTATTTAACTTTTATTATTGTATAATTATCAATGTTTTGTTTTAAGATTTTTTTCCCATTGTTTTTTAACTGGAAAAATCATTCCTTGTTTTCAGATTAGATAGATCTAACCTATATTTAAATTTCCTTTTTTTTTTTTTGTCGTGCCTGACTGCAGCATGGGGAGGTACTAGTCCAGGGATGGAACCTACATCTCAGCAGTGACCTGAGCCACTGCAGTGACAACACTGGATCCTTAACCCTCTAGGCCACCAAGGAACTCCTTTATTTCTTTTTTCTACATTTAGCTGCATATTTTGTTGTGTGTGGTGTGAGGTGATGAGATTCAAGTTTTATTCCTCCCATGATAATAATGATAGCTAGTATTTAAAGAGTGCTAATAATAATAGCTAGGTTTAATTGAGTGATTGTTTTGTAGAGGGCACTACATGAGGTAATTTACCTGGCTCCATTAATAAGTCACTGTTTTTATGCCAAGGTCAGAAAGCTATTAGGTGGGTAAGCTTCTACATAAGCTTAGGGTTTTCTGATAGCAAAGCCTATGCATTTAACCACAACTCTATTACCTCTTTAGAGCCATTTATTGAATACACTCTCTTGCTAAATCCACTGATTTGACTTCTCAACTTAATCACATCTTCAGTTTCACATACCTTAGAGTCTGCTTTTGAGCTGTTTCATTGATCTGCCCATTGAGTCTTAAGCTATTATTTAGATTATATAGTCTGAGAAAGGCGACTATGATGTTAAGACAGGGTCTTGAGGCCAAGTTGATAGGGCTGGAATCCTGGCTCCATCAATTCATGTGACCTTGGGAAAATCACTTAATTTCCCTTTGCCTCACTTTTCTCATCTGTGAAACGAGGATAATCATAGTAGCTACCTTTTATAGTTGTTGTAAAAATTTCTAGCACAAATAGGCATCCAATAAATGTTAGTTATTACTACCTTAATATCTGGTACAGAAAATCTCCTCTGGTTACCCTTTCTACTTCAAAGCAATTAACCAGGTTGACCAATTCATTCTTCCTAGTGAACTTAGAATTACTTTTTCAAGTTTAAAAAGGCCTCAAAGTATATGGAGCAGGCAGCGTACTTTAATGAAAAGGAAACTAAGCTTACAGGGAGTATTTGAGAAGTCTATATTCTTTCCACTCAATTTTGCTGTGAACCTAAAACTTCTCTAAAAAGTAAAGTCTAAAAAAAAATTGAAAGGAAAAAACTTGGAGTCAGAATACCCAGCTTCATTCATCAATAGGCGTAGGATCTTGTGTAAGTCACTGGACTCCCAAACCTCTGTTTACATAGTCATTTAAGGATAATAACACGTCTTCCGCTTATCACAGCATGCTGTTGTGACACAATATATATAAACATTCTTTGTAGACACTAAAGCACTAAGCAAGTAAAAAGCTTTTAAAATAATAACCCAGGAGTTCCCGTCGTGGCGCAGTGGTTAACGAATCCGACTAGGAACCATGAGGTTGTGGGTTCGGTCCCTGCCCTTGCTCAGTGGGTTAACAATCCGGCGTTGCCATGAGCTCTGGTGTAGGTTGCAGACGCGGCTTGGATCCCGAGTTGCTGTGGCTCTGGCGTAGGCCGGTGGCTACAGCTCCGATTGGACCCCTAGCCTGGAAACCTCCATATGCCACGGAGCGGCCCAAAGAAATAGCGAAAAGACAAAAATAAAATAAAATAAAATAAAATAATAACCCAATACCAAGAAGTGGTTTCTTGTAACAAGTAGGTTTAGAACCAAGATGAGATGGCTTGGCAGAGTAAATGGAGGAAGCAAATTTAGCTGGCACACAGCAACAGGGGTGAGTAAGATGCTATAGTAATAAACTGTGTCAAGGGAGTGGTTTTGTAACAGTGAGAACTGCTAATGTTGGTAGAATCCATTCTTAAGGAATCTGTCATGTACAGAATCCAAGTTTTAAAAAGAACACATATAATTTTACAATTTGTGCCTTGCAAAATATTTCTGCTAAAAAAGCAGCCAAATCTTAATATCCCCTGGTTACCAGAGTGAGCATGGAGGTTAACTGAATGCTTGCCAAATGAATTGCAACTTTAGGCAAATAAAAACTATCAGCCTTTTTACCCTACCAAACTTCTACTACATTGGCTTAATATAGAACATTTTAGAAGTTTAATATCAAGTCATATCCAGGAAAAATAAAGGCAGGAAGAAAAATTCTCTAACTTCTCATTGTCAGGTCCACACTGGGATAGACTGCAGATTTATTACAGGAAGTCTAATCTTATAAACATAGTCTAAACCTTCCCATCTGAGACCAGATCCCAGGGCAGAGCTCATTCTGTAGACCAGGTCTACCTAAAGCCTCTTTCTGGATCTGAATCAGATCTCTGGGCTATAGCTAGTGAAGCTCTCACAGTCATTGTTAGAGCATGGTGGTGCTAAAGCACTGGTCTGGGAATCCCAGGTTTGCTTCTAACCCTGACCCTGCCATTCCTTTGCTATGTGACCTGGGCTCAAGGGTCGATGTCTGGAGAGATTTAAAGCCCAAACTTTGGAGTCTACATGACACTTATGCTCTCATTTGTCAGTTACAATATTTGGGGCACTCACTCAGCTTTCAAGCTTTACTTTCCTCATATAAAATGGAGATCCTGCTAGAATCCACCTCATGGCATTGTTGAAAACATTAAATGAAATAATGTAGCTAAATAATTTGGCATAATCTGTAGAATGTAGTAAATGCTTGATAAATAGTAACTATTATTTAGCAATTTTTGTTCTCTTTTCTGTATCTGGGCTCCTTCATCTGTAAAACGGGATTAGATATTCTCTAGGCATCCATCACATTTTACATTCAGTGTAAGAATTTAGGCCAATTTGATTTAAGATGATTTGAGGTGTAGTTCCATTTCTATTCCAGCCTCTGTCTTTGAATAGTTTGGATACTGGAAGGCTGGGATAATTGGGTAACTTCCAGCTTTGAGAAGGACTGTTCCTTAAATCTTGACAATGACCTTTTCTGGGAATGACCAACCACCAGAAACTTCCAAGAAACCACTTTGTGTAAGTATCAGGACTCTTGTGTTGATAATTATCATCTGCTGGAGAATCCAGAGGTTAACTTCTGTGACTCTGGCAAGAGGAAAACAGACCACTACCAATACCTTGAGAAGAGGCATTCTTTGCTGGCATGAGAGGGCGATTAGTCTTTACACAATGTCTGAAAGATGCTTTCTCTAGAGATCTGTTAAAGGGCTTAGAAAAGGAAACACTGCTTTAAAAAGTGTAATGGGGAGTTCCCATTGTGACTCAGTGGGCTAAGAACCTCACATAATGTCCGTGAGGATGTGGTTCAGTCCCTGATCTCCCTTAGTGGGTTAAGGACATGGCATTGCTGCAAGCTGTGGTGCAGAATCCAGTGTGGCTGTGGCTGTGGCTGTGTCGAGGTCCTGCAGCTCTGATTTGACCCCCTAGCCTAGGAGCTTCCGTTTCTCACAGGTATGGCCATAAAAAAATTTTTTTAAAGTGTAATGGGAAACTTTACCAAATTTTAGCTACCTACCCTGAATATTTGACTAATGCAGCATTTATATAAGTGTAGGAGATTTTGCATTGGAGTTTTTTGCGCTAAAGCTTTTGTTTCTTAATTTTTGAACTTGATGGTAAGGTGACGGACCATGCCTTTTTTTCCTTCTCATAATTTTAAGTGTTTAAACTTCAGAGGCATACTTACTTTCTTTTAAGAATAAAAAATAATGATAATAATCCAAATGGTCCATTTGTGGAAAGTCATAGAAAAATTGAGTTATATTTAGGCATTGAATGAAAGGGCCAAGGTGTGGGCTTGGAGAATGGTAGTTAGGCAGTTTCCAGGTGGTTTATAAATGTGTGTTGTTAAGCTGACATCCTGCCAGCCTTTGATGCTCATAAGTGGAGTGACCTGCATGTGTTCTGGGGTGGGGAAGAATGAAAATATGTAAATGCTTTGCTCTTGTCACGTTGTTCAGAAGTTCTGCCCACTCACCTCATTTTTGGCTGTGGGATACATTTTCATGAAAACATGAGAAGGAAAGGAAGGAGCAGCAGGAGGAGGAGGAAAGAGAGAAAAGAGACAAAGGGCAAGAAAAAGAAAGCAGTTGTTTTAATCAATCATTTCCACTTTCTAGCAGATCTAGCCCTTGCCCACCCTTCTGACTCTGTTTCTTTCCCCACAGGGTGAACTGAGAAGCACCTGCTCCTGCTTCTCTGAGAGGCCAGTGACCCTTGATGATTGCTAGGAACTCCCACCCCCAGTGTTCCGTCACACCAGCAATGGTGTGGCTGTTATAGCTCTCCCTCCTTTCATGAATCAGCTATATTATTGCCAATCACTTATTTTCAATCCTTTAAAAATCCTTTCAGCATAGCTTTTCCCACATTCTCAGTCTCCCACTCAGCCAATGAATGCATGTATGTGCATGTACACACACACACACACACACACACACACACACACACACACACACACACACACACACACATACTGACCAAATTCTTCCAGATACTCCAAAATTATCCTTGAGATATGCCAGGTCAATATGAGAAATATTCAGGTGCACCTTAAAGTGAAACATTGAGGATTCCTGTTTGAAATTGCCCTGAATCTGAAGGGACTTGCTGAGGGCAGCTTGAGATATTCTTTCATGTTGTTGCTGAAGTTTGTTTGTTTGTTTGTTTGGAGTCTTACTCTGTGCTTGGAAATGCCCAAACTGCTAACTCTTTTCTGAGAAAGCAGCTCCTCCTTCCCCTAATTAGAGTCCTTACATTTGTGATTATGCTCGAGTGCCAGTCATAGATCTGCTTGATTCCACCTCCGCATTTTATCTTAATAACCCAGAAGCCCAGCAGCCCATCATTGCTAGCTGGAACCATGGTGTAGAGGCAAGCCAGCCAGTCCATGGACCTGTTAAACAGGTGGTGTTGGTCTCCAAGACAGCTAAGGATGTCTCTTTACTATATGACTTCTGCTTTGCCAGCCTGACTCTGGAGACTTCTACTAATGGCATACCTATTTAGTATGCTTGGGGACACGAGTGTGTGAGCATGTATGTGTGTCTGTATATACCTTTGTGTAAACGTGTGTGTGTGCTGGGGGGAAGGAAGCTGGGCAAGAGCTAGGAAGGTCTGCCTCGCTGGCTCACTTTCAGACACAGAGACCTGGTGAATCTGCTTTTTTAAATACATTTTGCACCAGGTTCAGAGCGCCTGTAGCACCCAACAGTAGGAATATAGGAAGCAGTATTCTAAAGTTAAAAGAATAGAGAATTTGGAGTTAATATGGATGGCATTGCATCCAGGCTTTACCATGTAGCTACAAAACTCAGACACTCTCTTAGGAATGGGGATGGATAGCTCCTCTCTCATAAGAATGTATAAGTTCTGGCTGTAGAAGTCACCTGGTGAATATGTGTGAATGGTCAGATGAATGTTCTCAGATGCTACCTTAATTTCAGGGTTTCTGTCGGAAACCTGGAAGCCAGGTAATTTCATATTCACCTACCCTTTTCCTTGAGCACCATATTATTAATGAACATGTATGTGTATGTATCCCACTAAATTATAATGAAGCAACTAGTATTTATAGATTGCATGCTAAACATAAGGGTCTGTGCCCAGAGGTCCGTGTGCATTCATTAACCAGAGTCCTACATTTTTGTGAGTATTGTTACCCCATTTTACAGATGAATAAACCAAATATCAGAGGAGGCTAGTACTTTGCCTACTTTCTATAGTCCCAAGTCCCAGGGGTTCACTTCAGCTTTTGTCCAAAGTCTGTGCTGTACTGTGCTGCTCCTGTGGGGACAGAGGTTACTTCCTAGTCCTGCATTACTGCAGCCTCTCTACACACAGTAAGTGCTCAATAACTGTTTAAAAATGGAAGGCAATCAATAAACACTGGGCTAAGGATTTCAAAATCCAGCTTTCCTGATTGAAAGGAAGCCTATTAGATCTCATGAGGTCACAGAGTCCTAAACAGCCATTGACCATCCTCCAGGCCTTGATAAGAACAAGAGATTAGCCAAGTCTTGAATTCTCTTCTTTTGAATAGAAAAATGGAAGAAGCTAAGCTAAAAAAAGAGGGATTCAACAAACAACCTGAACCACTATAATGATCCTACAGGCAAGGAAGAAGTGAACAGCAGTCCTACAGATTCTCGATGTTTCTCACTAGAGTTGCTGAAGCAAAGGACTAAGATACCAGTGGTCAAAGAGACTGACCCAAGGAGGAAAAATTCCATTATGTCCTAGTAGATGGTTCCTTTCTGACCTAATATCCTTGTGAAATGCCAGTGGGAAGAAGGATGGAGGGGGCCAGGAGTGGTGAAAGGGGCTGACAATTGGGATGTTTCTGTTTCATCAGAAAATTCCAGAAGCAGGAATTCCCTTCATAGTTCAGCAGTTAACGAACCTAACTAGGATCCATGAGAATGTGGGTTCGATGCCTGGCCTCGCTCAGTGGGTTAAGGATCTGGCATTGCCATGAGCTGTGGTGTAGGTTGCAGACACAGCTTGGATCTGGCATTGCTGTGGCTGTCATGTAGGCCGGTGGCTGTAGCTCTGATTCTACCCTTAGCCTGGGAGCCTCCATATGCCGCAGATGCGGCCCTAAAAAGTGAAAGAAAGAAAAGAAAGAAAATTCCAGAAGCATTGGAAAAGGAGGTCTGATGCCCTGTGTTTATTCAATCCCTTTCTCCCAAGGGTGCACATTCCCTTACTCTGGAGAAGTCAATCCAAGAAAGAGGTTGGGTCAAGTTCTCCAGTTTACACACTTTTCTTCTATTTAAAGGATTCTCTGGTTGTAATAGATATTTTTTGTTAAGCACCTAAGGGCTCACATTGTTCTGAGAAAATGTGTCCTTCACTTTCCTGATTAGTAAAGATAACCACATAGGGCTTTAATATTTGGAGGATCTAACTTAGAGAGAAGAGGGTTTTTTTAAAATAAAATCTTATGAATCCAAGCTGCAGAAGACCTCAAGGGTGCATCACGGCTTTGTAGAATTTGGTACAGCTAGATTTTGTGAAATTGTTTGCTTGTCTGTAATTGTCCCTCAGCCCTCCTTTGCCCTGTCTGTCCATAGACATTTTTGAGGAGACTGGATCCTGTGTGCTGGAATGCCCTCGTGAGTCCATACTGGATAGCAATGGGCAACTTTGGTTTCCAGTAACTCTATGCCAATCACAGCACCAGTCTGAGCAGACCTTCTTGTTGTTATTTACAAGACTGGTTTCAGAGAATTTGCAGCTAATGCAAGGATGCAGGCAATGTAAACAGATGGAAAGAACATGCAAACTGGAGTCAGAGAACCCATTTGCTGGCCAGGTACCATCATTAATATGCTTAGTGACTAGAGGAAGTGAGTCATCCTCTCTGCCTGGATAAACTGACTTTAAAATTAAATAGGATGAAAAACAAACAAACAAACAAAACCCTAAAAAAAGGAGTTCCCGTCGTGGCGCAGTGGTTAACGAATCTAACTAGGAACCATGAGGTTGCAGGTTCGATCCCTGGCCTTGCTCAGTGGGTTGAGGATCCGGCATTGCTGTGAGCTGTGGTGTAGGTTGCAGATGCGGCTCGGATCCCAAGTTGCTGTGGCTCTGGTGTAGGCTGGCAGCTACAGCTCCGATTCGACCCCTAGCCTGGGAACCTCCATATGCCGAGGGAGCGGCCCTAGAAAAGACAAACCAAAACAAACAAACAAACAAACAAACAAATTAAATAAGATGAGAGTTAGCATCACTAAAGTAGGATCACTCTAGTGGCTCAGGATAAGTTGTTTGTTGAATCCCCCCCCCTTTTTTTTTAACTTAGCTTCTTCCATTTTTCTGTTCAAAAGAAAAGAATTCAAGACTTGGCTAATTTCTTGTTCTAGCATTATTGTCGTTTTATCAATAGCAGTTCCTTAACTTGGAGTTATCTGTCCTTCTGGCTTCCTCGCTGTCTGCCAGAGCTATTCTGCCCTCCCTTGGGGTGACATATATACCAGCATATTTAGCGACCTGCCAAATCAAGTTATCCTTGGAACCTTTATACGTTTTGGATGTGGTAGCATTTCTTTTCCTAATAGGTACGTGAGATGCCAAATAAACTAGGACTTGTGGATAAGCTAAGAGGTAGAGGAAGAGCTAAAGCCCAAGAGAGGAGAGGATGGGAAAGCAGTCTTTTAAACTGGCAATCTAATTGGGAAAGTAAGTCAGGGAAGTGAAACACATATATGTGTTCATGGCTGTTCCATGTACAGACTTGCATATTAGAAGAGGCCAAAACACCATAGGTCTTTGTGCCAGTTGTGCCATCTTTGTGGTGATGTGGGTCTCGAGAGCCAAGGGACCTATAGGAAGGCAAGGCCCCAAGGATGCTTAGGCTGAAACTGGGAGACTGTTATTTGGGTGAGCCAGGTGTCAGCGGGGCCTCCCTGCCTCCTTAAGAACTAGATAACACTGGCAGCACCACCACCCCATGCCCCGTAGAAAATCTCACATCCTTCGCAGGAGTTCTGCAAAGTTCTTATGGTCTCCTCTGGCTTTGATACCCTTCCTCCTCTGAATCATGTTCTCCAGCCTGTGTCTTGCACTGTGGCTTTATTTTGTGTCTTGCACTGTGGCTTGCACTGTGGCTTTATTTTGGCTTTCCTTTGATTTGAGTCATTTGGGGAATTTATTCCTTTCCTTGATTTTCACACATAAAAACCATTGACCTGAGGCCTCTGTGAGGGTGGCTGAATTTCTTGATGCTTTAGGTCACAGGGAGTTTATAGTACAGTGATACAGACAACTTAAATGAAGTGTAAAATGTAATGTGTTCTTAAAAGTGCTTTGTTGCCTAATATTTCACATTTTCCTTTTCAGGATGTTCTTTTTTCCTGTTCCTTTCTGGTTTGGGACTTCTTTCTTTTTCCCCATTTAGTCCCCACCATCCAAATTTTTCCATTTTTTTTTTTTATGGAAGAGAAATTCATCTCTTTGTAGCTATATACCCTAATCAGCTAACTTTTGCATATCCAAGTACTGAGCTAACAATTTGGATGGGCCATCCTGGAGGGCAGGGATTGGGGGGCGGGGGAGATCAAAAAAGAGGTTGGGGTTACTTTATCCACACTGCCCTCAGCCACATCATTGTTGTGGTACGTCTTATTCATTCATTTATGTCTTTCTTCCTTCTTTTCTTCCTTTAATAAACATTTATTGAGCATTTATTATATGTCAAACACTGAGAATAGGGAGTAGTATAAAACATCTTTCCTGTTTATCATGAAATGTATTACAGAGAAACCAAAAGGCAATAGAATTGACCATTGAACAATGCAGAGGTTAGGGGCTCTGACTCTCCATGTGGTTAGAAATCTACCTGTAACTTATAATCAGCCCTCCCCTATCCAAGGTCACTCTGTATCTGCAGTTCCACATCCATGGAGTCAGCCAACCATGGATTGTGTAGTACTATAGTATTTACTATTGAAAAAGATGTAGGTGCAAGTGGACCCATGCAGTTTAAACCTGTGTCGTTCAAGGATCCACTATTTAAATGGCGGGAATGTGGAGTTACCATTGCATAAGCCCGGGAAAAGCTCTTTCTCTGATAAGGGGACATTTGAGCAGAGATCTGTGGTAGCAAGGGGCAAACCATGCTGTTACGGAGGAAAGTGATCTAGGCAAAGAGAAAAGCCAGAGCAAAGGCCCTCAGATGGGAACATCCCTGACAAATCCAAACTCAACCATGATCTCTGGAATGCTGGCTCCTAGAAAATATTGACCTGTTGGGAAGGTAAAGCTGAGTTTATTCTAGCTGAAAGAAGGGAAAGCGCTATCTTGATAGAGCCTTTTATTTTTAATTTTTGTCTTTTTAGGGCTGCACCCAGGGCATATGGAGGTTCCCAGGCTAGGAGTTGAATCTACACCACAAGCGCACAGCAATGCCAGATCCAAGCCGCGTCTGAAACCTACACCATAGCTCATGGCAATGCCAGATCCTTAACCCATTGCCAGGAATGAAACCCACGTCCTCATGAATATTAGTCGGGTTCCTTACCACTGAGCCATGATGGGAACTCCCTTGATGGAGTCTTAATAGCTTCCGGTGAGTGGGCAGAGCAACCTTAACCTCCACTGGTTGAGGAATGATTGAATAAGCTGTGAGGAATTGTTGTCATGGATACAAATCTCAGTCCACACATTCAGATGAGCAGGAAATACCATCTTTTTTTTAATTTAAGCCCAATTTACCTCATCGGTAGATCCTACTAGTGAGTGGCAGAAATTTACAGTCCTTATATCCATCCTGTGAGAGTTCATCTCAGTTGCAGGTGGCTGATGAATTGAGAAAGGATTAGTGGTTGGGGAAGTAGCTGGTTCTCAGGCATTTTTACTGCAAATGGTCTGCAGTGATTCGTCTCAGAAGCTCAGGACTGCAACCCCACCCACCACCACCTGCCCTCAATCGAGCTGCAAGGCCTCTCAAGGCCAGGCCTTCTCTCACCTGCTTCCACATCCTTCTCAGCTTCTATCCTATGCTGAACTCAGGGCCATGGAGACTGTCCCATCCCTGTCTGTGAGGAAACCCCTGTGAACAACCATCTGTCCTCTTACTCCTGAGTCACATTAGGCATGGGGTCAGCTCTAAGTCTCATCACCTGCCCAGGCTTTCGGAGCCCTCACATCCTTCTGGGGCCTCTGTGGAGTTCCTCCTGCCCTGCGACGTGGCATACGGAGGACGGCACAGTGCTTTCACTCCCGCAGTCTCTGCCACTGAACTCCCTGCTTCCTCTCCACTCCTTTCCATCCCTCCTCCTTCGGGGTGAGGAAACCTGCTCCTTATGGGTCATGTATTTTCCCATATCCCTTTTCAATCTCAAAAGCCAAGAAGTTGACACTTTCGTTCTGACAGTGCTTTCCTGAAGCCACAGGTGATGCCCGAGACTTAGGTGGAATGGAAGAATACTGAGGGTGAAAAAGAAAGACCGGGAAGAGAGCATAGTACAGATTTCTCCTGCTACATATATTGCATAATAGTCCTATTAGGGATAACAAGTACATGAGTAGTGTAAATACTTGGAATTTATAATGTATATGTATATATGTGTGTGTGTATAAAACAATAAAGAGTACATAGCAGTTTATACACATCATTTATAGTCACTTAATAAGGAGTATATGTAATTGCTTTTCTATAATCAGAAATACATAAATATTATTTTTAAAATTCATATATATATGTATATATACACACATTATACCTTCTTCATAGTATGTTTTGTGAGACCTGAATAAGACAAGTTATCAAGGAAATGTTCAGTGTTCTAATCTTTAGGAGGTGATAGATATGTTTAGGCATTGAATGTTGTGATTGTTTCATGGGTGTATACTGATCTCCAGACTCATCAAGTTCTATACATTAAATATATACAACTTTTGACATGTCAATCATACTTCAATAAAATGACTTTTTTAAAAAGGTAGAGATAAGAGTCCAGGTTTGGAGACTCTGGCGTCCTCTGATTTTTCATGGAAGAGATGTCGGGAGAAAGTGTGGTGAGCTCAGCAGTGCCAGCAGCTGAGACTCGCACCACTTCTTTCAAGGGCATGAGCCCCAGCTCCAAATACAGGAAGCTGAATGTGGGCAGAGCCCTCCACTGCACCACCATGCAGACGCAGACCCAGCAGGGCCATGCTGAAAGCCATGTTCAGCAGGGACATGGAGGTGCTCATCCACAGCCAAGGCTGGATCCTCACTGACGGGTATAGGAAGCACGGTGATATGATATTGACACTCGACTACCTGCAGGAGGGGATGGTCCCCTCCCCAGACAGCCATCAGGAGATTGAGGCACTGCTGGAAGAAGCCAAGTACTACCTTGTCCAGAGCCTGGTGGAAGAGTGCCAGGTAGCCCTGCAAAACAAAGCTACTTGTGAGCCTTTCTGCAAAGTTCTTGTCATGACCTCACCCAAGGAAGAATCAAAACTTACAAAGACTTCAAATAAGCCAGCCGTGAAGTTGCTCTACAACAGAATAATGACAAATTCTTATATACCAGCGATTCTGACGAAATGTTGAGAAGCATCGAGCTGTTTGATAAGTTGCCTCTGAGCTTTAAGGGAAGGGTCTTGATCAGAAAGGATGCCACTGGGGGTGAAATCTGCTGCTGGTTCTTCTGTGTCCAGGCCCTCAACAGGACTGATGTCTGCTGTACCTTCCTCATCTACACCACCAAGAAGAAACAAGCCAAGGTGGAGTTCCCTGAAGCACATATCTATGGGAGACCCAGAATATTTTGCTGTATGAGGCCCAGGATGGCTTGGGACCTGAATGCTCTCCTGGAAGCCACAGGCGGGTGGCCACACACTCCCACCACCTGGACGAGGATGAGGAGTAGGAGCGGACTGAGCCTGTGATGGATCCACGTTAAGTGCCCAGATGACCAGGCCCACCCCCACCCCTGAGCAGTCAGGGGGCTCGCAAGTGCACCCCACCCTCCCTCCCCCTCCCTGCTGTGCACTCAGATCCTGCGTGGGCTTTCAGGAGCCCTCCCCCTACCACCACAACCACTTCCCCCAGAGTTGAGAGAAATTTCTAACAAGCCAGATGAAGAGTTTGGTATTTCTCCACAAGGTGAGTTGATTGCCTTTAGCCAGGTAACCACACCCCTGCTGTTGATAGAGCTGGGTTCAAGGTCTCTGTTTTCCTGAGAATCTGAGAAGCGCTGGAGCCAGGGTTTCCAGGTTTTTGGAGGAAGAGTATGAATGGGTGTGACGCGTATATGAGAACTCGTTTGCAGAATTTATTTGTCAGTGTTGACTACCTGTTTGAGCTTCCGGGGTGGCCTTCCCAAGGCCCAGGTTCAGTTTGTCATCTCTGAGAGGGGTTTTGTAGTCTGTGGTCACCGGAAGTGTCTGTGACCCTGTGTTTCATAACCCTCTAGCCTAGCACACTGGCACAGTCTCCACAGCTTTGCCAGAAGCCTCTCCTGCCACAGGTGTTACTCCTAGAGCTTGTTGGTATAGAAGCACAGCTCGAAGCAGTGGAGATGGGACCTGCTTCCTGCCTTTCAGTTGTTATTCCTCTGGATGCCTAGCTCTGTGGCAGGGGCAGGCCTGTTGCCCCTTTGGCTGATCTATGGTTTGGTGCTTGTTGGGACCCTGCATGGTCTGGCTGAGGGCAGAGCTGTCCTTGGCTCCTGCCCCTTCCCCTTTCCTTGTTGACTTACTGTGTTCCAGGAAGGCTGCCTGGCCTGCACACGGGCATAGCACACAAGCCGCTTCACCATGGGCTCCATTCCTTCCTCCTCAGCCTTCTGCCCTGTTAAGCAGGGCTTACTGCCCCAAGTGGATGCCCTGCCCTTTGCTTAGAAGAAATTAAAGGTGGCCCCAGACTCTGTCCTGACCTCTAGACAGGACCACCACTCACACTAGCAGCCTGAGGACAATTCACCTGCTATCAATTCAACTGCTACCATCACCTGAGATCCCGTCATGTCTTCGCCTATGATTTGTACCCAGTGTGGAGCGGCCATCGGCGAGCAGAGTGACATGATGTACAGATCCTTTGGTGTCCGGTCAGTGTCTGTATTCATGCTTTTTTAAGGGACGTGTGTGACTGTGGGTGAGGATGTGTGTTTGTGGGGCCCAGGTGACCCTCACTGGAGCCTGGCTGTCTGCACAATACTCATACAGGTTGGATGTCCCCATTTTCCCTGAGCCTATGTCGGGACAGAGGGAGTTGTGATGAATGTGGGTAGTCGAGAGTAGATTAGGTAAAGGAATTGCAAGGAGATGCCAATGTGTATGAGGTCATGGATGGGTTTTGTCTACTACTCAAGGGAAAAGTTTTGTTTGTTTGTTTTGCTTTTTAGGGCCGCACCTGTGGCATATGGAGGTTCCAGTCTAGGGGTTGAATCGGAGCTACAGCTGCCAGCCTGTTCCACAGCCACAGCAACACCAGATCCGAGCTGTGTCTGTGACCTACACCACAGCTCAAAGACCAGATTCTTAACCCACTGAGCAAGGCCAGGGATCAAACCCAAAACCTCACAGTACCTAGTCAGATTTGTTTCCTCTGTGCCACGACCGAACTCCAGGAAAAGTTGTTTAACACCACAGGTATTGATGTGGGCAGCCTATATTAAAAAATATTTATATTTTGAAATGGTTTTTACAGCTTAGAGTGTGTACGTCCTGCCTCACTTGTGGCAGTTGTATGCCTTTATTTTGTATCCATCAGCAAAGCCTACAATAGAACTTTAAAACAAAATAAAAATAAAAAAGGTAGAAATATATAAAAGATTGATGGATTGATGGATTGATGGATCCGTGGAGGATGGGTAGGTGGATGGACAGATGAACAGACAGATATGGAGATAAATAGGTAAAGATCTGAAAAGCTCATGAGTGTAATTGGAAGTATCAAATCAAGAATGTGTACACATGTGACAGTGTATAGGTGGGAACAAGACTGAGAGATGCCATCATAAAGAGTGTGAAAGTTGGGGTTTTAAAGTACTATAACTCTATACTGCTGTAGGAAATGTGCTGTAGCATAAATGTTTCTTTGTAAGAGATATAATGCTGCCCCCAATGGGGACTGACCGGAAAACTGTCTTGTTTTCTAAAATACCTGTGGTTTTTCCTCGTCCCTGGGAATTGCTAACGAGGATCTTAACCTTGACTCCTTAGCCCAGGGCCACCCCTGAACCTAACCATGCCTGATCCAAAACTCCTCCCGATTTCCACCATATCCTACAGTCTTCCCCAATTCCAGCCCTTCCCCTCTCACAGCTCAGAAGCTTAGGGAGAAGAGGGGAAGGGTTGGCTTTAGGGGTAAGTGAGGGTCAGGGTAAGGTCAAACTTGGGCTGAAGGATTCAGGTGAGAATGTCAGGATATCTACAGCCAACCAAGTGCAGATCCCAGTGGTTGATCTCTTCAAGACCATCTGCAGCAGGTGTTCATTTACTTTTGTCAGGTTGCCATTATAAAGCAACATAAACTGGGTCACTTAAACCGACCAGAATTTTTCCTTTCATAGTTCAGTAGGCCAGAAGTCAGAAATGAAGAGGTTAGCAGGATCAAGTCCTTCTGGAGGCTCTGGGGGAGAATCCATTCCATTGCCTCTCCCTTAGCTTGTGGTTGGTTGCTGGCAATTTCTGATGTTTCTTGGCTCATATAGATGCATCACTCCACTTTCTCCCCTCCTCGTCATATCACATTCTTTGTGTATCTCTCTGTGACTTCTTCTCTTTTTATAAGGACACCTGTCATTGGATTAGGACCCACCCAACACCCAGAATGATTTCCTCTTGAGATCCTTTACTAATTACATCTGCAAAGTCCATATTTCCAAATAAGGTCACATTCAGAGGTTCAGGGTGGACATGAATTTTGGGGAGATACTATGCAACTCACTATAATCACTATTCCTTTGTATTTGTGCTTCTTTGGGATATTACTTATCCCCATACCTCTGACTTCTCTTCCATGTGATCAATTTCACTTTAGTTGGTGACTAACAGTTAAAGCAATGAGTTGAAAATTTTGAGCAAAGTTAAATATACAAATGCAGCAAATAAAAAAAATGTGAAATGTGGGCTGAGAAAAACATTTCCTGGCCCTTGGAGCTTTAGAAATAGATTGACACTGGAAGTTCTCTGGTGGCTTAGCAGGTTAAAGATGTGACATTGCCACTGCTGTGGTGTAGGTTCCATCCCTGGCTGGGGAACTTCTGCATGCCACAAGAAATAGAGTGACATTGTGGCTTACTCATATGGCAGCTTTTCAGTGAGCTAAGGCACCATATTACTTCCAATTTGCTAAATTTGAATTTTTTGAATGAGCCTCAATCGCATATTATCCTGTCTCCTATATTTTTACTTCCGTTGACTTCAGGATGATGGGAATTTATAGAGTTTAGTCATCCAGAAAGCAAGAACTCCCCCACCCCCTTTTAAAAACTAGTTCATAAATATGCTTTTGTGTGTTTCTGCCATGTTTAGCATTTTGTATGTGCTGACTAGGCTTCTAGTGAAGCCCCTTCTCGCTGTCTCCCTTCCCTGGCTGTTTTTATGAGCTAGATCGCCTATCAAAATTGTCAGCAGCTGGCCATAAAATAGAGTAGAGGTCGGCTAAAAGTTAAAGGAAATAGCAAAGTAGTACTTGATTCTCAAAATGCAAATAGAGAGAGAAAGATTAATAGGGCAGTGAAGTGCCTCGCTGAATGGCATGTACACACCTGCCTTCGGTGTGGAAGAGCCTTTCCCAGCTTTGATGTTGAGATGAAAAGAAGATGACAGAATCTGGAAGTATTTCAAACGTTGAGAAAGCACATACTTTCAAAAAGTCTTTTCCTCTCCCAACTCGAGGAAGCTCAACTGTTTCAAAAGAAAGATTAGGAAACACTGTAATTTTAGGACATTCTTCTTGGACATCTTACTCTTATGACCCTACAGACTAGGTGGAAAAGTAAAACTGCTTTCATGAAGAAGAAATATGTTTTCACTTGATTTCCCAGAGATTGTTAAATTGAGGTTCTTTGAAAATTGTTTGTGGTAAGCTTGGTTAAAACACCTCATCCTTGTTAATTGCTAATATGAATCACCCTAAATTGAAAGCACACTTTTACATGTTATTTAATTTCCCTGGGAGTCCTATGATTAGGTGTAATTCCAAGTTGAAGCAAACTGAGGCTTAGCGAAGGTGGATATCTTTTCCAAGTGCACATGGTAGAGGAAACATTGAGGTCAGTTTTCATACTTTGATTGAAATGCTTCTTTCCCCCTCCAACCCTTAACATGTTGAAAGAGAGGTCTAGAGCTGAGTATACACTGTATGAGCAATTATAACTGTAATTATAATAATAATAATAGTATGAGCATGGGCTTTGGGTTTATACAGAAGCATCAGGGCAACTGGGCCATGTGTCTCTAGTATCTTATCAGGCTAGCTCAGGCTTCTACTTTTCTTTTCTTTTCTTTTTCTTTCTTTTCTTTTACTTTTTTTTCCCTTAATATCCCTGACTTTTTCTTTTTCTTTTTTAACTCAGTGAATTTTATTATATTTATAGTTGTACAACCATCATCACAACTTAAGTTTAGAACATTTCCATCCCATACCCCAGTCCATCCCTCCCCTGCAACCTGTCCCCTTTGGTAACCATAAGTTTGTCAAAGTCTATGATCTGTCAAGTTCATTTGTATCCTTTTTTTAAAGATTCTACATAGAAGTGATAGTATATGATGTTTGTGTTTCACTGTCTAACTTTGCTTAGTAAAATAATTTCTAGGTCCATCCATGTTGCTGGAAATGCCATTATTTCACTCCTTTTTATGGCTGAGAAATAGTCCTGTTCGTATGTACCACATGTTCTTGATCCACTCCTCTGTCGACGGACATTTATGTTGCTTCCATATCTTGATATTGTATATAGTGCTACAGTGAACACTGGGGTATTTGTATCTTTATGAGTCATGGTTTTCTCTGGCTATATGCCCAGGAGTGGGATTGCTGGATCATATGGTAATTCTATTTTTAGTTTTTTGAGGAATCTCCATACTGTTTTGCATAGTGGTTGTGCCAATTTACATTGCCACCAACAGTGTAATAGGGTTCTCTTTTCTCCACACCCTTTCCAGAATTATTGTTTGTAGACTTTTTAATAATGGCCATTCTGGTTGGTGTAAGGTTGTATCTCATAGTAGTTTTGATTTGCATTTCTCTATGTCAGGAAACAAGAGAACTAACCTAACTTTACACCTAAACAACCTAACTTTACACCTAAAGCAACTAGAGAAAGAATAGACAAAACTCAAAGTTAGTAGAAGGAAAGAAATCATAAAGTCAGAGCAGAAATAAATGAAATAGAAATGAAGAAAACTGGAGTTCCCGTCGTGGCGCAGTGGTTAACGAATCCGACTAGGAATCATGAGGTTGCGGGTTTGGTCCCTGCCCTTGCTCAGTGGGTTAACCATCCATGAGGTTGCGGGTTTGGTCCCTGCCCTTGCTCAGTGGGTTAACGATCCGGCGTTGCCGTGAGCTGGGGTGTAGGTTGCAGACGCGGCTCGGATCCCGCGTTGCTGTGGCTCTGGCGTAGGCCGGTGGCTACAGCTCCGATTCGACCCCTAGCCTGGGAACCTCCATATGCTGTGGGAGCGGCCCAAAGAAATAGCAAAAAAAAAAACAAAAACAAAAAAAAAAAAGAAAAAGAAATGAAGAAAACCGTAGAAAATATCAATGAAAACTAAAAGCTGGTTCTTTTAAAAGATCAACAAAATTGATAAACCCTTAGCCAGACTCGTGAAAGAAAAAAAAAAAAAAAGAGAGAGAACTCAAATCTATAAAATTAGAAATGAAAAAGGAGAAGTTACCATGGACATCACAGAAATACAAAGGATCGTGAGACTACTACAAGCAACTATATGCTAATAAAATGGACAACCTAGAAGAAATGGACAAATTTTTAGAAAAGTACAATCATCCAAGACTAAACCAAGATGAAATAGACCAATCACAAGTATTGAAATTTAAACTGTGATTTAAAAACTTCCAGCAAACGAAAGTCCAGGACCAGATGGGTTCCCAGGCAAATTCTATCGAAATTTTAGAGAAGAGTTAACACCTGTCCTTCTGAAACTATTCCAAAAATTGCGGAAGAAGGAACACTCCCAAACTCATTCTATGAGGCAACTATCACTCTGCTACCAAAACCAGATAAAGATACCACAGAAAAAAAAATTACAGGTCAATATCACTGATGAACATAGATGCAAAAATCCTCAACAAATGCTAGCAAACCTAATCCAGCAATATATTAAAAGGATTAGGAGTTCCTATCATGGCTCAGCAGTAACGAACCCAACTAATATTCATGAAGACATGGGTTTGATCCCTGGCCTCGATCAGCAGGTTAAGAATCCAGTGTTGCCGTGAGCTGTGGTGTAGTTCACAGGCATGGCTCGGATCCTGCATTGCTGTGGCCGTGGGGTAGGCTGGCAGCTGCAGCTCCATTCAACCCCTAGCCTGTGAACTTCCATATATTGCAGGTATAGCCTTGAAAAATCAAACAAAACAACAACAATGACAACAAAAAGGATCATACATCATAATCAAGTGGAATTTATCCCAGGGATGCAAAGATTTTTCAAAATCTGAAAATCAATCAGTGTGATACACCACATTAACAAACTGAAGAATAAAAACCATGGGATCCTCTCAGTAGATGCAGAAAAGCTGTTGACAAAATCCAACAGCCCTTTCTGATAAAAAGCCTTTAGGGAGTTCCTGTTGAGACTCAACAGTAATGAACCTGACTAGTATACTTGAGGATACAGGTTCTATCCCTGGCCGTGCTCAGTGGGTTAAGGATCTGGCATTGCCATGAACTGCAGTGTAGGTTTCAGACATGACCCCAATCTGGCATGCTGTGGCTGTGGCATAGGCAGCAGCTAAAGCTCCAATTCAACCCCTAGCCTGGGAAATTCCATATGCTGCAGTTGTTGCCCTAAAAAGACAAAAAAACAAAAAACAAAAAGTGAGCATAGAGGGAACCTACCTCAACATAATAAAGGCCATATGTGACAAACCCAGAACTAATATCATTCAAAGGTAAAAAGCTGAAAGAATTTCTACTGAGATCAGGAACAAGACAAGGATGTATGCTCTCGCCACTTCTATTCAACATAGTTTTGGAAGTCCTAATCATGGCAATCAGAGAAGAAAAAGAAAAGGAATCCAAATTGGAGAGGAAGAAGTACAATTATCACTGTTTGCAGATAACATGATACTGTACCTAGAAAATCCTTAAGATGCTGCCAGAAAACTGTAGAGCTCATCAATGAATTTGATAAAGTTGCAGGATACAAAATTAATACACAGAAATCAACTGCATTCCTATATACTAATAATGAAAGCTCAGAAAGAGAAATTAGAGAAGCAACCCCATTTACCTTTGCATCAAAAAAAAAAAAAAAACCCTAGATATAAACCTACCTAAAGTAACAAAAGACCTGTACTCTGAAAACAATGACACTGATGAAAGAAATCGGTGACACAAACAGATGGAAAGATATGCCATGCTCTTAGATTGAAAGAATCAATATTGTCAAAATGACTGTACTACCCAAGGCAATCTACAGATTCAATGCAATCCCTATCAAATGACCAATGGAATTTTCACAGAACAAGAACAAAATATTTTAAAATTTGTTTGGAAACACAAAATACCCTAAATAGCCAAAGCAATCCTGAGAAAAGTGAAGCTGGAGGAATCAGGCTCCCTAACTTGAGACTATACTACAAAGCTACAATCGTCAAAACAGTATGGTGCTGGCACAAAAACAGAAATATTGATCAATGGAACAGGATAGAAAGTCTTTTTTTTCTTTTAACAGCCACATCTGTGGCATATGGAAGTTCCTGGGCTAGGGGTGGAGTTGGAACTGCAACTGGGGTCTATGCCACAGCCACAACACCACCAGATCTGAGCTGAAACTGTGACCTATGCCACATCTTGGAGCAATGCTGGATCCTTAGCCTACTGAGGGATCAAATCTGCATCCTCAGAGAGAACATCATGTCCTTAACCCACTGAGCCACAATAGGAATTCTTTACATGGTGTCTTGAGTTCCAAAAGCAGTGAGAGTAAAGGTAAATCCCAGTGCATAAGCATTTTTTGCAAGCCTCCCTGAGCCTCATGTTTGCTAAAGACTCATTGATCAAGAGAAGTCACAGGCCAGACCTAGATTCAGGGAGTAGACTCCTGCTGTCATTGGTTTGCAATCAACCACAAGGGCATCACCTGAAAATAAATTATTAACTTCTTTCTCTGCCTCTCTCCACCCTCAATACTATGTCAGTTGATCATATACAGTAGAATTTAAGAAGTATAAGTACATATAAGATGAATGATTATGCTAGCATTAGTCTGTTAACCCTTCCTCTCAAAGGTATTGATGAAACTTCTAAGACCTGGTTATCTTATTTCTCCTGGTTTGGTCTAAACAGTTTTATATTCTCACTTAGAATTCTGTGTCATCCTCTGATTCCTTTCTACATCCTATAATGATCCAACCTGGATTGGTCACTTCATCTTATCTCAGGTCTCAAGGATGTCACCTATAACTGCTCACAAAGTTTAGGCACTCTGAATTCTACATTTATACTGCTTTAGTGATTTCGGTTCCTGCCTTATATTCCATAGGAACCTCACACTATGAACATTCTGGAGATGTGAATTCTTCATGTGTTCATTAAAATGTCTGTAAATATCTTCTAGAAATTGATCTTTATGACAATGATGTAAGTAATTTAATGGACCAGTTATAGTTTAAGTGTTGCTTTAAATACTTTTCCCTTTTAGAACTTGGTAAAGCTTCTTTTCTTCACAATAAGGTGTTTTGCTTCTATAGCATTTGGAATTAAAAACTCTCCACTTGCCACCTTATTCATGGATTTCGCTACTAAACATTTCATACCCATTTCCATAACAATTATGCTGCCTGCTGAGTGTGTCAGAATAGAATTTGGTGACTTCAGGAGTTTCAGAAAGACCCTGTCTGCTCGGGCCCCCTCATCTCTTATGACTCACCCCTTGTTTGCTGACCTTCTGTCTCCAGGGCCATTGTACACATTATTCTGTGACTACAACCTCTTGTCTCAACTATTTCCATGACTGGTTTCCTCTTATCAGTTTAAATGTCACCTCCTAGGAGAGATCTTTTGTTCGTTTGTTTGTTTTAAACAGTTTTATTGAGAAAAAATTACATTCCATAAATTCATCCATTGAAAATGTACAATACAGTGGTTTTAATATATTTATAGAGTTTTGCAGCCATCACCATAATCTAATGTTAGAACATTTTCTTCATTGCTAGAAAGAAATTTTAGCAGCCACTCACCATTTCCCATCCTTACCTCCAGTCCTAGGCAACCACTAATAAAACTTCTGCCTCTATATGTGTTATTTCATGACTGGCTTTTTTCTTTCACATAGCATAAATCTTTCAAGGTGCATCCATGTTGTAGTATATATTAGCTTTTCCTTCCTTCTTATGGTGAAATAATATTCCATTAAATGGGTATACATACCCACTTTTTGTTTCTCATTCATTAGTTGATAGACATTGAAATTTTTTCTACTTTTTGGCTGCTATGAATAATGCTATTATGAACCTTCATTTACAAGTTTTCATGAGGACATATGTTTCATTTCTCTTGGATAAATACCTAAGAGTGGGATTATGTGGTAACTCTATTTTCAATTTTTCAAGGAACTTCCAGACTATTTTCTAAAAGAGCTTTTTCTGACCATCCATTCAAAAAAAACAAAAAACAAAAAACAAACAAACAAAAAAACCCCTGTCCTTCCCTTTCCTCACTCTAGTGATGACTTTATTTATTTCTTCTTAGCACCAATTATAATCTGAAATAAATTTTTATTTATGGGGTGTGTGCAACTAGAATGTGAATTCCATTATAGGAAGGCCCATATCTGCCTTATTCACTGCTCCACCCTCAGCATTTAGTATGTGCCTAGTGCTAGTGAATTTTAATAAATATTTGTTGAATGACTGAATAGTGAGTGAAAAAGATTTTTGGAAATATTTGTGTCAGGCTATTGGGAAAGGGTAGAGGGGATAGCGTGGCTGGGACAGGGTTTTAAGAGAGCCAGCCATAGAAATTATAATCAAAGGTGTTGTAGCAGTTAGAATATATTTTTGCTAAAAGTAGAGTAAGGATGCTTTGCTATAGCAAGTAATAGAAAAATACCATTTCAAATTGGCGATAGGATGGGCTCTAGATGCAGTATAGTTGGTGGCTCAGGGATGTCATCAAGGACCCAGGTTCTTTTCATCTTCCACTTGGCTGTCCTCGGCATCCTTTCTTCCAAGGTGATTCCCCTGGTGGCTACCAGTGACACTAGCTACATGCTCCTTTTCATGTCTAGCAAGGAAAAAAATACCCTCTTTTTCAATAAATAGACTTTCCTTTCAGTTTCTTGAGGCCAACTTTGTCACAGGTATACCCATGAACCAAAGGGTTGCAAGGGAATCCCATGCATTTTGAAATTAGACAACTCAGTATCTACCCTTGTAAATGGGATTGGACTCAGTGAGGAGCAAAGAGCTGAATGAACTGGAATTTGTTAGAAAGGAAGGAAGGGACAGAGAGTGGATGCTGGGTAGGCAACCAACACTGGGGCAGACAGAACTTGATTGGGGTGAGCAGCAATCTTTAAAGGTCTGATCAATAGGAAAGAACATGACAGCAGAAGAATTTCCAAAACTGTGGTGATATTCAGTGAAAGAAATGAGGGAGAAGTACCCAGGCCAGAGGCCAGCAAACTTTTTCCTATAAAGGTCCGGACAGTAAGTATTTTAAGCTTTGCGGGCCATACAGTCTTTGTTGCAATTATATTACTCTACCATTGTAACATGAAAGCAGCCATAGCCAACACAGAAACAAATGTGCATGGCTGTGTTCTAATAAAATTTTATTTACAAAACCAGGTAACAGGACATATTTAGCAAGCAAATTGTAGTTTGCCTATTCCTAGCCTAGACTTTGGAAAATATCATATAATTATCCTCACTATTGGAAGTTAGAATGGCATTTTCATTCTTATTTATGCCCTTATACAAGGATACTGACTAATTCTTTTCTAAGCTTGAGGATTCAACTTCTAGATATGTAATATTTTTTTAGCCCCTACTATATGTCAGGCTCATTTGCATTTCATTCTTTATCTAATTGCTCTCTTACTGCTTTCAAGATTTTCTGTTTGTCATTGGTTTTTGACACTGTACCAGATGCTGGAGTATCCGACTCTCCTAAGGTATACACTTCTTCTGTCAGTGTCCTTTTAACTGGGTCTAAATCTTTGCTTAAGTATCATTTATTAATGTTGGATTCTTATTAATCGACTCCTATATGAGCCTTTACTTTCTTCCCACATACTGCAAATGCTGGCTCTGGCTAAGGGTTGCTAAAGTTCTCTTCACCTCTAACCAGAGTATTTACTATTTACAGCTTCTTAGTGAGAAAGCCCACTCTGATTAGGAGGATTTACTGATGTTTGTATTTTTCTAAATAAAAGTAATTCATGCACATGGCAAAATTTTGGGGAGGGAGATTTCCATTATTTACAAGTAAAATTACATTTATATTACATGGAAATTAAAATTTTTCCTTCCTCTCAACCTCTTATTCCTTCTGCTGGTATATCCACAGCACAGAGTACTTCGTGTATTCTTCAAAATATGGTGGAGTTTGCATCCATAGACACATTTCATTATTTTTCTCTCTTTTATTATGGGCAGTTTAAATTTCTAGTGAAAAAAGTACTTCTTGTCCCAAAGTTTGAGCTAAAAACAGAGCCCTCATTTGTGAGGCCCTATGTTGGGCCATAAGGCTTCTGAGATCCCCTTTAGGACTAACTTATAGACAGACTTACAGACTTAATAAGTCAGCAAAGTTTGAATTGAAGTAAAAGTACATTCCAAATCTTCATTTTCTGGGTAGATGCCAGAATGTTCAATGTCCTAGACTTTAATATTGCCGAGAAATTGTCCCCTTGAATATTTGTTAAATGAAATTAAATCTCCAAGATAAGGAGTGCCTGTCGTGGCTCAGTGGTTAACGAACCTGACTAGTATCCATGAGGACATGGGTCCAATCCCTGGCCTCGCTCACTGAGTTAAGGATCTGGCATTGCTATGAGCTGTGGTGTAGGTTGCAGAAGCGGCTTAATCCAGCATGGCCATGGCTGTGATGTAGGCCGGCAGCTACAGCTCCGATTCAACCCCTAGCCTGGGAACCGCCATTTGCTGTGGGTGCAGCCCTAAAAAGACAAAAAAAAAAGTCCAAGATGAGAATTATATCCATGAAACAGACAAGGAGATGATTTCCCACCACTTACACCATAGAGTGTTTACCTTCCTCATCCTTTCCCTGTCTCCTTTGATAAAAGTAACTAAGCAAATGAATACAAACCATCTGTGGATGATATTTTGGAAACTTCACACAAGCCCCAAACACTAAGCCTCAGGACTAAGTCCTGCCCCTGTGTAATTTCATCCTAAGCACCACGGACCATTTCTTGGCAGAGAGTACTATCTGCTTTCAGCAAATCTGAAGGCTCTGAAAGAGAGAAAGCAAAAGCAAACCTCAAAAGCTGCCTCCAAAAGGAATTCATTATTTACTTATTAGTGATCTTTTAAACCAATCCCTCTTTGGCACATCTGTCATCCCATCAGAGGGGAGTCCTGGTGAGAAGGCTCAGCAGCTCGCAGCAACAGGAAGAGGAATAAAAAAGGAGCATGGACTGGGACCCTTGTTGCCAGGATCCAGTGTGTAGGGAAACACTGCCAGAAGGAAGGCAGCCGCTTTAGCTAGAGCTCCTCCTGCAGTGCTTGATGGATGGTTAGGGTCCTCCCTGAGGCTCCTCACAGGAATTAGAACACTGGGTTGCCCTGGGTGAGTGAAAGGGTAGGCAGTTTATGAAAAGAATGTGCTTTAGGTGTCCAAGGCTTGAGCCTATTTCTGCTTTTTTCATTGATTTGGTCACTTTGCTCCTCCAGCCCATCTGTTAGACTGCAGGTTCCTCTACTAAGCCCAAAGCACCCCTTTTATAGATTGAACTATTCCTATTCTTTCATTACATGGTGAGCCCTTTTATTGAACTTTACATTAGGCTGCAGATATTCTATTAAATAACATCCTTTAGCCTCTGTTCTCCCATCTGGGAAATTGGATCCATAGTGTTTATAGATGGATTTATGAGGACTTGATAATAAAAGCAACATTTTTAGAGAACATTCAAGTGCCTGGCTCTGTTCAAAGTGCTTTACATATATTAACTAATTTAGTGCTAACAGCTCTGTAAGGTGGATACTGTTGTTGTCACCATTTTAAAACAAGGAAACTGGGGAGTTCCCATCATGGCACAGCAGAAATGAATCCGACTAGGAACCATGAGGTTGTGGGTTTGATCCCTGGCATTGCCATGAGGATCCAGCATTGCCATGAGCTGTGGTGTAGGTCACAGACGCAACTCGGATCCCGTGTTGCTGTGGCTGTGGAGTAGGCCGGCAGCTGTAGCGCCATTTGGACCCCTAGCCTGGGAACCTCCATATGCCGTGAGGATGCGGACCTAAAAAGCAAAACAAACAAACAAATAAATAAATAAAAACAAAACAAAACAGGGAAACTGAGCCACAGAAAAGTAGAGAAGGAGTTCTCTTTGTGTTTCAGTGGTAACAAACCTGACTAGTATCCATGAGGACGTGGGTTCGATCCTGGGCCTTGCTCAATGGGTTAAGGATTTGGCATTGCCATGAGCTGTGGTGTAAGTTGCAGATGCGGCTCAGACCATTGCTCTGGCTGTGGCATAGGCCAGCAGCTGCAGCTGGCCTGGGAACTTCCATAAGCCACAAGTGTGGCCCTAAAAAAAAAAAAGGAAGAAGGAGTTCCCGTCGTGGCGCAGTGGTTAACGAATCTGACTAGGAACCATGAGGTTGCGGGTTCGGTCCCTGCCCTTGCTCAGTGGGTTAACGATCCGGCATTGCCGTGAGCTGTGGGGTAGGTTGCAGACGCGGCTCGGATCCCGCGTTGCTGTGGCTCTGGCGTAGGCCTGTGGCTACAGCTCCGATTCAACCCCTAGCCTGGGAACCTCCATATGCCGCGGGAGCGGCCCAAGAAATAGCAACAACAACAACAACAACAAAAAAGACAAGACAAAAGATTAAAAAAAAAAAAAGGAAGAAAAAAGGGTAAAGAAATATGTCCTTGTTCTCACAATTAGGGAATGGAAGAACGAGGTTCAATACCATTAACAGCCTAACTCTACAGTGTTTTTAAACCATTAAGCAACATTAAAAGCATGTATTTAAGGCTTGGCACATAGGAGGCTCCCAATAAATGTGATTTATAAATATAATTATTATCACAAGACTGAAAAATGTCCTGAGTGCAGTGGGATCACCTCACTCTGGGCATTCCTAGATGCTTAACAGCCATCTTGTGTCTAATAAATAGTGTCTTGCATCTAATAAACAGTAGGCCTGGGAACTCCTATATGCTGTAGGTATGGCTGTAAAAAAGAAAAAAAGTATAGGGACATTAAAATCAACACCTCCTTCACCACACAACTTCCACCTATCCAAATATAGATGGTTCTTGAATCCATGTGTGTATTTCCATCTCCCTCACCCCTGCCCTAGTCCATCCTCTCTTTTAGACCACTGACAGGATGTCTTAACTGGTCTCCCATGTTTAATTCAGTTCCTTACCAATCCGTTTGATCATGTCACCTCCTTGCTTTGTTACTAAACCCTTGTATGACTTTGCACTCATAAGATAAAATTCTTGATACAGCATAGGAAGACCTGCCAATCCCTCCAGCCTCATTTGTGCCCCTCTGGACTCAAGCTACACTGCTTTCTTTCAGTCCTTTATTCACTTAGCCCACAGTCTTCCTCATGGCTTTTTGTATATATTTTTGCATCCAGTTGGAACACAGTTCAGGGTCAACTGCCCACCCCTGATTCAATCAGCCAGGCCAAGGCATCAGGGCCACATCATATAGTAATCATGACGGGCAGAGCGCATTCCCATGACTGTCTAGTGTCGTAGTGAAGTGGGAGAGGATGTGTCTCAGAGAAGAGGAATCTTGATCAGCTGAGAGGTATATACCAACCTTTCCTTCAAGGAAGATATCCAGGTGGAGGCAAGGTGACTATCCACCAAGAATGTGATGGAAGGGAGCCCCATACTCTTAAAAGCTGTAACCTGGTGACTTCTATCACCTCAGCCAAATCAATGACCATGAATTTTTCTTGTTCTAAATGAGTCATGTTTCTGTCTTTTTTTTGTGGCCAGATAATATCAGTGATGTATAATCAGGATTCAGGCATGGTGGTCAGCAAAAAAGAAAGCATTGTAAGGGAATGGATGTGGCCCTCAAAGGAAAAACTTGATGATCCAGTTGAAATTTAAATATTATTTTACAATTTATCATTCTTTAGATTATTTCTTATGCCTTAACAATAAATTACTTTGAGATTCTAGGATACACCATTGGGGAAAAGAGAATTGAGAGGAGTGAATTATTCAGTTTAGCAGTCTACACCAGCCAATTGATCTGATAAGTTTTTATTGCAGTTATTCACTTCACTTGGTCTTTTTAAAATTAAAAAAAAAATTTTTAATTTATTTTTTTCTTTTTATGGCCACACTGGAGCATATGGAAGTTCTCGGGCTAGGGGTCAAATCAGATACAACTGCAGGCCTATGCCACAGCCACAGAAGCACCAGATCCGAACCACATCTGCAACCTATGCCACAGCTTATGGCAATGCCAGATACTTAACCCACTGAGCAAGGCCAGGGATCAAACTCACATCCTCATGGACACTATGGCAGGTTCTTAACCCACTGAGCTACAACAGGTACTCCACACCTAGTCCTTTTTTGATGGATTTGTCTTTGCTGAGCAGCGGTTATTTCCAACAGTAGTTTTTAAAAACTACAGATTAGGGAGTTCCTTCTGTGGCACATTAGGTTACTGATCCAGCATGTCTCTGGCAGTGTGGGTACAATCCCCACCTAGTGCAGTAGGCTAAGTATCTTATGTTGCTGTAGCTGTGGCTTGGATTTGATCCCTGGCCCAGAAACTCCCATATGCCACAGGTGTGGCTGAAAAAGAAAAAAATAAATAAAAATTTTTAATAATAATAAAAAAATTACTATTAGAAAAGCATTTTGTGGAGTTCCCTGGTGGCCTAGCAGGTTAAGGATCCAGTGTTTTCACTGCTGTGGCTTGGGTCACTGCTGTTGCTCGGGTTTGATCCCTGGCCTGAGAATTTTTCCTATCGTAGGAGCAGCCAAAAAATAAAATAAAAGGAGAAAAAGATAGAAAACATTTTAAAATGAAGAGAAAAACATTTCGTGCCTCCTATCAAAGCATCTTAAAAATAGGAACGCATACAACGTCCAGGGTGAAAGTCTCCTGCTTCTCAGCCTCACCCTGCAGAAATTATCTCTGTTAATAGCTTGATGTATACCTCTATAGATCAAAGATCAGAAATTCGGATAATCTGGAGTTCCCGTCATAGCCCAGCAGTTAGCGAACCTGACTAGGATCCATGAGGTTTCGGGTTCAAATCCTGGCCTCGCTCAGTGGGTTAATGATCTGACGTTGCCGTGAGCTGTGGTGTAGGTTGCAGGTGCGACTCAGATCCTGCATTGCTGTGGCTCTGGTGTAGGCCGGCGGCTACGGTTTCCATTGGACCCCTGACCTGGGAACCTCCGTATGCCATGGGTGCAGCCCTAAAAGACAAAAAGACCAAAAAAAAAAAAAATTGGATAATCTAAGAGTGAAGCTGCCAGGTAGGAAATAGGGTGAACTCCCACCTGTAGGGAGCAGCCTCTATGCAGGGCCAGAAGGCTGTTCCCAAAGCTTGCTATATTTTATGATTTTTTAAAAGAAAGCCATAAATTCAGATTTTTGTGTGAAATATGCTGATATTTTAAATTTGGCAATTCAAATTCTGACTAAATCAAGCATTTCTGAGATATCAATCTGTAACCTCTGTGTTAGACTTTTTTTTACTCATATGTAGTTACTGTGTGTGTGTGTGTGTGTGTGTGTACACGTACTGCATATGGCTGCAGGTGGTATATACCACACAGCCAGCCTTTGTGGCACCATTGATATGTAGAGCTGTGCTGTCCAGTATGGCAGCCACAGCCACCTGTGGTTATAGACCATTGAAATATGCTGTAAATGTAAAAATACACACCAGATTTCAAAGACTTAGTACAAAAAAAGAAAATGTAAAATATCTCACTAATCATTTTTATATAAGTTACATGTTTAAATGTTAATTTTTGGATAAACTTATAAAATTCACTTCACTAAAATTAATTTCACCTGCTTCTTAGTCTTGTTAAGGCAACTACTAGAAAATTTAAAATTACTCATAAGGCTCACATGTGGCTCACATTTCTACTGGATAGGCCATTGTGTAGAGAGTACCTCCAAGTCTCTGTCCTATACAATTTACAAAATCATCCATAGTATCATCCTACATGTACTATTTAGAGGCCATTTTTAAAGAGCTACTGCTTAGCTCTAGAGGTTAGGGAAGTAAAGAGTAAAGAAACTGTACAAGGTAAGCCTGCATGTGTAAGCTCTCTGACACTTAGGAATCAGGGTTCCCCTACCTTTCTCTAAAAAATTTAGGGTCGCTATGGGGTAGATAATTCAATTCAGATTACTTCAGCTGGCAGCCTTCATGGAAGTGAGTGTAATCTGCAACCAAACCAAAGTCCTTGTACGCTTAGAGCTGTTGACTTAATTAGGACACGTATCTATTGCAAGCCTTTTAAATATGCTCCACAAATCTGCAGATGTCCCCTTGAGCTTTAAGTAGTGGTTCATGTATCATTAGTTTTTCATTCTCATTCATAAAATATCTCCCAATTTTAATAAGTTTCATGATACTATTAAGGCTTGTAAAACTTCTAAGCACTTGGCAGCCATAAATGTCAAGGGAATCAGATGTTATCAACTATATCTTATAGAAGAGACCATCTGTGTCTCAGGGCTAGAATTAGGGCTCAAAAGTACCTGTAAATTGACCCAGAATCTTCTCAGTCAAAATGAATCTTTATTAATATGTAATTACATTAACTGCAAATCGTCCCTCCTAACTCTCCTTCCTTCCCTCAATAAATCGTAGCAACAAATGAATTGGCAGCACAAAACCCAAAACCTGTTCCTTACTCAGTGGAATTAGACTGAAACTGTTTGTGAATGTCGATCTGAGATTTCCTTCTATGCATTGTGTAAATGTCTGTTTTTCACCTGAATTGTGAGCGTGAGTATTCTGTGCAGGAAGTAGCAATTCTTTCTATTGCTCCCAGGTAAATAAGTTCATTACCGTGAGGATTTCTGGGCGCTTTGCCATCACCTTGGTCTACACATGTCATTTCCAAAGCATAAGGCTATCTCTGGCACCTGTAAAACGCAAGTCTTTTCCTCCACAGTTACCTGAGGCAGTAAGTCCAACAGTTTCTTTAAACATCTTTGTGCCACCTTCTCAGTGCAGACCAGAGCAGGAACAATGATGACTTATGTTTTAGCGTGGCCTGGTGATTTCTACAATAAGGATGCTGGAGTCTTGGCTAGTTAAAAATCCTACCATGACTGTTTATTGGCCTCACCTAAGAAATAACTGAACGTTTGGGATAAGGAGAGGTTAGAAGAGTTGGGAGAAAAAATAAACACTTAGTCTCTTCTAAGGCCATAATTCCTAAACTTTGGAGAATTAGTTTCTGGTGTCCTAATCAGTTGAATTGTTTGCACTTACATAATCTATGATTTCTTAAAACCTTTGTAAAGTTCACATCTTGTTTTTTAACTAAAGTGAAATTAATCAATTTAAAGTTACTTTTTTTGTAAGCATAAGAAACATTCTAAAGGAACTTGAAGATGTTAGAAGGTCATTAAAATATGGCTCAGAATAACTTAATAACCATTTCACATTTGCACAAAGTCTCTGTTGAAGAATTTTAAGCTAGAGGTTTTGTTTGTCAAGAATGAGACTAAAACATTAGTATCTCTAATTAGATGTAGCTAAGCAGTGAGTTAGCTTGATTAATTTTGATCAAAATTGTGGAGCTTTTATTTTTTATTTTTTGCTTTTTTTAGGGCTACACCAGTGGTAGGTTCCCAGGCTGGGGTCCAATTGGAACTGTAGCCGCTGGCCTATGCCATAGCTGTAGCAACACAGGATCCGAGCCACCCCTACACCACAGCTCATGGCAATGCCAGATCCTTAACCCACTGAGCGAGGCCAAGGATTGAACCCATGTCCTCATGGATACTAGTCGGATTCATTAACCACTGATCCATGACAGGAACTCCGAAATTGTAAAGCTTTTAAAATTTTGAGTGCATTTATGTGATCAGTACACATATTACAGAATGTGTATGATCACATATATCTTTTTTTTGGGGGGGACAGACATCAAAACTGTGTTACTCTTGGAGTTCCCGTCGTGGCTCAGTAGTTAACGAATCCGACTAGGAACCATGAGGTTGCGGGTTCGATCCCTGGCCTTGCTCAGAGGGTTAAGGATCCAGCATTGCCGTGAGCTGTGGTGTAGGTTGCAGATGCGGCTCGGATCCCGCGTTGCTGTGGCTGTGGCGTAGGCCAGCAGCTACAGCTTCAATTCAACCCCTAGCCTGGGAACCTCCGTATGCCGCAGGAGCGGCCCAAGAAATGGCAAAAAGACCAAAAAAAAAAAAAAAAAAACCAAAAAACAAAACTGTGTTACTCTTTAGGGTTACCATGGTTTTATTTCACATATGCTGAAGTTATATAACTTTTTGCTATAAATAGTGTCTTTATGTCAAACTGTCTTACCTCCTTGGGTTTTTATGAGCCATGTCACCTGAAAAGAGCTTACAGTCTGTCTCGGGCATTCCCTGATGTCAGTACCATGTCCAAAGAAGCCAGAGGGATATTCAAGGTCTATAAAATGAAGTTCAAGCAAATGAAATGCGTAACACAGGACACAACCTAAGTGCAAGATACTAATTTGAGATTTCAAGCAGAGATGAATTTTAGTTTTCGTGTTATTCTAGAGTTATTTTTCCCTTCTAACATAAGCTGGATTTCTTTTAGAAAAAGAGCCAGAGTCAAGCTGTTGAACACAGGCCCGTTTACCTGGAAGGAGCACATGCCGACTTATTTGTATTTAACTTTTTATAAAAAAAAATCCTAACCGTTTTAAAGTATACAGTTCAGTGGCATAAGTGCATTCACATTGTGGTGAAACCATCACTACCATCCATCTCCAGAACCTTGTCACCCATCAAAGAATGAGTCCCCATTTCTCCCCTTTCCTAGTCCGTGGCAACGGCCATTCTACTTTCTATCTCTATGAATTTGACTACTCTAGGTACCTCATATAAATGGGATCATGCAGTATTTGTCCTTTTGTAACTGGCTAATTTTACTTATCATAATGTCTTTAAAGTCTATTCTTGTTGTATCATGAGTCAGAATTTCTATCCCTTCGAAGGCTGAAAAATATTCCTGTGTGTGTGTACCAAGCACACACCATATAGATACACACACCATATTTTGTTTATCTATTCATCTCTTGGTGGACACTTGGATTGCTTCCATGTTTTAGCTGTTGTGCATACTACCACTACAAACAAGGGTGTACAAAGATCTCTTCAAGATCCTGCTTTCAGTTATTTTGGGTATATTCCCAGAAGTGGAATTGCTAAATCACATGGTAATTCTCATTTAAAATTTTTGAGGGACCACCGTACAGTTTTCCATAGCAGGTGTACCATGTGACATTCCCACCACCTGTACACAAGTTTCCAGTTTCTCCATATCCTCACCAACACTTTTTCTTTTCTTTTTGTAAACAGTTGCCATCCTAATAGGTTTGAGGTGGTGTATTTAACCTTTTAAGACTGTCTTTTTCCCATTTTATATTCTTGCCTCCTTTGTCGAAGATTAACTGACCATAGGTATCTGGGTTTATATTTAACTTTTTAAAAATCAACTTTATTGAAGTACAATTTATTTGTAGTAAAATGCATGCATTTTAAGTGTATACCTGATAAGTTTTCACAAATGTATACTCTTATATAACCACCACCACTATAACCAAGATATTGATAATTTTTATCACATCAAAAGTTCCCATGTGTCCTTTCCCAGACAGTCCTCTCTGCTCCTGGCCCCAGACAGCCGCTGCTTTCTGTCACTCCTTTTTGGGTGTGTGTGTCTTTTTTAGGGCTGCCTCCATGGCATATGGAGATTCCCAGGGTAGGGGTCTGAATCAGAGCTGTAGCTACCAACCTACACCAGAGCCACAGCAACGCAAGATCCGAGCCACATCTGTGACCTACACCACAGCTCAGAGCAATGCCGGATCCTTAACCCACTGAGCAAGGCCAGGGATAGAACTTGCATCCTTATGGATGCCAGGTAGATTCATTAACCACTGAGCCACAACCGGAACATCACTTTCTGTCACTCTTTTTTTTTTTTTGTCTTTTGTCTTTTTTTTTGTTGTTGTTGTTGCTATTTCTTGGGCCGCTCCCGCAGCATATGGAGGTTTCCAGGCTAGGGGTCCAATCGGAGCTATAGCCACCGGCCTACACCAGAGCCACAGCAACGCGGGATCCGAGCCGCGTCTGCAACCTACACCACAGCTCACGGCAACGCCGGATCGTTAACCCACTGAGCAAGGGCAGGGACCGAACCCGCAACCTTATGTTTCCTAGTCGGATTCGTTAACCACTGCGCCACGACGGGAACTCCTGTCTTTTTTTTTTTTTTAAGAGACACACCCACAGTTCTGAGGCTAGGGGTCCAATCAGAGCTATAGCTGCCAGCCTTCACCAGAGCCACATCCAAGCCGTGTCTGCAACCTACACCACAGATCACGGCAACGCTGGATCCTCAACCAACTGAGCGAGGCCAGAGATCAAACCCACAACCTCATGGTTCCTAGTCAGATTCATTTCCGCTGGGCCACAATGGGAACTCCTGTACATGTATTTTATTGAGTCATGGTTTTCTCTGGATAGATGCCCAGGAGTGGGATTACTGGATCAAATGGTAATTCTATTTTTAGTTTTCTGACGAATCTGTACTGTTTTCCACAGTGGTTGCACCAGTTTACATTCCCGCCAACCATGTAATAGGGTTCCCTTTTCTCCACACCGTTTCCAGTGTTTATTGTTTGTAGACTTTTTGGTAATGGCCATTCTGGCCAATGTAAGATGGTATCTCTTAGTAGTTTTTATTTGCATTTCTCTAATCATGAGTGATGTTGAACATCTTTTCATATGTTTTTTGGCCATCTCTATGTCTTCTTTGGAGAATTGTCTGTTTAGATCTTCTACCCATTTTTTGATGGGGTTGTTTTTTTGGTATTGAGCTGCAGAAGGTGTTTATAAATTTTGGAGATTAATCCCTTGCTTCATTTTGGAAGTATTTTCCCCCATTCTGTGGGTTGTCTTTTCATTTTGTTTAGGGTTTCCTTTGCTGCACAGAAACTTTTACGTTTAATTAGGTCCCATTTGTTTATTTTTGTTTTTATTGTCATTACTCCAGGAGGTGCATCTGAGAAGATATTGCTGTCATTAATGTCAGAGAGTGTTTGGTCTATGTTTTCCTCTAAGAATTTTATAGTATCTGGTCTTATGTTTAGGTCTTTAATCCGTTTGACTTTATTTTTGTGAATGGTGTTGGGAAGTGTTCTAATTTTCTTTTATAACATGTAGCTGTCCAGTTTTCTCAGGACGTTTTATTGAAGGGACTGTCTTTTCTCCATTGTATGTTCATGCCTTCTTTGTCATAGATAAGTTGGCCATAGATGTGTGGGTTTAATTTTGGGCTCTCTATCCTGTCCCACTGATCTATATTTCTGTTTCTGTGCCAGTACCTTACAGTTTTGATGACCATAGCTTTGAGGTATAGTCTGAAATCAGGGAGCCAGACTCCTCCAGCTCCATTTTTCTTTCTCAGAATGGCTTTGGCTATTCTGGGTCTTTTGTGCTTCCAAACAAACTTTAAGATATTTTGTTCTAGTTCTGTGAAAAAATGTCCTTGGTAATTTGATAGAGATTGCACTGAATTTGTAAATTGCCTTGGGGAGTATAGTCATTTTGATAATATTGACTCTTCCAATCCAAGAGCATAGAATGTCTTTCCATCTGTTTGTGTCATCTTTGATTTCTTTCATAAGCATCTTATAGTTTTCAGAGTACAAGTCTTTTTTCTCTTTAGGTAGGTTTATTCCTAGGTATTTTATTCTTTTTGATGTGAGGGTAAATGGGATCATTTCCCTAATTTGTCTTTCTGATCTTTTGTTTTTAGTTTATAAAAATGCAGTCAATTTCTGTGTATTTATTTTGTAACCTGTGACTTTGCCAAATTCATTGATGAGCTCTAACAGTTTTCTGGTAGCGTCTTTAGGATTTCTAGGTATAGTATCATGTCATCTAAAAATAGTGATAGTTTTATTTCTTCCTTTTCAATTTGGATTCTTTTTCTTTATTTTTCTTCTCTGATTGCTGTGGCTAGGACTACCAAAACTATGTTGAATAGTAGTGGTGAGAGCACCCATCCTTGTCTTGTTCCTGATCTCAGCAGGAATTCTTTCAGCTTTTCACCATTAAGAATGATGTTAGCTTTGGGTTTGTCATATATGGACTTTATTATGTTGAGGTAAGTTCCCTCTATGCCCACTTTCTGGAGGGTTTTTATCAGAAATGGGTGTTGGATTTTGTCAAAAGCTTTTTCTGCATCTATTGAGAGGATCATGTGGTTTTTATTCTTCAGTTTGTTAATGTGTATCACACTGATTGATTTGCAGATATTGAAGAATCCTTGCCTCCTATTTGATCATGATGTACAATCCTTTTAATGTATTGTTGGATGCATTTTGCTAGTATTTTGTTGAGGATTTTTGCATCTATGTTCATCAGTGAAATTAGCTTGTGATTTTCTTTTTTGTGGTATCTTTGTCTGGTTTTGGTATCAGAGTGATGGTGGCCTCATAAAATGAGTTTGGGAGTGTTCCTTCCTCTTCAATTTTTGGGAATCTTTTCAGAAGGATAGGTGTTAGCTCTTCAATTTTTGGGAATCTTTTCAGAAGGATAGGTGTTGCCTGTGAAGCCATCTGGTCTGGACTTTTGTTTGTTGAAAGTTTTTAATCACAGTTTCAATCTCAGTACTAGTGATTGGTCTGTTCCTCTTTTCTGTTTCATCTTGGTTTAGTCTTCGAAGATCATATGTCTAAGAATCTGCCCACTTCTAGGTTGTCTGTTTCATTGGCATGTCATTGCTTGTAGTAGTCTCTTATGATCCTTTGTATTTCTGTGATGTCCATTGTAACTTCTCCTTTTTCATTTCTAAGTTTATTGATTTGAGTCCTTTTTTTTTTTTTTTCTTCATGAGTCTGGCTAAGGGTTTATCAATTTTTTTGATATTCTCAAAGAATCAACTTTTAGTTTCATTGATCTTTTCTATGGTTTTCTTCATTTCTCTTTCATTGATTTCTGATCTGATCTTATTCTTTCTTCTGCTAACTTTAGGTCTTGTTTGTTCTTCTTTGTCTAGTTGCTTTAGGTGTAGAGTTAGGTTGTTTATTTGAGACTTTCCTTGTTTCCTGAGGGAGGGTTGTATTGCTATAAACTTCCCTCTTAGAACTGCTTTTGCTGTGTCCCATTGGTTTTGGATTGATGTGTCTTTGTTGTCATTTGCTTCTAGGTATTTTTTAATTTCCTCTTTGATTGATTCAGTGATCCATTGGTTGCTTATTACAATGTTGTTTTGTATCCACATGTTTGTGTTTTTTGCAGTTTTTAGCTTGTTGTTGATTTCTAGTTTTATAGCATTGTGGTCAGAAAAGATGCTTGATATGATTTAAATTTTCTTAAAGTTACCAAGGCTTTATTTGTGGTCCAGACTGTGATCAGTTCTAGAGAATGCTCTATGTGCCCTTGAGAAGAATGTGTATTCTGCTGCTTTCAGATGGAAAGTTCTATAAATATCTATTAAGTCCATCTGGTCTAGTGCATTATTCAAGGCTGTGTTTCCTTATTGATTTTCTGTCTTGATGATCTGTCCATTGCTGTGAGTGGGGTGTGAAAGTCCTCTGCTATTATTGTGTTATTGTCTGTTCCTCCTTTTAAAGTTGTTAGCACTTGCCTTATATAGTGTGGTGATCCTATGTTGGGTGCATATATGTTTCCAATTGTTATATCTTCTTAGATTGATCCTTTGATCATAATGTCCTTCTTTGTCTCCTATAATATTCTTTATTTTAAGGCCTGTTTTCTCTGATATGAGTATTGCTATTCCAGCTTTCTTTTGATTCCTGTTTGCATGGAATATTTTCTTCCAACTCTCAATTTGTATGTGTTCCTAGAACTGAAGTGGGTCTCTTGAAGACAGCATATATATGGGCCTTGTTTTTTTATACATTTATCCAGTCTCCGTCTTTTGGTTGGGGTATTTAGTCCATTTACATTTAAGGTAATTTTTTTTTTTGTCTTTTTGCTATATCTTTGGGCCACTCCTGCGGCATATGGAGGTTCCCAGGCTAGGGGTCCAATTGGAGCCGTAGCCACCGGCCTACGCCAGAGCCACAGCAACGCGGGATCCGAGCCGCGTCTGGGACCTACATCACAGCTCACGGCAACGCCGGATCCTTAACCCACTGAGCAAGAGCAGGGACTGAACCCGCAACCTCATGGTTCCTAGTCGGATTCGTTAACCACTGCGCCACGACGGGAACTCCCCAAGGTAATTATTGATATGTATGTTCTCATTGCCATTTTATTAACTGTTTTGGATTTGTTTTTGTTGCTCTTTTTTCTTTCTTCTCTTGTCCTCTTCTCTTGTGGTTTGATGGTTATCTTTAATGTTGTATTTGAGTTGCTTTTTCTTATTTGTGTGTGTATCTATTGTAGATTTTTTGTTTGCAGTTACCTTGAAGTGTTGATATAGGAGTCTTTATATATACAAGGTTGTTTTAAACTGTTGGTCTCTTAATTACAAAGTACATCTCCAGTATCCTGCATTTATACCCTTCTCTTCTTACAATTTCTGATTTTGGTGACATATTTGTGTGTGGATGATTTCCTACCTTTACTATATGTATGCCTTTACTGGTGAGCCTTGTCCTTTGTAATATTTTTGTTTCTAATTGTAACCTTTTCTTTTCTACCTAGAGGAGTTCCTTTAGTATTTGTGGTAAAGCTGGTTTAGTGGTGCTTAATTCTCTTAGCTTCACTTGTCTATAAAGCTTTTGATTTCTCCTTCAAATCTGAATGAGAGCCTTGCTGGGTAGAGTAATCTTGGTTGGAGGTCTTATCCTTTCATCACTTTAAGTATATCATGCCACTCCCTTCTAGCCTGCAGAGTTTCTGCTGAAGAATCTGCCAATAACCTTATTGCAGTTCCCTTGTATGTTACTTGTTTCTTTTCCTTAGCTTCTTTCAAATTTTCTCTTTGTCTTTAATTTTGGTCAGTTTGATTAATATGTGTCTCAGGGTATTCCTCCTTGGGTTTATTTTATATAGTACTTGCTGTGCTTCCTGTATTTGAGTGAGTGATTTCTTTCCCATGCCAGGGAAGTTTTCAGCTATTATCTCTTCAAATATTTTTTCTGTCCCTTTCTCTCTCTCTTCTCCTTCTGGCACCCCTATAATATGGTTGCTGGTGCATATAACGTTGTCCCAGAGTTCTCTGAGACTCTCTTCATTTCTTGTCAATATTTTTCTCTTTTCTGTACTGCATCAGTGATTTTGACTAGTTTATCCTCCACCTCGCTTATTTGTTCTTCTGCCTCCTGTATTCTGCTCTTGGTTGCTTCTAATGAATTTTTTATTTCAGTTATTGTATTTTGCATCTCTGCTTGCTTAATCCTTAAATCTTGTATTTCTTTGTTCAGAGTTTTTTGTAATTTATCAATCTTTGCCTCCAGTTTATTTCCAACATCTTGAATCATCTTCACTATCATCAATCTAAAGTCTTTTTTATGGAGGTTGATAATGTCCAGATCACTTAGCTGATTTTCTGGATTTTTTTCTTGCTCCCTTATCTGAGTCGTAATTCTCTGTCTTTTCATTTTGTATAGATTTCTGGTGTGGTCTCCTTTTTGCAGACAATGTAGCTGCAGCCTCTCTTGCTTCTAATGTCCGTCCCCCTTGTCACTGAAGTTGGTATAGGTGCTCTATATAGGCTTCCTAATGGGAAGGACTGGTGCCTGCCGACTTGTGGGTGGGGCTGATTCTTATCCCTCTTGCGGATGGGGCTTTCTTTATCTCTGGGTGAGATTAGAGGTGGCTGTGTGCCTGGGAGGGGGGTCTTTAGGCAGCCTGTTTGCTGATGGGTGGGGCTGTGATCACTCCTGGATTATTGTTTGGCTTGAGGCTTCTCAGAATTGATGGGTGGGGCCAGATTTTTCCAAAATGGCAACCTTGTCTTGATGTGGCCTCCTTTTTGTCTTCTGGAGTAGCAGTGCCTTTTACTTTATTTTGTTTATTTATTTATTTATTTATTGCTTTTTATGGCTGCACCTGTGGCATATGGAAGTTCCCAGGCTAGAGGGTGAATTGGAACTGCAGCTGCAGGGCTACCCCACAGCCACAGCAACATGGATCCAAGCCACATGTGCAACCTACACCACAGCTCAGGGAAACACCAGATCCTTCACCCACAGAGCAAGGCCAGAGATTAAACCCACATCATCATGGATACTAGCTGCTTTCATAAGCCGCTGATCCACAACAGGAATTCCCTATCAGTGCTTTTTAAAAGGTTCCCTAGATCATTTTAATGAAAAGCAATTGACTGGATGATCTTACAGAACCGTTCCAGCTTAAAAAAAAATACCATGACTTCATCTGCTAGGTTAGAGGTACTTTATTACAGTTTAAATTTAGGAATAAGAAATATGACTGATATTGTAATAATTATGATAATGCTAGCACTAATATTTATAGGCAGAGAGTTTCTTACCTTAACATGAAAAGTAAGTTTGTTGCTCTCGTTCAAATGACAGTTTACACAAGAGAAAGAGACTTAGGACAAATGAAGTGGGGCAGAGGCTGCATCTGTACATGTCTTTTGAGAAATATACTAAATAGAGAAGGCAAAGGTAGCTCATCCACTAATTTTACTATAGAAAAGTGAATAACTTCCTAAGATTTCAACCCATATATGCACACACAAAAAAATCTACTTTCAGTTTTCAAAATACATATCCCTGCCACTATGAACAATGAACAATGAGTCTTATTCTGTGGTAGGAAATTCTTCCCACAGTACCTGGCAGGTGATCAAATATCACCCAGTTCCTGCAAGCCTATTTGATCCTGCGAGTCTTGGCAGACTGTGTGTCATTGGTTTATAGTCTGTACTTCCTATAAACTTAATGGTAGTTTTAAAAAAATAAAAGTACCAGCATAATATAAATGTATGTCCTCCTTACATTGCTTTCATCTGTGACATCCAAATCAAAGCCTTGTCATCTGAGGTCTTACTAGATCCCTGTAAGAGAATATCAATAATTATTCATGATCACCTAAAACAAACAGGGTCTCATTCAAACACTGGCTATCAGTGTCTGACTTTCAAACCAAGAGCAAGGCCTCAGCCTGCCTAGCTGACTGTCCACTGGGTGACACTGTTGAACCATGTGAAATAAATGTGCTTTGTCCCTGGGCCAGCAAGCTCTGGGAAAGACTGCAGCCAGATGGAGTCCTGAGGGTCTTGGGGAGGTTCTGCCTTCCTTCAGGAGCAAGGCAAAATGATTCGATTTTCTTTGTCTTTAAAGGGAAAACACGAGGTGAATTGGTCTGATGTTACCATGTTGTATGTGGGTTTCTGTGGGCAAAGCAGTACAGAGAATAGACGGGATTGTCCATGATAAATTAATCTTCATTTTCCTGATAATTTAATGAAGGCAGGAAACTTGCAAAGAGCATTGTGAAAACTCAGCTGATGATTCATTTTAGTAGTGTACTCAGACGTGTTGGGTGGGACAGTTCTTTATCCAAAGTGTTCATTCTAAAGCAAACGTGCTAGAGTGTGGGATGTGCATTACCTGGGGCTCTGAAGATGGACAAGATTGTCTTTTTACAATGTTTTGTACAAATGACTGTGTCATGGTATTACATTATTCTGTCCATTCTGGATGTTATCTCTGTCTTCAAAAGGAGAAATAGACAGGGAACAACAAAGACAGTAGTGTGATTCCGTGTGATCAGTAGAAATGATGAAAGTATGTTATGACAGGAGTTCCTGTCATGGCGCAGTGGTTAACAAATCCTACTAGGAACCATGAGGTTGCGGGTTCGGTCCCTGCCCTTGCTCAGTGGGTTGGAGATCCGGCGTTGCCGTGAGCTGTGGTGTAGGTTGCAGACGCGGCTTGGATCCTGCATTGCTGTGGCTCTGGCGTAGGCCGGCAGCTACAGCGCCAATTGTGCCCCTAGCCTGGGAACCTCCATATGCCACAGGAGCGGCCCTAGAAAAGGCGAAAAGACAAAAAAAAAAAAGTGAAGAAAAAAAAAAGAAATTATACCATAAAACTCAGTTTTTAAAAAGTAGTTTTAGGTTTTTTCTCCTTTACTTTATTTGATATTATTTGATCCCATCTATTTTTACTAAATCAGTGTATTTATATTTTATTACACTTAACAAAGGTTCAGGGGAGGGGAGGTTGATGTTTAAAAATACCCTAAAACTGTAGTAGTATCTTCTTAGGGAGTTCTGCTTGGCTTCTAAGAACCTCGAAATACAAACAGGTTGTCTGGCCACGTGCAGATTGGGCTTTCACTCTCTGGGACTCACAGCAACATTGAGCAACACAGAACAAAGGGCCATGGAAGCAGGATATGAGGCTTTTGAGCTGTAAGTGGTTCCTTGTCCACTCTTTCCTCATTTCAAGGCTAATTCAGGCCTGAACTACCACACCCAGGCAGCCTGCCTAGGACACACTCTAAACATTTTGATATTTGATGTCCTCTTCAGTGTGTATTAAGGACATTTAATCAAAGTTTCTCTGTTCTCTACGCAGCAGGTATTCTCAACCATTTTATCAGCAGAAAGGGTAAAAGGATTTATGAGAGGAGGCCCTGGGCAGGGGAAGTTAAGAACTTTCTGGGACTCACCAGAGCAGAGCAGATTCTCCTGGAAAACAAACCCAATGTGAATACCTCTGGTGTATCTGCCTTCTTCCCCAGGGAGTCACAATGAAAGCAAAACTAATGAAGGAATGGGATAAAGCTGTGTGCACCCACAGGGACTCCAGAAACACCCTTAGCTGTCTATCTCTGTAGAGATGTGCACAAGATCCATTTATCTTCCTATTTCTTCTGCCTTCTTAGTGTTTCAATCACAAAGGTCTTTAGAGATTTATCTGGGTTTTTCTGTGAGAAGCCAGCACCACAGATTATTTGAGGAAGGGTTCTACTGGTATAACCCAATTTTTGGAAATGTAGAAAAGCATAAAGAAGGAAGCAAAAATTATTCATACTCTACTACCCAGAAATAAACGCTGTTAATGGGTTAGTGTATTTCCTTCCAATGTTTATACACATACACACACACACACACCCTGAATTAGGGTCTTAAGGTACATATAATAATATATTAAAAGCATTTCCCTATATCAGTATTGTTTCTAAATTCTATTATAGCAATAGCACTTATGTTGACTAAATATATTTCAATATATGGCTGTACCATGATTTATTGTTTAATAGATCTTTTATTGCTGGATATTAAATTATTTTAAAGAAGAACATTAAAAAGTTAGAACTGTAAAATGCTGGCGTGCATAGCCTTGCAGACAGTGAGCTCTCCTTTTCAGAGGCCAAACTATAATTTAGGGGATGTCTTAGAGAGAAGTCCTACCCTGCAAGGGTGACTTTTCTATTCTCTGGTCCTGTTTCTCACAGTATTTTCCCTCCTTCCTTGTGCTTCAGTCTCACCTTAACCTTAACGTCCTGGCCATCTTCTTCAGTGATTCTGAAAGCACTGTTTTTTTTTGTTTTTTTTTGTTTTTTTTTTTATGATTTAAAGAATGTTTTATTTTTTAACACACTGCCTCTGAATTTTCAATATAAAATCAAATTGCAAATATCTAATCAATCTTATTGATATTACTCTTTATACAGTGATAAGGGAAGCATATGCAGACACTGAGCATTGAATTATTGCACACAGAACTTTGTATCTTCTATTTCCTTTAGGAAATGTTTCCCAAAACAAAATTACCAGATCAAAGGGTATGAGCAGTGTGGGAGACCTCTATACTAGAGGAGATCGATTTAGCAGTAGAAATCACAAGCATGGCTGTTTCTGCATTTACCAGTGGGTGCTGAAAGCACTGGTTTTGCATGACTGTCTCTATCACAAGGCTTTGGAGCCAAGGTCAAGAATCCCTTCCCTAGCCCATCTGACCAGATACTCTCTAGGCCCAATAAACTTTTCTGTTTAATAGTTGAGTAGCTTGGCATCACATCATAAAAATGACCTAGGCCTTTAATGTTCTTTAAAATGGGATACTTTTTAGGATGGGCACAAGAAAGAGTTGGCAGAAGTTTAAATGTTTAGAACATGAAAAAAAAAAAAGTCCGTGAGAGGAATGCTCTTTGTGTACAATAGCATTAATATGTGTAAATAAGTGTGAAAATAATTCTGTTATGTCATTAGTTATAAAGTTTAGCAACACTGCTATTACCTTCTTCAGTGCCTCAATTCTGACCTTAATCTCTTTCGGGCAGAGATACTATTCTTCTTATTTTGTTGCATTCTTTATAGTAGCTACAAAATCAGTATTTATATAACTTATTTGTGCTAAAAGAGTATATTTGATATTTAGGATTCAAAATCAAAGGACATCCCTAACTTTTTCCAAAAGCCAGCATGTAGCTTCATTTCCTATTTGGAGTCTTCCTACTCTGCCGTCTTGACCGCCTCTAACATTTCCTATTTAGAGACTGCTCTTTAAGCTATGTGAGTAAAACTAAGCCAGCGATTTAAATTCAAAGAAAACCATTAGATATATTTCAGTAACTTTTATCATCAACCAAAGGGAATAAGCCACATTGTCCTAGGAATGATGTGTTTACAGAGAATTATAAACTCGATTCTAAATGTTTCTAATAGAACGTTGACTTGCAGAGCTTCAGACTCAAATAGCTGACTGACCCACTTCTGATCTGCCCTTTTCTCATCTTCTCCCAAGCTGGGTGTAACTTTGCACTTGCACAGAGGAACAGTGTTCTTTGTTTAGGGTCAAATTGCCTAGGTTTTAGAAAAAAAGACTTTTAGATCAAAATCTTCTGTAGCAAATTTCTTTAATGATCCTTTTCCTTCCTCATATCTCATGGTTTTCTCCTTTGACATTGAATTTGACTCAAATTTAGTACAGATGACTAATAATAACTTCCAGTAAATAACATTTTAGCTTGTAAAGCAGTCTGTATATCTCATTTTGTTGAATTCTTATAACAGTTCTGTAGGGTCAGCAAGCCAAAGGTGGTTTATCTCTTCCTAACTGAGGAGCCTGAGTTTGAGTGGTCAAGTGGCTCATCTGAGATTACACAGCACATCAGTCTTGGGGTTGGAATGGTAACTGCCAATCCAATACTCTTCCTACCGTACATAAAAAAAGTAGAGGTGGTGTAAAGTGATGCAATCATTGTGGAAAACAGTATGATAGTTTCTCAAAAAAGTAAACAGTAGTATCATATGACCTAGCAACTCCACTTCTGGGCGCATACCCAAAAGAATTGAAAGCAGGGACTTGAACAGCTATTTGCTTCAGAACAGCATTATTCACAAAAGCTAAAAGGTAGAAACAACCCAAATATCCATCAAGAGGTGAAAGGATAGGAAGTTCCCTTGTGGCACAGCAGATTAAAAAGATCTGGATTGGGGAGTTCCGGTCATGGCACAGTGGTTAACGAATCCAACTAGGAACCATGAGGTTGTGGTTTCGATCCCTGGCTTTGCTCAGTGGGTTAAGGATCCGGTGTTGCCGTGAGCTGTGGTGTAGGTCACAGACGTGGCTCGGATCCCACGTTGCTCTGGCTCTGGCAGAGTCCGGCGGCTATAGCTCCAATTAGACCCCTATCCTGGGAACCTCCACATGCCGAGGGTGTGGCCCTAGAAAAGACAAAAAGACAAAAAAAAATAAAAAAAAGATCTGGTGTTGCTGTAGCTGTGGTACAGGTCACAACTGTGGTGTGGTTCAGTCCCTTACCAGGGAACTTCTACATGCCATGGGTGCAGCCAAAAAAAAAGTAGATGAAAGGATAAACAAAATGTGGTATATACCTACATTGAAATATTATTCAGCCTTAAAAAGGAATGAAATTCTGATACATGCTGTAACATGGATGAACTTTGAAGATACTATGCTAGGTGAAGTAAATGAGACCCAAAATGACAAATATCGTATTATTCACTTATACAGGTACCAAGAACAGTCAAGAAAATAGAAAAGTAGCTACCAGGGCCTAGGCTTAGTGGAGAATGCAGTGTTCTTGTTTAGAGGCGACAGAGTTTCAGTTTGGAATGATGAAAACATTCTGTAGCTGGATAGTGGTTATGATTGCACAACAATGTGAGTATACTTAATGCCTCTGAATTGTACCCTTAAAGTGGGGAAAGTGGAAAGTTTTGTTATATATATTACACCACAATAACAAAAATGACAGGGGGGCAGTTAGGAAAAGCAGTAAATCTTGATTCTGGCCCTGGTTCTGCCTCAAACTGGTTGGGTGTCTACAGATAATTAACCTTTTTAATGAAAATTTTCTTTTCATTTCTTCCTTCCTTCTTTTCTTCCTTCCTTCCCTCCCTCCCTCCTTTCTTTCCTTCTTTCTCTTTTTGCTTTTTAGGGCTGCACCTGCAGCATAAGGGAGTTCCCAGGCTAGGGATCGAATCAGCTGCAGCTGCTGGCCTATGCCAAAGCCACAGCAATGCCAGATCCAAGCTGCATCTGCGACCTACACCATAGCTTATGGCAACACCAGATCCTTAACCCAATGAGCGAGGCCAGGGATTGAACCCACATCTTCATGGATCACTAGTCAGGTTCTTAACCAGCTGAGCCACAACAGGAACTCCCCGAAATTTTTTTATCTGTAAATCAAGTGGGACTGGATTAGATGATCTAGGTATCCTTCCAACACTAACAGTCGTCAGAAAAATGCATTTTTCTGAGGACAAACCATATTAAGATTTCTATTGGGGTCTCACCTGATGGTTGAACATTTGTGGAAAAAATACATCTCTCAGACAAGTGATAGAGAAAAATTGACATTTGCTATGCTTTCAGAAGTAGGAAGAAGTCCAGATAAAAGGACTAGATGCTTTCTGACTAAAATAATAATAATAATAGAAATTCCTGCTGTGGCACAACAGGATTGGTGGTGTCTTGGGAGCATTGGGACGCAGGTTTGGTCCCCTGCCCCACAAAGTAGGTTAAGGATCTGATGTTGCCTCAGCTGTAGCTTGGGTGGCAGCTATGGCTTGGATCTGATCCCTGGACTGGAAACTCCATATGCCGCAGGGCAGCCGAAAAAGAAAAATTATAATAACAATAATAAATTATAATAATTATTAGTATTATTTAGGCACCAATTAGAATCTAGAGTATATCAAGTTTGGTGGGTACAAATCAACCTCTTATACAAATATAGTTTATAACTTAAAGTAAACAAACTTCGTTTTAATAAATACCATTTCCAATTACAAATATTTATCTGAAGGATACAAGTCAAAAGCCCTTGTAACCATCACAACCAATCTTTGTATATCTCTAGAAAGCTCTTTGCCCTTTGTATCAAACAGCCCGAGAAACTCGACTTCATGATAACAAACCACCAAATAAGTGTAAACTTTATGGTGCTTATGGGTCAATTAATCTTTTTCCTGTTTTTTTCTTTCTCTCTAAAGATATCTGTTTAACTTTGTTTAAAATAACTTTGTTCAAATTCCTTATCATTTCGCTTAAGAACGCTTTTTGGAAATAACTCAACATTCCACAGACCTAGTGTTCCAAATAGATGGAAGAGCATCACGAATAAGAAGTGAGGATGATTTTAATGGCCCTCTCCTTGTCTCAATCCCTCCCTGCCCTTCTCGTCCTTCCACGGTCCCATGTCACCCTAGAGGCAGCAGGAGAGTGCCCCAGGCAGTGACTGGAACAAATCAGGGCCAAGTGGATGGGCTGTGATCATGTCAGGGTGAAGCTTAGACTGGGGACATAGATACGGATCACTTGGGGATCTGGGCTGCTGCCGGGTCAAGAGTGACTAGGGTGTGCATAATCTTTTTTCTTAAATCTAAGAGGTACTGGCTTACTGAGTATTTGTCTTGTTAAATTGCTAGGCTTTGCATCAATAATAATTTGTAGCCAGTGTTGAATGAAAGAACACTGGCCTTACAATTTTGTCTTCTCGCTAAAAACCAGAAAGAGAGAGGATGAACTGCACAAAGGAAAACGTGTTCTTTTGATCTGGATCGTGAAGGAGTCCAGATGTTGAAGAGGGCGTTCCTGGTTGGGGGCCCCTCCTGGAAGGTGGGCCTCTTCAGTGTTCTGCCACCAGCCCTCTTTGAACTCCACACATCCGCTCTTTCCCACACTTCCGCTCTTTCCCACACTTCCCTCTCTAAACTAGTGACCCCTGAAACTTCATCCCAGTCCAGACTTTTCACCTGAGGCTTGGAGCCTCTCCACTTGGAGATCTATTAGGTACCTCAGAGTCAGCAAGTCCAAAGACAAAATTCTTCTGGATTATAAAATGTAAGGTGGAGAAGGCATGAGGAGAGATACAAAAGATGAGATTATAAATAATGTAAGGCCTTGGGTGCCATGAAGGGAAGAAGAAGGAGAAACATGAACTTGATTTTAAGAGCAGTGAGGAACACTGTAGTATCTTATACGGGAGTGACATGATTATACAGCATGGTTTAGGAAGATCTCTCTCTTTTTTCTTTTTTCTTTTTCTTTTTTTCTTTTTTTTCTTTTTGCCTTTTCTAGGGCTGTTCCCAAAGCATATGGAGGTTCCCAGGCTAGGGGTCTAATCGGAGCTGTAGCCACCGGCCTACACCACAGCCACAGCAACACAGGATCCGAGCCATGTCTGCGACCTACACCACAGCTCACGGCCACGGCAGATCCTTAACCCACTGATGGAGGCCAGGGATCAAACCCACAACGTCATGGTTCCTAGTCAGGTTCGTTAACCCCTGAGCCATGACAGGAACTCCCAGGAAGATCTCTTTTGATCCAATACAGATAGTGAAACCGAGAGAGATGGAACTGTGGGCAGGGAGAACTTTTAGGTAGCAATTGAAACAATCTTAGTGAGAGAGGAAGGAGGCAGCAGATCTGGAGAGTGGACTTTTGTTTGGGCCAGAATGTTAAAGGAGGCACAGAGGGCCCCATAGCTAGTGAGGTGGTACCACTGATAATGTCTACGGTCCTAGGAAAATGCTAGGGAAGACAGCAGGGCTGCTTGGTCACCTGTCCTCTCTTTACCTAAAGAGTTTCATCTCACACTAAACCTCCTTCATTCCCTCTTTCCTCAGTATTTACTGAGTGCCTACTATGCACCAAGCACTATTCTTGATACCAGAGATACAGGCATTAGTAAAGAGACAAAAATTCCCTGTTCTTCTGGAGCATATATTCTAGTAGGGCAAGAGGTAGTAACAAACAAATATTATGTTGGGGAGTGACCAATGCTCTCATAAAAATAAAGTAAGATAAGGAAAAAGAGGGATAATGAGAAAGAACAGCAAAAAATGTGACCCCAGATTGCTGCTTAAAGAGTACTGTGTTTTGTTTTAGTGATTCCTGTAAGAATTAGTTCCTTCCTTTCATACCCCCAAGTCTTTAGAGTGAAAAATAACTAGCCCTTATAAGATATTAAAGGAAAACGAATCCCAGGTGGATTCCTACATATATAGAAAATAATTGTTTTTTGGCCATGACCACGGCATGTGGAAGTTCCTGGGCCAGGGATTGAACCCCTACCACAACAGTGACCTGAGCCACAGCAGTGACAATGCTGGATACTTAAACCACTGAGTGGCCAGGAAGCTCCTAGAAAGTATTTTTATTGAGATGTGGAGTTCCCATTGTGGCATAGGAAATGAATCCGACTAGTAACCATGAGGTTTCGGGTTCAATCCCTGGCCTCGCTCAGTGGGTTAAGGATTGGTCGTTGCCGCGAGCTGTTGTGTAGGTCACAAATGCAGCTCAGATCCTGCGTTGCCGTGGCTGTGGTGTAGGCCAACAGCTGTAGCTCCAATTCTACCCGTAGCCTGGGAACCTCCATATGCAGCAGGTGTGGCCCTAAAAAGGAAAGAAAAATTAGTTTTATTGAGGTGTATTTTGTATTTGATGAGAGAGACTGATTGCTAGGCTTTAAAGAAGATCTCTTGGAAGAGCCTTGAAAACTTTATGCTAAGTGAGGGAATCCATACGCAAAAGGCTACATGTTGTATGGTTCCATGTATATGACATGTCCAGAATAGGCCTATCCATAGAGACAGAAATTAGATTAGTGGTTTCTGGACGCTGGGGTCAGGAGGAAATGGGAAATGACTCCAGTGGGCGTGGGGTTTTTTTTAGGGGGATGAGAATGTTCAGAAATAGATAGTGATGATGGTTACACAACCTTGTGAATATATGAAAAAAACACTCAATTGTACAATTTAAAATGGAGATACAATGTTGATTATATCTCAAACATATTTTAAATGATTGGGAAAAAGGACTCTTCCCCAGTGCCACCTTCAAAAAAATGTCAAGAAGAATAGAATATAGTCAGAGTCAAGGCTGAGTCATAAAAATTACTTTGGCTAAAGAAGATATAAATTGATTTGCATGCAGAGTTATACAAATAGCATACAAATTAGACAACTGTTGGGTTCAACCAGCAAATGTTCCTGAACAAATTATTTTTTCCAAAGCTCAAAGACTTCCTACCTTTCTGAATTTCTAAACGTACTTTCTTTTTTGTTTGTTTGTTTCTTTTGTTTTGTTTTTTGTCGCCATTTCTTGGGGCGCTCCCGCAGCATATGGAGGTTCCTAGGCTAGGGGTCAAATCGGAGCCATAGCTGCCAGCCTACACTACAGCCACAGCAACTTGGGATCCAAGCCGCATCTGCGACCTACACCACAGCTCAAGGATCCTTAACCCACTGAGCAAGGCCAGGGATCAAACCTGCAACCTCATGGTTCCTAGTCGGATTCGTTAACCACTGAGCCACAACGGGAACTCCTAAACATACTTTCTATAGGCATTAAGACCTATATTTTGTTTCTTTTCGTCTTTTTTTTTTTTTTTAAAGCTGCACCAGGCTAGGGGTTGAATTGGAGCTGTAGCCACTGTGTCTGTGACCTACACCACAGCTCACAGCAATGCTAGATCCTTAACCCGCTGTGCAAGGCCAGGGATTGGACCCGCATCCTCATCAATACTAGTTGGGTTCGTTAACTGCTGAGCTACTATGGGAACTCCTATATTTTCTTTCTTAATCAGTTAAGGATCTTTGGTTCCAAGCAATAGACACCAAGTAACTTAAATGCAGGGAATGGTTTTTGAAGGATTTGGGGAATTCACGGAGTCAAAGACAGACTTCATCATCTCATTAATAAGACCCCAGATCAATAAGAAGACCCCAGGAGAGCAGAGCCAGGGCAGCCCCAAGCATCTCAGCAGCAGACCTTCTTCACAGTGCACTACTGCGAGTGGCATCAGCTTCTAGTACCATCCATCCCAGTATGTCTGCACTTTGTATGCAGCCTGTGAAACATGACGTCTGATTGGCCTAACTTGAATCACATGTCCAATAACATACAAAGTATTATCAAAAAATCACATGATCTCAAGTTTTGAAAAGGTTTTAATATGTGCAAACCTAAACTCCATAGTGTGACATGAATGGAAAAGCATAGCTGTTGAGAATTCAATGATTTTGAAAACCTGCTTCCTTTTTATAATGCTTCTTGTTGGTAAGGCTTGGTAATCCTTCCATCAGGACTCTTACTGGGTAAAGTGTTGAGAATCAAATTGCTCTTTGTGCTTCCAAGTAAATTACCTTTTCACCACTTTCCCCTGCCTGGTAACTTGGTGATTGGTTGGGAGAACTGAGCAAGTGAGGCTTAGGGAGCTTCAGTCTTCACACTTTATCAGTAAGAGCCATAAAAGATGGGCCACAGAGGCATAACTGCTTAGAAGTATTGTTATGGACTCCTACTTCTCCTCTAAGGAAAAAAAGTACTGCATAGAATTTATTTTATTTTTATTTTGTCTTTTTAGGGATACACCTATGGCACATGCAAGTACCCCAGGGTAGGGGTGGAATTGGAGCTGTAGCTGCTGGCCCATACCACAGCCACAGCAACGCTAGATCCGAGCCCCATCTGTGACCTACACCACAGCTCACGGCAACACCAGATCCTTAACCCACTGATTGAGGCCAGGGATGGAACCCACATCCTTATGGATCCTGGTCAGGTTCGTCACCTCTGAGCCACATCGGGAACTCCTGCACAGAGTTTAGGAAAAGAATTAGTATCAGAGTTTGGATTGTGTGCGGCTCAGCCGGTTAAGAACCTGACTAGGATCCATGAGGATGCAAGGTTCCATCCCTAGCTTTGATCAGTGGATTAAGGATCTGGCATTGCTGAAAGCTGCAGCATAAGTTGCAGATGCAGCTCCATTCAACCCCTTGCCTGGGAACTTCCATATGCCACAGGTGTAGCCCTTAAATAAATAAATTTTTAAAAAGACAGTCTGAGGAAAACCAACTAAAAATTAGGCAATTATAAATAACTGAATTCTCAGGAATTCCCATCGTGGCTCAGTGGTAACAAACCCAACTAGCATCCACGAGAATGTGGGTTCGATCCCTGGCCTCACTCAGTGGTTTAAGGGTCCAGCATTGCTGTGAGCTGTGGTTTAGGTCACAGATATGGCTCAGATCCCTCATTGCTGTGGAGTAGGTTAACAGCTACTGAATTGATCCCTAGCCTGGGAACTTCCCTTATGTCACAGGTGTGGCCCTGAAAAAGCAAAAAAAAAAAAAAAACGGAATTTTTCTTCCAGGTTTATTGATACATACCTGACATACAGTACTGTATAAATTTAAGGTGTGCTGCATAATGAATTGATTTACATACATGGTGAAATGATAATCACAGTAAGTTTTGTGAACAAACCATCATCTCATGTAGATACAAAATTAAAGAAATGTATAGAGTTCTCTTGTGGCTCAGCAGGTTAAGTATCTGGTATTGTCACTGCAGCGGCATGGGTCACTGCTGTGCCATGGGTCTGATTCCTGGCCTGGTAATTTTTGCATGCCAAGGGTACCGCCAAAAAAAAAATGTGAAAATAAGAAATAGAAAAAAAATATTCTTCCTTGTGATGAGAACTCAGGAATTACTGTCTTAACAATTTTCTTGTATAACATAACAGCAATTTAAATTATGTTTATCAGGTCGTACATCCCTAGGACTTATTTATCTTATAACTGGAAGTTTGTACTTTTTGACTGCCTTCATCCAGTTCCCCCTCCCAAACCCCCAGCTTCTGAAAACCAAAAATCTGAACTCTTTTCTCTGAGTTTGTTTTTAAAGTATAATTATCCTACAACACTATGTTAATTCCTGCTATATGACATAGTAATTCAATGTTTCTATACATTTCAAAATGATCACCAAGGTAAGTCTAGTTACAATATGTCACCATCCAAAGATAGTACGTATTTATTTACTCTCTTCCCCACATTGTACATTTTATACCCACCACTCATAAATCTCCCTCACCTATTTTTTCTATCCTCCTTCCCTCCCCTTGCCTCTGGCAGTCACCTGTTTATTCTCTGTACCTATAACTCTATCTGTTTTATTATGCTTGTTCTTTTTTTTTTTAGTCTACCCCCTTGGCATACAGAGGCTCCCAGACCAGGGGTTGAGTTGGAGCTATAGACACTGGCCTACGCCACAGCCACAGCAATGCCAGATCTGATCCCCATCTGCAACCTACACCAGAGCTCACAGCAACACCAGATCCTTAACCCACTGAGCGAGGCCAGGGATCAAACCAGTATCCTCATGGATGTTAGTCAGATTTGTTTTTGCTGAGCCATGGTGGAAACTCCTGTTTTGGTTTTTAGAGTCTACATGTAAGTGAAATCACACAGCATTTCTCCGTCTGACATTTCACTCAACGTAATACTCTCTAGGCCCATTCATATTGTCACAAATGGCAAGATTTCATTCTTTTTTTATTGCGGAGGAATATTTCATTGTGTATATATACTACATCGTCTCATCCATTTGTCTCTTAATGGGCACTTGGTTTCCTTCCATATCTTGGCTATTGAAAATAGTGCTTCAGTGAACATAGGGGTGCATATGTCTTTTTGAATTAGTGTTTTCATTTTCTTCGGATAAATAGCTAGGAGTGGATTGCTGGATAACTTGGTTGTTCTATGTTAATTTTTTTGAGGAACCTCCATACTGTTTTCCATGATGGCTGCACCGATTTATATTTCCACCAACAGTGCACAAGTGTTCCCTTTCCTCCACAGTCTCGCCGACACTTACTAGGTGTTACATACGTGTGTGTATGTAAACAAAATAACCATTCTGACAGGTATGAGGTGAAATCTCATTGTGGTTTGGATTTGCATTTCCCTGATGAATAGTGATGCTGAGCATCTTTTCAAGTGTCTGTTGGCCATGTCTGTTCCTTCTTTGGAGAAATTTATCTTCAGATACTTTGCCCATTAAAAATTTTTTTTTTATGTTGACTTGTATGAGTTCTTTGCATATTTTGGATACTAAGCTCTTTTGTATATATAGTTTGCAAATATCTTCTCCCATTCAGTAGGTGGCCTTTTCATTTTGTTGATATTTTCCCTTGCTGTACTAAAGTTTCTTGGTTGGATGTGGTCCCACTTACTTATTTTTGCTTCTGTTTCCCTTGCCTGAGGAGCTATCCAAAAAACACTAAGACCCATCGATGTCAAAGCGCTTACTGCTTATGCTTTCTTCTACTTTTCTGGTTTCAGGTCTTATTTATGTCTTTAATCCATTTCGAATTTATTTTTGTTCTTGTTGTGAAAGAGGAGTATATTTGATTATTTTGCGTGTATCTGTCTAGTTTTTCAAACACTCTTTATTGAAGGGGCTATAGTTTCCCCATTGTATACTCTTGCCTATTTGTCATTGATTAATTTCCCACATAAGTGTGGGTTTATCTTCAGGCTCTGTTCTATTCCATTGATCCATGTGTCTATTTTTGTGCCACTACCATACCGGATTTTTTTTTCTTTTACCATACTGTGTTTTTTTAATTGATTGAAGTATGATTGATTTACAATATTGTGTTAGTTTCTGGTGTACAACAAAGTAGTTCAGTATCTATATATTTTCATATAATATATATATTCTTTTTCATTTTGGATTATTACAAGATATGGAATATAGTTCCCTGTGCCATACATTATCATTGAATTTTTCATTTTGTTTCAAGTCTAGCACCTCCTTTAGTCATATCTTTGAAATCTTTTTTTACCAAGCTAAACTATATCCAGCTTTATCAAAGATACTTTTCATAAACAATCATAGTATTTCAGGCAGGACATGGGCAGACAATCATTAACAGTATACAGCAAGTTTCAAACTCCCTTTTTCGATGGACTACCAAAATCAGAAAGCCACTATAAAACCCATGAAGTCGTCAAGTAATGCCCTGAACAGGGAAAGGTTAGAGTGAGGGTTGACATCTCACATTTAGCATATTGTTTAACAGCCTTTCTCAACCTGACCCTTACTTTCAGGAAATGGAAATGAAAATGGTAGAATGATCAATCTGAAGATCCACAATCTAAAAAGGGAACCGCTGATCTTTTGAGGGATGCCATCTCAATGGTGACACTGGAAGGTCCAAATTGCCTGACATTCTGGTAACCAATTTTGTAAGATCAAGTCCCAGTAGGTCTCTCTGGGCTTAAGGGAGTCAAGCCTATGCTGAAGGTGGAGAGGGAGAAGAGGGCATAAAAAACTAATTTTAGTTTTCCACACCACAAGGCACTTGTGCCAAGATGGCTAATGTGTGTCAACATCAAGGAATCCCTCCTTCCTGGGAACCAAAAGGAATTCTGAAAACTAGATGGAAAAGGTTTTTTTCCCTGTGCCAATCCAGCTTCAGAGACATTCTGTTAGTGACATGTGCCCTTCCCCCAAAACAGCAATGAAGTGTTCTGTGTGCTAACAACATAGCTTAGAAAAAAAAGTAAAACAAAATTCCGCACTTTTATAAAACTTGATAAAAAACAGTATTTCAAACTGTGCAGTCACCAGAGGTACAGTTATCAAAAGTGCACACACTTCACTTGGCACCTCCAGCACCTTCAGCTCTCCGTGCCTGGTCTGTTTTGGCGTCTCCATTTTCTGAGGGTTATTCCCATCCTTGCCAGCATCAGCTTGCCCCTTTACCCCTTTGGGTACCTTCTCTCCCTTCTTTGCAGGGGAACTCCAGGGTCCTCTTAATTCCAACTCACTATTCAATATTTTCCTCAGACATTGGATAAAGAGGCATCTTGACTCAATTTTCCCAAATAGAACTCTTAATTCCCCCCCACATCTGCTCCTTCCAGCATATTCCTCATTTCAAGTGGCCCGCACCCAGTTTACTCAGAGCAGAAGGACTAAAATAATTCCTGACTTCTCCTTTTTCCTACCCTACTTGCAATCCATCTGCCAACCCTGTAGCCTCTTCCTTCCTAATATATCCAGAATCCAAGTAGTTATACCATTTCACCACCTCTGGGCATCATCCTCTTCGATCATCCTCCCTGCCTCTGCTCTTGCCCCGTCTACTGGCTGTCCTCCATGCAGAGATCAGCATAATCTTTATAAAACATAACTCAGATTACAGCACTTTTCTGCCTGGAACCCTCTAATGGGTTCCCGTCGCATTTGAAATGAAATCCCACATCCTTTCTATGGAGCACAAGGCATCTACTCTAGCCCCTGGCAGCCTCTCCTCTGCTTGCCCACTCAGCTCCTGCTGCCCTGACCTCCTTGCTCTTCCCACTCAGAGCCTTTATGCCTGGTGCTCTTTGCTGGTTGTTCTCCAGGTAGTTGCATCGTTTATTCTCTCACATAATCACATCTCTAGACAGATGCCACCCCCTCAGTGGCCTTCCCTTTCTGCTCTATTGAGAAGAGCCCCTCTCACTCCCCACTCCTCACCCAGCTTTGTTTGGTTCATAGCACTAATCACTACTTGGCATCTTATGTGTCTACCAGTTTATTATCTGATTCCCCCAGTGAAGGCAGGGACATTGTCCTTTTTGTCCATTCCTGCATCCCAGTGCCTAGGAGAGTGGCTAGAAAAATTGTAGACTTAAATAAATATTTTTTGGCAGAGTGAATGAATACTCACCAATCCTTCCAATAGGAATGTCAAACCTGTTTTTACTTTGCTTTGTTCCTTTCACTTATCAACAAAGTCTTTGTCTCAGCCCTTGGCAAGGCCCCAGGCTTTTATACAAGGCAGGAATTTCCCAATTAAAAAATAAATATTTGAGACATACAGGAAAAGAATATCCACTGAAATCATACCTTTTCACAGAACTAATTCCATGAATCTTGACAACAATCAATCCTATGAGATGATGTTGCTGTTTTACATATAAGGAAACTGAGCCTTCAAAGAGATCACACATCTAAGGGGTGGGGCTGAGGTTTGAACCCAGGCATCTTGACTCACAGTCCAAAATGGAGAACAGGAGGTGTCATTGGCAGCGTTGGGATATAATCCATGGGTAGATAGGGTGGAAAATTGTTTCCTCTTCGTTTTTCTGTAAATGCAAATTTTTAGGATTCCTACGGGAGAGCATTTTGGAGGTGTCTACCTATTCTTCGGACACATATCCCTTTTCCAATCTCTAATTAACTGAAAGAGTTGCTGTCTGGAAAAATATTGGGATATTGCATTAAGGTTAAGTGGTAAGTGCTTGAAAGGGCAGTTGGAATCTCTTTGCTTTCATTTAGTCAATATTTGGTCACCACAAGGCCATATTTAGTTTGAGGGAGCAAATCAGGAATTGTGTGCTTGGTTTGAGTTGTTTGTAAAAGTCTTTCAGTTCCAGTCAGTTCAATCCCTAGAACAATGGTATAACTGGTATAGTTTAAACATTTGACCTCTCACTACAATCAACCAAATAAAGTGGAACAGACTGCATCCCACAACTAGATAGTATCTCTTCAGTTTACAAAGTACTCTTGCAAAAAGATTCTCACATCACTTCATGAGTAATGAGGAACTGAAACAGTGAGGACAATGGTTTGGGGGTGGATGTCTAAAGAAATGAGATTAACAACTTTAATATGTGAGTGAACACTGCACAGAGGAATTACTTGCCCATTTAATTGACTACTTGTAGAACTTCTGTAATTAAATGAAATGCAGACTGAGTGGCTTCTGCTGCTTGAAATGGTAATTAGGATTCCTTTGGGTGAAGTGCTCACTTGCACACGTGTGTGTGAATGGGTGTCCTTGTATGTGGTGACCTATCCAGGAAAATAAGAGAAAACTAACAAACTACATAGAACAAACATCTAATTTGAAGTCAAAGAGACTTTTGGGAGAAATTTGTCTATGATTTTATTTATTTACTAAGAGACTTGGGCCCTTGGCCTAGATATTTAATTTATTTAAGAACTACTCCTGGAAGTTCCTGTCGTGGTGCAGTGGAAACGAATCTGACTAGGAACCATGAGGATGTGGGTTCAATCCCTGACCTCCCTCACTGGGTACAGGAGCCAGCATTGCCATGAGCTGTGGTGTAGGTGGCAGATACAGCTCAGATCCTGTGTTGCTGCGGCTGTGGCGTAGGCTGGTAGCTGTAGCTCCGATTAGACCCCTAGCCTGGGAACTTCCATATGCTATGGGTACGTCCCTTAAAAAAAAAAAAAAGAAAGAAAAAAAGAACTACTCTCCTCATCTACAAAATGGGAATGGGAATACTTATCTCACAGCGTGATTGTTGTGTCTAGTATAAAGAAGACCACTCAGTAAATGTGTAGTGAATTAAAAATTATTTTCATTTGTTACCATCCATGTTAACAAATTATTGTAAAGTCAGTAGTTCATTTGGATTGCTTTCAATGCTTATTCGAGTATTCTTAATATAATTTACTTATTATATTTGAACATGAATTCATTCCTAAGGTATATCTTGGGATATGTAAGAAATCAAAAAGAAATATTAACTTAAAGACAGGGATAAACAGGAGCCACATAACAAATTAAATAAATGTGGCCTATACCCTTCTCTGATATGTAGCTCATAAGGGTGAAAATGATCAGGCCTGGATAGTTACTCCACTGGAAGCATCCTCGCTTTGGTAGCTGTAGGAACGCTATAGGAGCCCATGTTCTGTTTACTGCACAGCAGATAAAAACTTCAAACTTCTCCAGTGCACTCAGAGCTCAGTTAAGTAGATTCTCAAGTCTACAAGCAAAGCAAAGTGAACAAAAAGATCCATTGATCTAGTCAATGATAATATTTTAAGCACTTGCTTCTTATGGCAACAGCTGAGGAGGGGTAAGTTGGTAAACATCAAAACCATGAGGAGTGCAGTGGTTTGGGAAGCGGATCTGAAGACAGCGTTACCACTAAAAATCAGGCAAAACGTCCTAGGAGACTGCAATAGCATCCCAAGTTGTCATAAACATTTGACATGTATTCGTCTCATCTTAATTAGAAATGGGAACTACTTCACAGGACCATATGGAAGTTCCTGGGCCAGGGAGTGACTCTGAGCAGCAGCTATGACCTACGATGCAGCTGGGGCAACACCAGATCCCTTAACCCACTGCAGCTGGGCTGGGAACTGAACTCACATCTCCACAGTAGCCCACGATGCTGCAGTCGAATTCTTAATCCACTGTGCCACAGTGGGAACTCCAAACATCTTTAATTTTGATGTAGAAAAAATTATATTTTTCCTTTTGTTGCTAAGTTTCCTCTTTTCAGGAAAGTCAATAATAACATACAATTCATAGGATTATCATGAAGATTAAATAAATACATGTGAATATATGCAAAGGGATTGGGACAATACTTGCCACAAAAGAAGCATTCAATAAATATTAGATGTTTGTGTGTCAAAGAACACTATCAAGAGAGTGAAAAGGCTACTCACAGACGGGGAGTAAATATTTGCAAAGCATATATCCAATAAAGGATTAATATCTGGACTATATAAAGAACTCTTAAAACTCATTAACAAAGTATACAAATAGCTCAATTCAAAAAATAGGCAAAGGATGTGAGCAGACACCATATGTCCTAATTCTGTCCCTCTGACCAAGGTTCTTTGTAATAAATTTAGACTGAGGTTTCATCCCTGGGGTAAAGATCTGGTGTTGCCACAAGCTGTGGCATAGGTCACAGATGCAGCTCTGATCTGGTGTTGCTGTGGCTGTGGCATAGGCTGGCAGCTGCAGCTCTGATTCAACTCCTAACCTGGAAAATTCCATATGCCACAGGTGTGGCCTGAAATTCTTAGACCTCCCCTTTCCTATACTGCACATTCATTACATCAGCAAGTCCTACTGGCTCTACCTTCAACATATATCCAGAATTTGATTGCCCCTCATTTCCTTCACCGCCGCCAACCCTCATCCCTCACAAAGATTTCTGCGGTAGCCAACAAGTCTCCCTTCTCCCCATCCCTGTCAGACGTCCACACTGAAGAATGCTTTTTAAACTTAATAACCCTCTAACAATCTAAGCCAAATCATGTCACTCCACGGCTTAAAACCCTCCAATGGCTTCCTAAGCCAAAGTAAAAGCCTTATTCATTCCCAGGCCCTCCTTGACTGGCCAGGTGCCTTTCTTACTGGACTCCAGCCATACTTACTTAGCTTCTGTTCCTGCCTCAAGGCCCTTTCACTTACTGCTTTTGCAGTATTTGTGTTTGTACCTATGTGTGTGCTGGTTCCCTCGCTCCCCTCATACCTGACCATCCTATATAGAAAAGTACTCTGCATCCTTCATATCTCTCCTGGCTTCATTTGCGAGGGGCTGACCCACCCAACATGTGAAGTCTGACTCCCCTGTAGTATTCAGTGAAGGCAGAAGCTTTGTTTTGTTCACCGCTCTGTCTTCAGCGCTGAGAACAGAGCCTGGCATGCAGCACTCACTCAGACTAAATGGCCGTTACCGCTTCAGTTTAAAAAAGAAGAAGAAGAAGAAAAAAAAAAAAGGTGTTGGGAGGGTGTGCAACTTAAAGAGTTTTAATGAATATAGAATATGTGATAGATAAAAATTCTTCAAAGCATGGAGCCTATGGGGAAAATAACATCAGGGGTCCTCAGTAAAATTCTGAGAACCTCTGCATTAGATAGTCTGGGTTTTGAAGTTCAAATGCAATTCAAACTCAACATGATTTCAGTACAAGAAACTTTTGAATTCTGGTATTATGTCTAGTCATACTATGGCCTCTGGACATACACAAATTTTTTTTTGTCTTTTTGCCATTTTTCTTGGGCCGCTCCTGCGGCATATGGAGGTTCCCAGGCTAGGGGTCCAATCGGAGCCGTAGCCACCAGCCTACCCCAGAGCTACAGCAATGCGGGATCCAAGCTGCGTCTGCAACCTACACCACAGCTCACGGCAATGCCACGCCGGATCCTTAACCCACTGAGCAAGGCCAGGGACTGAACCCGCAACCTCATGGTTCCTGTCGGATTCCTTAACCACTGCGCCACGACGGGAACTCCCTGGACATAAACAGATTTAAGGTTTTTCTCTAATGTTTGCATTTTGACCCGTTTATTTCCACAAGGACAGAAGATTGCCTCCTTTCCTCCAGGCCCCAGCTTCAACCTACGAGGTGATGACTTACACAAATAAATATAATCCCCAAATAACAACAAAACCGTGCACATTTACAGCTCATTGATTTCTTAAGCTACATTTTTTTTTCCTATTTACAAGTGTTTCACATTTATCCTGGTGAAAAAATTGGCTAAAAGTTACCCATATGTCTCTGTTTAAGAGGATTATGACTGTTCAATTCTTTAGATCTTATAAAATATTCGCATACATACTGTACATAGTAAACTTGTCACTGATTATAATTAATCATGTATCAAAGCTTAATCTTCTAAATTCAGGCAAGATAAGTTGCTTCATGGCTAATAGCCAGGCATGGGCATTAAAGAATAAAGCATTTCAGATCAAAGAACCACACCAAACTCTGTTTCAGCCAGGATTGGCTAGAGATGGTCCTAGAGGAAACAAGAGATTCTTTTTTTTTTTTTTTTTTTTGCTGAAGTGAAGATAAGCCAGTAAACTCTTTTCCCAGAGAAAACGCTGCAATCAGACATCCCTTCATGATGAAAAGATTGCTAACTAAGGGGAAAGAAGTAACATGTAATTATAGAGAACTACTTTTGAATTCTTATACTCCCCTATGAAGTACTTGGATTGCTTTAAAATATAAGGTATACTTAGTTCTTAGCAGGTTATGTTCTGTGCTGGAACCAGCTACATTGTTTTAAAACTGCTATTTCCCTCCCCTGCCACCTCTTCTTATCCTTTCTAATCTCTAAATTTGAACAGTTTTCAAGACGTTCATCTGGGCCTAAATATAAGCTCTCTTGCACCCTGGAACAGATGACAGATTGACTTTCATAGTAAAGTTATAGCTCTTTATTAAGAAATAGAAAATCTGAGAATTTTACTACTGGAAGAGGATTTTAGAGGTCTAGTCCAATTGATAATTCACAATTGTTGGGTTTTTTTTTTTTTTTCCTATAGAGGAAACTGTGGATCATTATGGTTAAGTGATTTGCTTGAGATTTAGAGAAGTAGTTTTGTCCATAATCCAACTCTACTGACTTCCAAATTCAGGGCTCTACTTTATCCTAGAGGCTAGCTATAAAATGAAATGTATGCACAAGCAGTTTAACATAATGGTGAAGAACAGATGTTGGTGTTTTTTAGAATTGATTGGGATACTGGTTCTGCCACTTCATGTGTATGACTTTGAGTGAGAAAACTATTGAGCCTGTTTCTTGTCTTTTTTAATGACCGATCCCACGGCATATGGAAATTCCCAGGCTAGGGATCAAATCAGAGCTGAGGTTGCCAGCCTACACCACAGCCACAGCAACGCCAGATCTGAGATGCGCCTGCGATCTATGCCGCAGCTCACGGCAACACCAGGTACTTTAACCGACCAAGCGAGACCAGGGATTGAACCCATATCCCTATGAGTACTAGTCAGATTCTTAACTAGCTGAGCCACAACAGGAACTCCCCTGAGTCTATTTATCTTTAAACAGTTTATTCAGGTTCTAGGAACGTGTTTGATACCTAATATTATTTTGTATATAAAAATAAACATTTTCTTGAGGGACACATTTAAGATCGCACTTCAAATAAATAGGACTAATTTTCATATGATCAGATTCTGAAAGTGTTTTATTAATTTTTACAGATGTACCTTCGGGGAAAATTGCTATTTGCCAATTTTATTTTCAATGGTTATAACACATCTGCTAAGGACCTTCAAAAGCAAATTGTGAAAACAAAGAATGATTATCATATGGAATATTTCCTACCCAATGACTTCAGAATCCTCTAACTATATAAAATCTACCTTATCTCACAATTTTAATTAACAAATCCCAGACAAGCGTCAGATTTCAAGAACTGCCTTTACAAATACTTATTCCTTGCCTCAAATCTTTTCTGCAAAGAGGCAGCTTATTTATTTAAAATAAAAGTTCAGTTCAAGGATGGCCACTTTCTCTTTAACGGGCATTCAGTTTGCAGAATCACTGTGGAATTACCATGAATGTTCCCAAGACTATAGCTAAGCTTAGAAAAGTTTAAAACGAATCATTCATTCCTTTGCAAAGGACAAGTATGGTCCATTGGATGTTAACTCCCTTCTTAGTTCGGTATGTCTTTTCTGTCAAGGAGGTCATATAAGTCAACAGATATCACAGGATTAGAATGTATCCAATGGTTGACAGTCACAGAGAATGATGACAATGGAGCTTTTAAACCTAATCTGAATCTGCTGTTTTCACTCCGATAAATTATCATGTCAGGCACTTGAAGAGAAAACAAACAAAACTTGGACTAATGAATCCAAGTCTTTCCTAGACAACTGCTATCTTTTGTGGGTATGTTAACAAATTTTGAAAACTGTAGTAGAAAATAGGGACAGAAGGAAGAGAAAAGGAAGTTTTATCTTTTGGCTAATTCATGTTGCAAACATTAGAATTAAAAAGGTACAAAATATAAAGAAGTACAGATTTTATTGGAGACTTCTTAAGCTTAGAAGGAATAACAACATAGATATGTGCAAACCTATCTTGGGTTTTTGTAAAATCTTTTGAAACAGTTGACAGAAATGCAATATGATGAAATACATAAAGAAATTACTGTTTTTTAAAAGGGTTATACTCTCAAGTCATCAGGTAGGGTTAAAAATGTACAGTTTTACTACATAAAACATAAAGTATCAAAAAGTAAAAACTAAAACATTTCTGAAAGAATATTCTCAAATGATATTTAAAAAATATGGCATAACACTCAAAGTATCTAAAGTGAAGGGAGACTTTAGAAACTTACTGTGTAAACAAGCCTGAACTCTGTAGGACCGTATACAAATTCTTATTTTTAGTGTTCAAAGAGAGTACGAAGGCCCCCGGCAACTGAGGACACTTGTTGCACATAAGTATAAGATGGGCTATGTCAAGAAATATAGTCAACTGCGCTCACAGATGAGTGCACTAATACAAGAATGCTGATGTTAGAACCTTTTCATGTTTGGGTAAATAGAAAATGTCATAAATTCTGGAAGAAACGGAAAATAAGGCTCACCTATTCTATGTAGTTCATTAGAGAAAAATAAATGAGAAGACTTGAGGCTTAAATTATGAGTGAATTTACAAGACAATAAAGGCATTTAAATCATTTAGCTTTGAAAAGGAATCAAAATCCAAAATTATCAGATCCAAAATCTACTGTTTAATCAAAAAACATATATATACATAGTAATATATATAGTGTTTTGATCTATGCAAATACAAAAACATTATGTAAAAAGAAAAACGTGGAGAGGTAAGTGCAAACCTAAGGTTACACTTTAAAAGGCAAAAATAATAGAGTCCATGGGATGAAGCATCTATGTAATGAATGTAGCAGAGAACTAATCCCAGGGTTGAGTTTTTTACAATGAGCCTCAACAAGCTCACAGTCCTGTGTTAAAGGATGCCCCACTGATCTAATTTTTCTGATGTGACAAGGCTTGGAAGAACAACACAGTTTGGGGCTCCTTTCACACAGAGTCCTTGATTAGTCTACAGTTATTTCAAACATGGTCTAAATCTGATGAAATGCCAGTATCACCAAAAGTATATATTTTCACTGTGTACAATAACCTTTGGATTTGGGGTCTTTTCAGTGCCTTTTCAGAAGACTTGTCCTCCAAATTAAAGAAAAACATGTATATAACTACAGTGATGTCAGAGTTATGATGTGAGACCATTAGGTGAATCACCTAGGTCAGATTATTTTAAAAATCTAGAGCAGCAGAGAACAAAAATAAACTTGCTAAAAACCTTACAAAACACTTTTGTAAAATATGAGGTATCAAGTCATTTCCACTCTCATCCTAGCTTTTCATCAACCTAGCAAATTCTAAGATAGAGCCTACAATGAGTCAACGAGGGGCAGTGTATCTACAAATGATGCTAAGGTTCTTCCCAGATCTGAACCTCAAAAAGCAAGCTGAAAGCAATATGCTAAGTTCAGTAGCAGATTAAAAGGGCAATCAAGAGTTTCCAAAAAATAAGAGTTTAGAATCACTTGGCAATGTAGTCTGAAAGCAAAGATTAATACTTTTCTGAAACTATGAAAAACTAGTTAAAAATTATATATATATATATTTGTGTGTGCGTGTGCACACGTGTGCACTTTTTAGGGCCACACCCATGGCATATGGATGTTCCCAGGCTAGGGGGCCGAATCAGAGATACAGCTACTGGCCTACACCACAGCCAAAGCAAGGCAGGATCCGAGCTGCGTCTGCGACCTAAGCCACAGCTCACAGCAACACCAGATCTTTAACCCACCGAGGAAGGCCAGGGATCAAACTTGCAACCTCATGGTTCCTAGTTGGTTTCATTTCCGCTGTGCCACAATGGGGACTCCTAGTTAAAAATAATATTAAAAACACTGATAAAAATAATATTGTTGAGTAGAAAGTCCTTGAGAAAAACAAAAACAGAAATTATTAATTTGGGGGAGAATTTATTTTTGGTGGCTAAGTTCTTTAACTTAAAAATAGAGACCTAATAATAAAGGTTTCAAGAACAATTCTCACTGGCAATTATTAATAACCATATTTATTACACACCACATTTCTATTGCAGTAAATTACTATAATGTCAAAGTCTGATAAGACTTTATCTTATTGTCCACTGTCATCCTTCTATTTTAGAAGAATTAACCAACCACTTCTTGCTAACACAGAGACACAGATACAGAAGAACGCAGGATGTCTTGCCAGCCTCAGGTAATCTTCGGTCTTCGTCCTCTTGATATTCCAGGAATGATGCGCGAGTTTAGGTTGGTTCTAGGATAGGCCCAGGGGCCTGGTTTGATCTGGGATCCCTGGGACCATACCTAGAACAAACCCAAACAAACCAAACTCCTTGGGATTGCTTTCAGCTCAGGTAGACTTCTGGGCTTTTCACTCGTATGGACCTCCAGGGCTGTACCAGGACCATAAGCCAGTCTTTAAAGGAGTGGGAAAAACATATCTGGAATTTTCTATACATTGCCAGATGCTAGTACTGTGCCCGAGTAAGCATTATTTAAGTCATAGCATGAATAAAAGGTACAGGTTGGTGAAATAAAAATGCAGAAAATACTGAGATTTAGAAATGGAATTATTTTAGGAGTTCCCGTTGTGGCTCAGCGGTTAACGAACCCAACTAGCATACACGAGGACTTGGATTCAATTCCTGGCCTCGTTCAATGGGTTAAGGATCTGATGTTGCCCTGAGCTGTGGTGTAGGTTGCACACGTGGCTCAGAACCCGCGTTGCTGTGGTGTAGGCCGGCAGCTACAGCTCCAATTGGACCCCTAGCCTGGGAACCTCCATATGCCGTGGGTTCGGCCCTAAAAGCCAAAAAGACAAAAAAGAAAAGAAAAGAAATGGAACTAATTTAGATTTACTTGGTAGGGGGAAAAGAATATGTAGTTTCTTGGGATATTATAAAAGGATAAACTGGTAGAAGACACATTCAGTTTTTAAAAATATGTTCAATGATAAAGTAATTTGTTGGTAGCTTTAAGAAATGCTACAAAAGTGAAAAATATCAAGTCCAATATAGTAAAATTATCCCTTGTTTTTAGAAGCTCTTAAAATATAAATGAGAGGGTAAATGTATTTCTATAACATCTTAGAATATACTCTTTTAAAAATAAAATATTCCAACGTGTACACAACTTAAATGCTGCCCTATTACAATACTATGTTTGATACATGCCAAATGAAATTCAGTAAATGGGGTGCAACAATTTAATTGCTGATAGGTTAAAATATATCAAAATTTATAGGATTAAAACATACCATATATATTTTAATTTATCACACATTTTAGTATATGCATAAAATCAACTCCTTATTCACATTAGACTTTTGTATATGAATATATCAATTCATCCTCTTTTTGGTTTATAGCAATTACACTAAGTAGACTCACTTCCCTCTTACAACTATTCTTGAAGAGAATCTTTCTCCATATACCACCAACTCAAGTTTGGCTTCATGACTATTCTGTAATGGCAGTCTCAACTCAAAAAACTGGTTTGGATCATCTATTTTTTAATAAATGTTGTATCACAATTCCCTTTCAGTAACACGGATAACTGAAAGCTGACTTTGAGGCATGGCCATAAAATAAGCAGCCTGATTTTCTGATTACCTTGTATATTATGGAAAGATGAATCAACATATGATTACTAAAACAGAATCAGCCTAACTTGGTAAAACTAAGTTGGTTCAATGCTAATCCCAGACAAATACCCCTTCCTAGACAGATTTGAATTTTACTTGCAAATATCATAACATGCGAATTTAATGTTTATTTTTCACTTGAGAAAAATCATCATACTTGATGAACATATTATAATTTAAACATGCAAAATACATAATGACAGTGGGACTTCAGTCATTCAAATATCTGTCAATATCATCAGATCTAACACTAACTTTTGGCAAACTTTTAACATATATTTTTGAATGAAAATAATGTCTTAAAAATCTGCATAATCAAAGAATAAATTATTTGGCCTGTCTGGAGTCTAAAAACCTTATTACTTCTCAGTTCTCTATGGTATTAATAATGAAAATTTCCTTATTTTCCAGGGCTCAACCTACTTCATGTTTTGGAAATGAAGATACAGTTCTCTAAAAACAAAACCAGCATAACAAAAACAACCCAGCCAAAGAAATTATTAGCAGCATGTGGTATTTAATTCAAATAGAAAGCACTATAGAAAATGCTAATTCAAGTGGACTGGTTTTAATCAGAGCCAAAAAATTAGAGGAGTGAAATATATAGAAGGTAAATATATGGAAACAAAATGGTTCATTTTGTACACTAACAGCTCTTCTATTTTGAGAACAGCTATCTAATTTAATACACTTATTACTATTGTTTTGGCTACGTCCATCATGTGGAAGTCCCCAGGGCCAGGGATCTAACCTGCGCCACGGCAGCAACCTGAGCCACAGTAGTGACACCATCAGATCCTTAAGTTCTCTAGGAAAGTGGGATACCTAGAATGGCTCATTCCTCCAAATATTTATTTAGACAGTTCTTACTAAATAAGCCATGCATGTTTAGTCTCAAACCAATAGCTTTAGAACATATATCTTGGTGAGCAGAGTTGAATTCTATTTACAGTGCTTTAAGTTTTATGTATGTATACTATCCTAGAATAGTTAGCAAGAACAAACTATATAACATTTCCCTAAAATACACACAATGATCTGTATAAAGATGACAGTCAAATTTTCTTGTATAGCTGAATTCATTAATGGAGAGTCCTAGAAATATCACCATATAAAAACTAACTAAATACTTTAAATATATGGCAATAACACATTCAACCAAGTATTTTTTAGCAAATTCTTAGTAAAGAACTAATAAACAAACCAAAAAAAGTATGTTAAGCAGCCAAACAGGTACCACAAAGTCCATGCACTTTACTGACAGAAAAGCCCCTTAACCTTTGTTCAGTCTACTTACTCTTATTTCAGACACAGTTTAGCAAGCTTGGCAGTCTGGTTTCTCAGTCCACAGCAGATTAGAAGCAGCAAATTAGGGGCCTAATGCAGGAGGCAGGCATACAAGACAGCAGCAAAAAAGTGACAGCTGATTATAAGGTAAAATAGAGAAACTATGAAAAACAGACATAACTCAAAAAGCATAGCAATGCAAGGTCACATAGAAAGGGGCATTATATATCTCAGTAGCCCCTGAGGGTGATTTCTGTTTATCACCCATGACAGGAAGTTATGCTCTTAAAGATGACAAAGAAAAAATGGATAAGTAGAAATACTTAGACTATTTCTTATAAAATTGTTTAAAAATTAATGATTAAATGGATTTGCCTCAGTTAATTGAAAATTTAACTTATGCAATTAAGTTACCTGTCAATGATGACATGAATGGGAGTTCCCATCATAGCTCAGTGGAAATGAATCTGACTAGCATCCATGAGGAAGCAAGTTCAATCCCTGGCCTCGCTCAGTGGGTTAAGGATCCAGTGTTGCCATGAACTGTGGTGTAGGTTGCATACGTGGCTCAGATCTGGCATTGTTGTGGCTGTGGCATAGGCCAGCAGCTACAGCTCCGATTAGACCCCTAGCCTGGGAACCTCCATATGCCTTGGGTGTGGCCCTAAACAGAAAAAAAAAAAAAAAAAGATAACATGAATGAATTGTTATGATTCATTTCCCCCCATATTTTCTCTTCTAAAATATTCAAAGCTTCATTTTCTAACTCTAAATGTGATCTGCATAGATACATTCTTATAGACAGGATTCAAATCAATCTTCAAGCTTTCTCTGGTTTTACTCATGGCATATCTACTTTAGTTCAAATAATAAGTTAGCTGAGCTATATACCACCGTCTTACGGTATTTTTTTTTTTTTTTTTTGCTTTTTAGGGCCACACTTGTGGCACATGGGCGTTCTCAGGCTAGGGGCTGAATCAGAGCTACAGCTGCCAGCCACAGCCACAGCAATGCAGGATCCAAGCTGCACCTGCAATCTACACCACAGCTCACAGCAACACTGGCTCCCCAACCCACTGAGCAAGGCCAGGGACTGAACCCACATCCTCATGGTTACTAGTCAGATTCATTTCCACTGTGCCACAATGGGACCTCCCAGGTATTTAATTCTTGTTTTGTTTGGATATAGGAACAGTATACTATGATTAAACCAGATCAGTTGAACTTTTCTTCCCACATGATTTCCAATAATTTATCAAAATACTTCATATTTTACATTACTAATGGTATATTAGTAAAAGTCAGTCACCAGAGTGAGATGTGCTCTAGGGTTACTTCTGATTAACACTCCAATGACTTATAATGTTATGAAACAGAACTTGATCCCTTTTATGCTTTAACATTAAAAGCTTTACCATTTTTATTGCATGAATCAGAATATTACTATTTATTTTGCAGAAAAACTAAGTTTTTAATTTTTTGACCTATTATACTAACATATTTACTAACTGATTGATTACTAACACAACCAGATCTGTTTTCCAGCCTCAGAAGTTTTATTTCCTTTTTAACTATCCTGAGAAGTCAGAAATCACAAAAACATCGTTTAGCAATTCAGAGAATTTGAGTTTTTCTGGGAAAACTCCCCATGATATTATTATATTAGCTGCACCCACAGCTTTTATATTACTTAAAAAATGATTTTTTAGGGCTGCACCTGCAGTATATGGAAGTTTCCAGGCTAGGGGTTGAATCGGAGCTGCAGCTGCTGGCGTACACCACAGCCACAGCAACACCAGATCTCAGCTGCATCTCTGACCTACGTTGCAGCTTGCAGCAATGCTGGATCCTTAATTCACTGAATGAGGCCAGGGATTGAACCTGCATCCTCATGGACACTATGTCAAGCTCTTAACCCATTGAGCCACAACAAGAACTTCACTCATAGCTTTTCAATGATGGATCTAGGATTTAAACTCAGGCCTGTTTTTCTGTATTGAACTGTTAAAACCCATTTTCTTAAATTTCCTTGGTAATTTGCCTTAAATGTGTTTCTCTTGATTACTTGCCTCCAATAATTTCAGAAATCAAATCTGAGTCAATGCATCTGTTCCTAATGAAAATTATTCAGATGCTGTAAGTACAATTAATATAATGAGGACTTAATTTATGAAGTCAGATAATACAGACAAATTGTGAAAATAAGCAGCGGACTGCAAATCAAAGATTATCAAGAGTCTGGCCCTAGACAGGCCAGATATATAGCATTTTAGTGAAAGCTGAAAGAAAAAAAGGATTTAAGATATGATAACTGTCACCAGGAGTTCCCGTCGTGGCGCAGTGGTTAACGAATACGACTAGGAACCATGAGGTTGCGGGTTCGGTCCCTGCCCTTGCTCAGCGGGTTAATGATCCGGTGTTGCCGTGAGCTGTGGTATAGGTTGCAGACGCGGCTCGGATCCCACGTTGCTGTGGCTCTGGTGTAGGCTGGCAGCTACAGCTCCGATTCGACCCCTAGCCTGGGAACCTCCATATGCCGCAGGAGCGGCCCAAAGAAATAGCAAAAAGACAATAAATAAATAAATAAATAAATACATAAATAAAATAAAATAAAAAAGATATGATAACTGTCACCACATCACTCATTGCCATGACTTTCCTAACAATAGGCAAAGGATAAAAACCTTGTCTTCAAGAGTGACCTTAGTGCCTCTTTCATGCATTCTTATGTTAAGTACTAGGTTTAAAATAAACTATGGAAATATTTATATTAAAAGCTGTCAGAATATTACTCCTTACAAGAATTCTTGCTAAATTTGGAGAGCATGATTCTAAGTTTTCCCCATAAAATATGTTTCCCAGAGGGCTTCTTTTGGACATTGGTTGGCATCTATTAAAACTAGTTACATCTACGTTAAAACTAGTCACTTTGTCTAAAACTCATAAGACAAAGTAAAATATTCTCATAAAAGTATAAGAATATCTACATTGACTTGTTTTATTTCCTAACATATTCATAGAAAGAAGAACAAAATCCTAGCAGAGGATACTCTTTCACCATACTATTTTACTAAGCAGAAACATCACCTAGGTCTCATTCCCAAATGACTGATTAAGAATAACTGAGCAGGAGTTCCTGTTGTGGCTCAGCAGTAACGAACCTGACTAGCATCCATGAGGACTCAGGTTCAATCCCTGGCCCTGCACAGTGGGTTATGGATCCAGGGTTGCTGTGAGCTGTGATGTGGGTCGCATGGCTTGGATCTAGCATTGTGGGGACTGTGGCACAGGCCAGCAGCTGCAGCTCCAATGCAATACCTACCCTGGGAACTTCCATATGCTGCGGGTGCAGCCCTAAAAAGACCAAAAAATACAATAAAAATTAAAATAAGACCTCCAATGTATTCTAATGCAGATGGCCCCATTAAGAAGAAGGAAAAACACTGACTTTTAGACTATTCTATAAGAAAATTAGGAATTTTCACAAGGAAGACAATATTTTCTCTTAGAAGTATTTTAAAAGATGATGAAATTTAAAAACTACATAAAAAAGAACATTCAATTAAAGTTACAAGACCCTTATCATGATTTCAAAAAGCAGAATTTTCATGGAACTAAGTAACAACAAGTAAATAAAACATTAGACTGGAAGATTAGAAATTCCTGATGAAGACTAGTCTTTCAAAATTAAAAAGCATCACCTTAAAGAGCACTGTTTAAAACTGATATAATATTATGAAGGTATTTTCCCCAACTGGTGTAATAAAAATGGCATAAAAGAATTAAAAATTATTAAACTCTAATTCTTGTGTAAGGTCACAGATTAAGAGAGATTACTAAATTTTCCCATAATTCTTCTAAATTCAAGGAAAAAAGTATTTCGAACTAAGCAGTTTAAAATGGAAATAAACTCTAAGCATTATTATTTAAGAATACAATAGTTACAACACAGGATTTTTTCCTTAAAATTTAGCTAACTATTTCTAAGTGATAAATTAGGCCCACTCTAAGATATTACAGCTCCCAAGAGCTTAATTATGGTTAAGTCTCAAAATTTCTGGCAACAGGCAGAATTACTTATAGTATAAAGTATTGCTACTATTCTTATAAAGCAAAACCAAGTTTTTCCTCAGGACAACAATAAATTTCCTTAGATTATTGGGAAAAAAAAAATCCCCTTTGGTTTATGAAAATTTACTCACTTGAAGTGCTAAGTTATAGGAATTCAAATACGTTTCTTAACTCTCAAGGCATACTAGGTTCTTAATTTCCTTCCTAGAATAGCAAGCATAAATTGAGTTTTTCCTACATTTTCCTCAAATAATGTCTATAAACTATGTCAATACATAGGCACTCTAGGTATTAAAAACCAACATAACTCCTGAAAATATCACTCTTTGAAAATGTAATCACAATACAAAACAGATGAGATTGTACAATTTGGAAAGCAACCCCTTTTAAGAGGTAGTTTATAAATAAATAAAGTGTTAAGGAGACAAGGATGCCTTCCAGGAAGCTGATAGGCTGTTTCCAGAACCTTATTAAAGTGAAGAGGGTAGTGCCTCAGGCTGGAAATCAGCAGCATTATAACCTGCTGGTTAATGGCAACATTTATCTCTAGGCAAACGGATAAAAGCAACTTTCTGCAAAGCTGGGGATAAGGCCTTGGACTAGTGGGATCCCACTTTGATGCCATCTCTTTTAGTTGCAACAAGAACAAAAAAAGATAAACACACAAAAATTTGAAAGGGTAGTTCCTAAAAAGGTACAGTATTTTTTCTTAAAAAGATCATTAGGAAATCTTAAAATTAACTACTGAATTCACATACAAACAAGGAAACATAAGACACATGTTATCATGTTAACACCCAAGTACTTTTGAAACTA